>NC_140170.1:55474651-56074651 GCF_963971535.1 Notolepis coatsorum
AGGTGAAGGGAGCAGGTTTGGCTCAGAGGGAGAGAAAGAGACGGAGACAAAGGGGACGGACGGGAATAAAGAGGGGTGGACAGTCGGGTTGGGAGGACCGGCGCTGGGAGGTTTGAGTTATTAGTGCCGTCCCTCTGTCCTCTCTCTCTCCTCCTCTCTCTCCTCCTCTCTCCTCTCTCTCTAATTACAGCACAATGCCCGGGGGCCTTCCTGGGGAGTCGCACATGGCCCTGCAGTTGTAAAACCATCCGTCACAGAGTGATAGTACATACGCTTACAGTATGTGTGTGAAACTCACAGGACCGCGGGAAAGCTGCCGGTCGTTAGCGCTTCGTCGTGCCGTCTTCTCACTCCTCGGACTTGAGATTGCGTTGTGGTTCGGCTGTGGTTCACGTCGTTTTTTAAATGTGGCCAATGTCGGATCCCGGTGTGAACTGGTCACTTTTATTATCCTATTATTCTATTTTATTATTTGTATTTTTGCACAATCAAGGCGGACATGGCCACCTTCATTTCACTACATGTCTCGTGTATGGATGTGACAAATAAATCTCTTGAATTTTTTAATCTGGAATGTGATCCTGAACTGACCGCATACGCAAAATTAAGTTTTGCTTGTACAGAAGATAATCCTAAATGATGTGGTAAACTCTTCACTCCCTCCACTGACCACCTCCGTCACCGCTGTCCTCCATGTTTGTACGCACAGAGTGACTCCCATCAGAATTGTGATGAATGTTAATCTAGATACGCAGGACCGCTTCGAGCGTAACATTCAGAACGCAGCGGCCCGCCTGGTCTCAAACCTACCAAAGTCAGCCCATGTCACCCCACTTCTCAGGGACCTGCACTGGCTCCCCATTGCTGCACAAATCCGCTTCAAGGCCCTCGACCTGGCATATCGTGCGGCGAAGGGGACGGCCCCCGCCTACCTCCGGTCAATGGTCTCTAACTACACACCCTCAAGACCCTACGCTCTGCATCTTCTGGCCGCCTCAGACCCACTCCTATCCGAGCTCCTGGGGGGTCATCAAAGAGAAGTCGCCTATTCTCAGTCCTTGCCCCACAATGGTGGAACGAACTTCCCACCACAGTTAGGACAGCCGAAACCTGACCAGTCTTCTAACGTCGACTAAAGACGCACTTCTTCAATCATTATCTGAAATGGAAAAAAAAAATTATTTAAATAAAATAACTCTAACCCTAACTAACCTTACTGTCATGCACTTGTCCTAATATACTAACCTACACTATAGCACTCAACACTTTGATGAACATTGTTACTTAGCTGATAGAGTTGTACCCTTCCTGATGACTTGTCGTACAGAACTTGTAAGCGGGTCAGATATAGAATAGAATAGAATATAATAGAATATAATAGAATATAATAGAATATAATAGAATATAATAGAATAGAATAGAATAGAATAGAATAGAATAGAATAGAATAGAATAGAATAGAATAGAATAGAATAGAATAGAAATACTGAGGGAAATTTGGCTTTAATCAATGGCCTTAAAGATAAACAGATGCCAATGCCTATTTCATCTCTCTGATAGAGAAGAACAGTCACTTTAGCACGAACACACACATGCTGCACACGCTCACACTAAACGGTCACTTTACACAATGAAAGGGTCACTTTAAAAAGATAAAAAAAGAACGGGAGTGGTTCTTGTACAGTAAATAGATGGATATAGCAAGATAGCATAACTGTATATTGTATAGTATAGAATTGTAGTGTACATAAGACCCAGTGCCTCATCCGTATAGCTTAACACTGTATTGCACTATCGCAGGACCTTAGCATGTCTTTTACCATGTATTTTAAACTTTATGTACATTATACCTGTTATGTCTTATTCTTATTACTTGTATTATTGCACAATCCCTGCGGGCATGACCACCCGCATTTCACTGTATGCCTTGTATGCCGTGACAAATAAAACTCTTGACTTGACAACACAGGATGCAATGATGAGTGACGTACTATCACCAGTATTACCACTGCCTCTCCTCTCTCTCTCTCTCTCTCTCTCTCTCTCTCTCTCTCTCTCTCTCTCTCTCTCTCTCTCTCTCTCTGAAACCTCCTTTGATCAACCCCGCCCCTCTCCTCTCCCCTCCCCTCTCCCTCTCCTACCTGTTATACAGGAGATTCTACTCTGACAAGCAGACAGACCAGAGCAGTTTGATGAAAGACTGGTGCCTAACTGGTCTAGAAACAAGATCAACAAGTGTTTCATTAACATCTGCATTTTTTTTTTTTTTTATATTCACAGTGTGTAGTTCCATAGTATATAGGTACTTATAGGCATGTTATACTTTCTCATGGCAATGTCTATATGGTTTTATTGATAGTTGAGTATTGAATGAGTTTCTCCCCACTGAGATTAACTGTCTAATCTAATATAATCTAATCCTGCTGTCAGCTAAATGACAAAATGTAAATGTAAATGTAACTGTAACAATTAGCATACATTTCAAACACCTTTTGAAAACCTCAAAACAGGTCTAACAACCAAAATGCTCTTTTAAAAAGAAAATAATAATTGAAACAAGCGGAAACCATGGGATGGAAATCAGAGCGTGTCAATGAATGCTCAAAGACGAGTTTCCGAAGGTTGGGCTGATATGATGTTGTGGCGCGGTGCAGGCACTGGTGGAGGTGTTTCCTGTTTCAGAATAAACTGATATGATATTATGGCGCGGTGCAGGCACTGGTGGAGGTGTTTCCTGTTTCAGAATAAACTGATATGATGTTGTGGCGCGGTGCAGGCACTGGTGGAGGTGTTTCCTGTTTCAGAATAAACTGATATGATGTTTAGGCGCGGTGCAGGCACTGGTGGAGGTGTTTCCTGTTTCAGAATAAAAGCGGCCGCTATTGTCATAGGAGAAACGTACATATTTTTCGCATTTGATTAATATAACTTTGCCGGGCCAAATTAAAATGCCTTATATCAAATGAAAATTCCTCATTATTATAATACAGTATGTGAGAATAAACTAGGTTATTATATACAATATGTAAGAATAACTAGGTTATTATATACAGTATGTAGTAATACACTAGGTTATTATATACAGTATGTAAGAATAAACTAGGTTATTATATACAGTATGTAAGAATAAACTAGGTTATTATATACAGTATGTAGTAATAAACTAGGTTATTATATACAGTATGTAAGAATAAACTAGGTTATTATATACAGTATGTAGTAATAAACTAGGTTATTATATACAGTATGTAAGAATAAACTAGGTTATTATATACAGTATGTAGAAATACACTAGGTTATTATATACAGTATGTAAGAATAAACTAGGTTATTATATACAGTATGTAGTAATAAACTAGGTTATTATATACAGTATGTAGTAATAAACTAGGTTATTATATACAGTATGTAGTAATAAACTAGGTTATTATATACAGTATGTAAGAATAAACTAGGTTATTATATACAGTATGTAAGAATAAACTAGGTTATTATATACAGGATGCAATTATGAGTGACTTAACTATCACCAGTATTTAAAAAAAATTACCACTGTCTCTCCTCTCTTTCGCTCTCTCTCTCTCTCTCTCTCTCTCTCTCTCTCTCTCTCTCTTCGCTCTCTCTCTCTCTCTCTCTCTCTCTCTCTCTCTCTCTCTCTCTCTCTCTCTCTCTCTCTCTCTCTCTCTCTCTCTGAAACCTCCTTTGATCAACCCCGCCCCTCTCCTCTCCCCTCTCCCCTCTCCTCTCTCCTCCCTGTTATACAGGAGATTCTGCTCTGACAAGCAGACAGACCATCAGTTTGATGAAAGACTGGTGCCTAACTGGTCTAGAAACAAGATCAACATGTGTTTCATTAACATCTGCAACATTTTTTTTAAACATTCACAGTGTGTAGTTCCATAGTATATATATGTATGGCATGTTAGACTTTCTCATGGCAATGTCTATATGGTTTTATTGATTGTTGAGTATTGAATGAGTTTCTCCCCTGCACTGAGATTAACTGTCTAATCGAATATAATCTAATCCTGCTGTTTTAGAAATGACCAGTATTTAATATATTAGTATCCTTAAAGTAAACTGTTAGGAAAACTATAGTATGTGTCGTGCAATTATCCTCATAACTGGAGTACAAGATGTAGTTTAAGAATGTATCTAAACTGGACTGAACGCCATGCAGCGTGACATCTGGTCATGTGATCCTACGTGACTAAATCATGTGACATATTTACCGTATTTATATTTATCCACATCTGTCTGTACATACCATAATATCTGTAGAGATACTATATATATAATATTTGTAAATATCCCTTACCACTCTTACAGTGTATTTATACCTGTATCATTGTACATAATTAATATTACAACTCTGTACTTAGCACTAGTCTATTACTCATATATCCATTTTAATCACTTATTACTACTGCACTTTACTGTTACAGTTGCACTCAGATGCCAAACCTATTTTCATTGTACTGTATTTGTGCCGCATCATCATCACGATGACAATACATTTGAATCTAATCTAATCTAAAAACGCGTCCAGGTCGCTGTGTGGTGGAATGTGAGAAGATTAGTGAGCTGAAACCAAATCGATACTCTGCCCTTTTCACCCTGTTTCAGGCGGGAACTGAAGCCATTGTGTCGTGCACATGGCGTTGTGTCGTGTTGTGTCGTGTTTGATTGATGTTATGGTGATTACGCACGCATCCCCAACGCACCAAATCCCTCCCAACCGTGCGTCGTGTCAGCAGTAAATAAACGGGAGACGCCTGTATGTGCTGCTCTGACCGTCGTGACCGAGTCCTCCTGAGTCCTCCTGCTCTCCTTCTGTATACATCACTGGCCTGGGATCAGAGGAACACGTTGTCGTCAAAACAGTGGACCAAATACAAATAGATTAGATATTAGATTCGATTCAAACGTATTGTCATCATGCAGCACAAGTATACAGTAGGCCTACAACGAAAACAACCAGAGAGCAAGTGTAACAGTATATACTCCTTTAACTTGTTTTCTGTATTTGTGCTATAATGAGAATACATTTGAAAGGACTCGAATCTATGTGTATTTGGCCCCGCTGTTTTGACAACAACACACACACAGACTAATAGGCTAATAAAACTCGAACACTGTGCAGCAGCTCTGCTTCTCTCTCTAAAGCCGGTCCCCTTGACGCGCGGGGCGGCGGAGCAGAGCCGGGTGGGAGGCTGTGATGATGAGGCCCCCGACCGAGAGGCGAGGCTCCGGGTGTAAAGACGAGGAGGCGAGAGGCAGAGGGGACGTGTCTGAAAGGCCGCCACGAGTTCCCTGTCAGCCGCACAGAGGGATCTGGAGGAACCGGCCGGCCTGCCCGCAGCGTGGCGGGGCGCCATTGTCACAAACCACGCATGAATATTGAGTGGATGGAACCGAAAAGGAACCGTGGAGAGAGAGAGAGAGAGAGAGAGAGAGAGAGAGAGAGAGAGAGAGAGAGAGAGAGAGAGAGAGAGAGAGAGAGAGAGAGAGGGAGACAGGGAGAGAGAGAGAGAGAGAGAGAGAGAGAGAGAGAGAGAGAGAGAGAGAGAGAGAGAGAGAGAGAGAGAGAGAGAGAGAGAGAGAGAGAGAGAGAGAGGCAGGGAGAGAGGGGGTGGCATCTGGAACGAGTACGCACAGTGCTGCGTGCGCACAATGCGCACAGTCCTTTCTTCCCTGACGCACACACACACCAAATACGTGTAAAAAGATAGCCTGCACGCACACAATGCGCGCGACCTCAAATGGATTTCTCCACAGCAATCGTCACCTTTACGCAAACACTTGTGTCCCCGGTCGCTCCGCAGAGGTGGGCGGGGCTCACAGTAGACCCCCCCCCCCCCCACACACACACACGCACACACACACACACCAGAACCCGTTAGGGCCCATGAACCAGCAGCAAGAAGTCCAGAATATATATATATATATATATATATAATGATGGACACAGAAGTGAATGTGAACATTGTCCGTGGTATTTAACGTGTGCCTCCTCCACGCAGGACAGATGGAAAGATGATGAATGCATGGTCACGTGAAGTGCTTTGTTTTGGTTTTGTTTTTACCACTAAGCGAAATAGCCCGCAGGACTGCCAACAACATCTATAGTCTGCAGACTGTTTTGTCTGCGTCTCTGTGTGTGCTTACATGTGTACACATGAATTCACTCGTCCATTCGTCATGCTATGGTGGAAGAAGCGGAGGTTGGGCGGAGGGGGCGGCGGGTCAGGGGAGCTTTAATTCGGTGACAAAGCCTCATTTGCAGGTCAATGCGACGGCACACTCACTCCTCTCCACCTCGCTCTCCCTTTGTTCCCCGTCGCCTGCGCCGAGGCCAGATGGCCGTGCACGGAACACGGGAAATGCTAATTCAATGTTGGCTGATTTCCCCCATTTCTATATATTTAATTGCCGTCGTCTTTGCAGATTGGCCAGTTAATTGTGTGGTTTTAGGAAAAACTCCATTTAGGTTTTTGGGCCATGTTTCCCTAAATCATGTTTCCTAAACCATGTTTCCTAAATCATGTTTCCTAAACCATGTTCCCTAAATCATGTTTCCTAAAGTATGTTTCCTAAATCATGTTTCCTAAAGTATGTTTCCTAAAGTATGTTTCCTAAAGTATGTTTCCTAAACCAGTATGTTTCCTAAATCATGTTTCCTAAATCATGTTTCCTAAAGTATGTTTCCTAAATCATGTTTCCTAAATCATGTTTCCTAAAGTATGTTTCCTAAAGTATGTTTCCTAAATCATGTTTCCTAAATCATGTTTCCTAAAGTATGTTCCCTAAATCATGTTTCCTAAAGTATGTTTCCTAAAGTATGTTTCCTAAAGTATGTTTCCTAAACCATGTTTCCTAAAGTATGTTTCCTAAATCATGTTTCCTAAATCATGTTTCCTAAAGTATGTTTCCTAAATCATGTTTCCTAAAGTATGTTTCCTAAATCATGTTTCCTAAAGTATGTTCCCTAAATCATGTTTCCTAAAGTATGTTTCCTAAATCATGTTTCCTAAATCATGTTTCCTGACCTAAACCATGTTCCCTAAAGTATGTTTCCTAAATCATGTTCCCTAAAGTATGTTTCCTAAATCATGTTTCCTAAACCATGTTCCCTAAAGTATGTTTCCTAAAGTATGTTTCCTAAATCATGTTTCCTAAACCATGTTTCCTAAAGTATGTTTCCTAAATCATGTTTCCTAAATCATGTTTCCTAAACCATGTTCCCTAAAGTATGTTTCCTAAAGTATGTTTCCTAAATCATGTTTCCTAAATCATGTTTCCTAAAGTATGTTTCCTAAAGTATGTTTCCTAAATCATGTTTCCTAAATCATGTTTCCTAAAGTATGTTCCCTAAATCATGTTTCCTAAAGTATGTTTCCTAAAGTATGTTTCCTAAAGTATGTTTCCTAAACCATGTTTCCTAAAGTATGTTTCCTAAATCATGTTTCCTAAATCATGTTTCCTAAAGTATGTTTCCTAAATCATGTTTCCTAAAGTATGTTTCCTAAATCATGTTTCCTAAAGTATGTTCCCTAAATCATGTTTCCTAAAGTATGTTTCCTAAATCATGTTTCCTAAATCATGTTTCCTGACCTAAACCATGTTCCCTAAAGTATGTTTCCTAAATCATGTTCCCTAAAGTATGTTTCCTAAATCATGTTTCCTAAACCATGTTCCCTAAAGTATGTTTCCTAAAGTATGTTTCCTAAATCATGTTTCCTAAACCATGTTTCCTAAAGTATGTTTCCTAAATCATGTTTCCTAAATCATGTTTCCTAAACCATGTTCCCTAAAGTATGTTTCCTAAAGTATGTTTCCTAAATCATGTTTCCTAAATCATGTTTCCTAAATCATGTTTCCTAAAGAATGTTTCCTAAATCATGTTTCCTAAACCATGTTCCCTAAAGTATGTTTCCTAAAGTATGTTTCCTAAATCATGTTTCCTAAATCATGTTTCCTAAACCATGTTTCCTAAACCATGTTCCCTAAAGTATGTTTCCTAAATCATGTTTCCTAAACCATGTTTCCTAAACCATGTTCCCTAAATCATGTTCCCTCATGTAATCATGTTCCCTCATGTACAATAGAGAGCATCCTGACTGGCAATATCACCTCCTGGTTTGGGAATAGCACAGCACAAGACCGTAGCAGACTACAGAGAGTGGCACGTTCAGCCGAACGCACAATTGGACGGGGGCTTCCCATTCTCAAGAACATTTACAACAAGCGGTGCAGGGGTAAAGCTAAGAGAATCATTAAGGACTCCAGCCACCCAAACAACTGCCTCTTTGAACTGCTGCGGTCAGGCAAGCAATACCGGAGTCTCATGGCAAGCACAGAAAGACTATGCAACAACCATCAAATGCACTCACAACACACACATCCACACGCACACGCTCACTTTAAACAAACAACACACTGCAGCACCCACTCTCCACACTTTAGAACACCTAAACACACTTTATATTTATTGGTAAAGGATTTGCACTACAACCCATACCTCAGTACACCTTACTGTAAATTGTACCTAAATTGTACCTCATCCCATTTCTGCTTTGCACTATATAGTATTGTATATTAGTATATTGCATAGTATATTGTATTGTCATACAGAAGTATGGTAACTCAGTTACTCTATTCTGCATCGAACATTGTACATATGTCTATACTGAACACTGTGTCTACGTACGTGACTTCTATTTTTACATGCTATACTATTTTATTTTATTACTTATCTTATAGCACAGTCTCTGGAGCGTAACAGAAAGAAGCATTTTATATAAAAGTATTCTGTACTTCTGTATGACAACTATTAAAGAAACTTGAACTTGATGTTTCCTAAATCATGTTTCCTAAATCATGTTTCCTAAATCATGTTTCCTAAAGTATGTTACCTAAACCATGTTTCCTAAATCATGTTTCCTAAAGTATGTTACCTAAACCATGTTTCCTAAATCGTGTTTGAGCAGAGCATGTGAGATGTGTTTGTTAAAGTTAGCCTATTCACTTTTACATAATGTATTTATGTATTAATTTAATTAATCTATTATTATTGTTTTTTTATTTAATTTGTATCATCTCTGATGCGCCTATTTAAAAAAAAAAAAAAAAATGACAAAGCCGCCACCTGCTTGCAGTGACGTCAAGACATTTAAAGTCAGAGGGTGAACCAGCTGATTGGTCAGTTTCTCTCCATCTTTCACCAAACCTCCATGTCATTCTCTTAATATTCCAGTAACATGTCTTACTCTGTATGTCATGTTGTCTGTATGGTCTATTGATCCCCTTGGTATGTGTTTTGTGCTAGGTCTGTTGTTTTGAATTTGTGACTATGATCTGTTGTTTTTAATGTGTTGATTTGTGCCTATATGATCTGTTGTTTTTAATGTATTGATTTGTGCCTATATGATCTGTTGTTTTTAATTAGTTAATTTGTGACTATGATCTGTTGTTATTCATTAGTTCATTTGTGATGATCTGTTGTTATTCATTAGTTCATTTGTGACTATGATCTGTTGTTATTCATTAGTTCATTTGTGACTATGATCTGTTGTTATTCATTAGTTCATTTGTGACTATGATCTGTTGTTATTCATTAGTTCATTTGTGACTATGATCTGTTGTTTTTAATTAGTTCATTTGTGACTATGATCTGTTGTTTTTAATTAGTTGCAGCACTTTGGTCAATGTGGTTTTTTAGTTTTTTTTTTAATGTGCTTTATAAATAAATGTGACTTTACTTGACATAACGTTGTATTATGGATTTCAATCAAAGCGTTTCTATTGTTCTATTCCATAGTCCTAAATGACCTCTGCACCTTTGAAACAAGGGATACAAATGATGACCCTTTAAACCAAATTATATAACCTATAATATAGTATATTTGCCATGTATTTAACGTGGCGACGTAAAGACGAAGCCCCTGAGGAATTTGAGCGAATAAATGTCTCAGTGGACTCGATGAAAGAAGCAGCTGTCATCTTTAACGTGTAAACTATTGAGCAAATAAAACCAGTGAATAACCCCGCGCGCACATGGACGTTAATTAGCTGGATATCGCCATAGATTAATTATAATATTTGTGTCCCTCCCTGCCCCGTTCGTATCAATAGAGCGGCCAGACAAAGTGTCCTTTGTCTCCTGAATGCAGGACGTTCTGCGGCGCGGTGATGGTGAATGGCTCTTGGCTTTACACACGGATTTGCCATATGGCAACAAAAAAGGCTAGAATGAGAGCCGCGGGGCTTTGTGTTGGAAGCACCGGGACAAGAGCCGTCAGAGCCGCGGGGCTTTATGTTGGAAGCACCGGGACAAGAGCCGTCAGAGCCGCGGGGCTTTGTGTTGGAAGCACCGGGACAAGAGCCGTCAGAGCCGCGGGGCTTTGTGTTGGAAGCACCGGGACAAGAGCCGTCAGAGCCGCGAGGCTTTGTGTTGGAAGCACCGGGACAAGAGCCGTCAGAGCCGCGAGGCTTTGTGTTGGAAGCACCGGGACAAGAGCCGTCAGAGCCGCGGGGCTTTGTGTTGGAAGCACCGGGACAAGAGCCGTCAGAGCCATAGATATCTATGGTCAGAGCCGCGAGGCTTTGTGTTGGAAGCACCGGGACAAGAGCCGTCAGCCGCGAGGCTTTGTGTTGGAAGCACCGGGACAAGAGCCGCCCGTCAGAGCCGGTACGCGTGAATACTTTCGGCAAGCAACAAGCCCTTCCGCGTCGCTCTGATTGGCCGAGCGCGCGCATGCGCATGAGCCGCGACGCGCTCCTCAGCCAGGCAGGAATACTATACGCTCCGCAATTTATACAAATGGAAGTATTGATTTCGCCATAACGAATAATTAAAAAATATATACCGTTAACTGGAATATGTTGTGCCTTTACAATTATGTTGGATTATGTAATTGGTTTGTCATGACAAACTAATAAAAAATCACGAATTAACCACTGGCTACAACAACACACAGTAACTACATGCATCATTGTTTACAATGAACGGTGGGGCTAATCGAAAGGACTGGACACGGACGCGTTAAACAGCAATCAATTAATTTAATTTAACAGTCCGGTTCTGTGTTTGTTTGTGTCTGTAGATTGTTGGTGAACAACTAACTTTCGGTTAGTTTAACTTGTCCGTGTCCAGTCCTTTCGATTAGCCCCACCTTTCATTGTAAACAATGATGCATGTAGTAACTGTGTGTTGTTGTAGCCAGCGGTTAATTCGCGATTTTTTATTGGTTTGTCATGACAAACCAATTACATAATCCAACATATAATAATAATAATAATAATAATAATCTTCATTTATATAGCACCTTTCATACACGGAGTGCAGCTCAAAGTGCTTAACAGAGACACGTCTTCTTTAAACAAGTCAAGAAGAAAAAAAAACACAGTAACACAGTAAGTCAATAAAAAACAAGAATACCACAAGGTCCATAAGCTCAAAATAAATGCATGCATGCATTGCATTATGTAGTTTCATTCACCTTTTCATGTTGTTGACAGTTCACGGAGAGAAGGGGTGAGAGTTAGGAGCGCATATTTTCTTTTGACCGCAAGAGCGCAAGAACGCATCAGTATCAGTATATTAGTGTATGTAAATAAGTGTAAAGGCACAACATATTCCAGTTAACGGTGTATTTTTTTAATCATTCGTTACGGCGAAATCAATACTTCCATTTGTATAAATTGCGTTAAGCGGAGTTTATTATTCCTGCCTGGCTGAGGAGCGCGTCGCGGCTCATCCGCATGCGCGCGCTCGGCCAATCAGAGCGACGCGGAAGGGCTTGTTGCTTGCCGAAAGTATTCACGCAGCCGGTACACGCGTCTCCTCCGGTGCCGCGCCGCTGACGTCACGTCACCCAGAACCACCGCAACGTGACGTCACAACGCGGTTTTGATTGATTGATTGAAAACTTTATTAACAGATTGCAGAATGGGTACATTACAGTACGGCTCAATACACATAATTGTTAAGGGGATGCAGACCAGAGAAAGACTTTCGTCTTGTTTACATCAGGGTCCCCCATTGTCAATTCATCATAACATTTATGACATAATACGACATACAGATATACAGTACTGCTACGGTCAGGGTAGGAAAACGCAAACGTCTGTATGTTTTAAATATAGCCTATATACTTTCCTTATCCGTGACTGGATGGTATATATTATATATATATATATATATTTCAGCGTCTTTGGGTTCCTGAAAAGCGCTTTATAAATCAAATGTATTATTATTATTATTATTATTATTATTATTATTATTATTATTATTATTATTATTATTATTATTATTATTATTATTATTATATATATAGCCAGGCCTATAGGCCCATATGGCACAGAGAGGGGGAGGGACACGCTATGGCGAGCGCGCACACACACGCACACACACACAGACACACACACACACACACGCACCCACACACACACACAGACACACACACACGCACGACGCACGCACCACACACGCACACACACACACACAGACACACACACACACCAGGACGCAGATCTGGCATTCAGAGAGAGAGAGAGAGAGAGAGAGAGAGAGAGAGAGAGAGAGAGAGAGAGAGAGCCCGTGGTGCGTTTGCTTTCTTTCAATTAAGGGTAAACTTGCAAGTATGACCTTGTTGAATGGCCCGTTTCAATGGACGAGGACAATTACCAAAGACTACAAGCTCCTTCCCTTCTTCTGAAGGCAGGTGGCTCCCCACGCTCAGTGCAGTGTAGCCCATCCAGCCCAGTGTGTGTGTGTGTGTGTGTGTACGTGTGTGTTCCTTCAGAGGGCTCGTTGAGTGCGGTGAATGTGTGTGTGTATGTGTGTGCGTGTGTGTGTTCCTTCAGAGGGCTCGTTGAGTGAATGTGTGTGCGCGTGTGTGTATGTGTGTGTGTGTGTGTGTGTGTGTGTGTGTGTGTGTGTGTGTGTGTGTGTGTGTGCGTGCGTGTGTGTGTGCGTGCGTATGTGTGTGTGTCTGCGTGCGTGTGTGTGTGTTCCTTCAGAGGGCTCGTTGAGTGCGGGTGAATGTGTGTGCGCGTGTGTGTATGTGTGTGTGCGTATGTGTGTGTGTGTGTGCGTGCGTGTGTGTGTGTGTGTGTGTGTGTTCCTTCAGAGGGCTCGTTGAGTGCGGGTGAATGTGGGGGTGTCCTCCGTGGACAATGCGGGGTTCCAAAGCCAGCTGCTGCCTCTATACAGGCACACACACACACACACACACAGGCCCGGGGACTTTAAATCCCACACTAGATCCCGCAGCTGCCGCGCTGCACCCTGGATGCTCCGCTCTGAAAGGGTTAACCCGTCATCGTGTTGTTATCCCTCCTGGTGCTTTAAACCCGGTGCTGTTATCCCTGGTGCTTTAACCCTTTCACTGCCACACCACCGAAGGTCAACCCTTTACTTCTATCACACTACCGACGGTAGTAAAGGGTTAACCGTTTGGTAGTGCGGCAGTGAAAGGGTTAAACCCAGTGCGTCTGTATCTAGTCACTCTGTACACAGTACATTTTGCTGAGTACAATTTACTCAAACTGAGTAAAATTTACTCTGCGAAATTTACTCTGTAGCAGCTCCATGTCTGTATAGCGGCTCTATGGTGGGTCTATATGGTTCTACGATGGGTATACATACCTCTATGGTGGGTCTATATGGTTCTACGATGGGTATACATACCTCTATGGTGGGTCTATATGGTTCTATGATGGGTATACATACCTCTATGGTGGGTCTATATGGTTCTATGATGGGTATACATACCTCTATGGTGGGTCTATATGGTTCTATGATGGGTATACATACCTCTATGGTGGGTCTATATGGTTCTATGATGGGTATACATACCTCTATGGTGGGTCTATATGGTTCTATGATGGGTATACATACCTCTATGGTGGGTCTATATGGTTCTACGATGGGTATACATACCCCTATGGTGGGTCTATATGGTTCTATGATGGGTATACATACCTCTATGGTGGGTCTATATGGTTCTATGATGGGTATACATACCTCTATGGTGGGTCTATATGGTTCTACGATGGGTATACATACCTCTATGGTGGGTCTATATGGTTCTATGATGGGTATACATACCTCTATGGTGGGTCTATATGGTTCTACGATGGGTATACATACCTCTATGGTGGGTCTATATGGTTCTATGATGGGTATACATACCTCTATGCGGGTCTATATGGTTCTACGATGGGTATACATACCTCTATGGTGGGTCTATATGGTTCTATGATGGGTATACATACCTCTATGGTGGGTCTATATGGTTCTATGATGGGTATACATACCTCTATGGTGGGTCTATATGGTTCTATGATGGGTATACATACCTCTATGGTGGGTCTATATGGTTCTATGATGGGTATACATACCTCTATGGTGGGTCTATATGGTTCTATGATGGTTATACATACCTCATGGTGGGTCTGGTTCTATGATGGGTATACATATGGTGGGTCTATCTCTCTATATGGTAGGTCTATATGGTTCTATGATGGGTATACATATGGTGGGTCTATCTCTCTATATGGTGGGTCTATATGGTTCTATGATGGGTATACATATGGTGGGTCTATCTCTCTATATGGTAGGTCTATATGGTTCTATGATGGGTATACATATGGTAGGTCTATCTCTCTATATGGTGGGTCTATATATACACTGTAGCTCTATATTTCTATGGTGGGTCTATATGTTGGAGCTCTATTGTCTGTGCGTATGATGGGTATATATACCTCTATAGTAGGTCTATAGCTCTATGGTGAGTCTATATCGTCTATATAGCTCTATCGTAGATCTATATAGTTCTATATGTTGTAGCTCTATGGTTAGTCTATACAGCTCTATGTCGTAGCTCTATATAGTTATATGTTCAAAGTCAAAGTCAGCTTTATTGTCGCTTCTCATAATGTGCAAGACGTACAGAGAAATTAAATGGCGTTTCCCCCTTCCCCCGGTGTAAGAGGGTATACCCGCCGCGTCTCCGCTCGCGCCGCCATCAGTTGTAGCTCTATGGTGTATATTATGCAGGCAAAGTAAATATTATAAACAGGTCAATTTTAAATGAAATGTTCCAATGTTCTGAAACAAATGAGACGTGTAGCCTATATAATAACTATAACCATGGCCTTGTGGTGTGTATATTCTAACGTGCACCTTCCGGTGAGCTTGATGTGTGAAGGACTCCACTAACCTGCTCTAAAGAGCTGCCAGTGCATTCTGCTAGTGGACGAGTTTAACAAAAGATCAACTGTCTCCTCTCGTGTCACCCCCCAGGCTGTTCTGGGAAGCAGAGCGGAGACATACATAGTGACGGAGCCTCAGTGAGACATACATAGTGATACAGATTGATTGATAGATTGAAAATGTTATTAACAGATGGCAGAATGGATACAATACAGTACGGCTCAATACACACAATTGTTAAGGGGATGCAGACCAGAGAAAGACTTTCGTCTTGTTTACATCAGGGTCCCCCATTTTCAATTCATCAGGACATTTGTGACATACACGACATACAAATATACAGTACTGTTTATTTACAGACAGCGTTTCTAAAAGAGAATATATACATTTGAGGGGGAGGACACTGTACATGTGCTCTTTTAGAGTGGTTTTGAAGGTGGGTAGGGATTCACATTATTTTACGGCTGTGGGTAGGGCGTTCCACATTGTTGTGGCATAATTACGAAACGTTTAGTCCCTTGTACCTCGCTTCTAAACAACCTTACAGCCCGTTCCTCACTTCAAAACAACTCAATATATAGGCTGATATGTTGACATACTATACTCTTGTATATTACTGTATATTGGCAGACTGTATATTTCAGAAATTTTTAATGTACATATTTTAGAATGCATATCTCTGACTATGTACTTTTATTTGATTATTTTTTGTAACTTTTGACCAACTAAGTGTTCATTGTGAGCGATCTGTGCTGCTGGATATCCCTCTGTATTAATAAAGTACTCCTATTCTATTACAGTTATACAACTGACCAGTAGGCTACCATAGTGTATTTATACCTGTATCACTGTACAGTGATATATACTATAAAGACTGTAACTCTGTGATTAGATGCATGTACATTTCCAGTATTGTGCAGTGCAAAACCTATTCTGGAACAGAGGATGTTGTATACTCTGTATTGGTGTCTTGTTTTACCATATTTGAGTTACTGTCTGTGTGGAGATATGGGGAAATGCTTAAATCAGCACTTTAAAACCATACACTACAGAAAAAAGCTATGAGAATTGTACACAAGGTCGGATTTCGGGATCACACAAATAACTTGTTCTTAGTCAAATGCCTAATGGACTTATTCACATTTGAACTGGCACAGTTAATGTATCGAGCAAAGACTCAAGAACTCCCAGGTAACATTAAAAAAATAACTTGTTTGTGTGCCAAAAGGACTACAGTTGCGAATTAGCCAGCTGCATGGCTAAAACTGACACATTTACAGAAATGTTTATTAATGTGTACGGTCCTTTTTTAAATAAACTGAAACTGAGACGATAAAATGAAGGAAAGCCGAAATATTGCTATTTTATTTAAAAACACGTATAAAGGAACGATATTAGCAAATTACCAAAAAGAGGAAAGGGGAGGTGACTATTATCAAACTTCTGGATTCTAAGCTGTTTTCTTTTGTATACTACATTATGGATACTGATATTATTTAGTTGTTTTCAATGTTAAGAATGAAGTTCTTTGGCAATGTGGATATTCTCCATTATATAATGTAAGTATTAATTAGTGTTCCCACTTGGAAGTGGTGGAGGGTAGGGCATACGCTTAGGCTTCTTCCTACTCCTTTTCGAACAGTGATATGCATATTTTACATTGTTTGTCTTTTTTATTGTTTCTTTTTAAAATCATGTTCGAAATAAAGCTTCATCATTAGCATTATTACTCTGTAGTACTCATTTATATATATTGTATACCCATTGAATCACCTGTATACATATACTGCACGTTACTGTTTCATTTGCACTTTGGTTAGATGCTAAACTTGTTTTTGTTGTACTGTACTCGTTGTGTATGACAATACATTTGAATGTAATCTAATGAGTATATGGATAATAATATAATCACAATATATACCAGAACAAATCCGAAAATTAGCACGATGGGCAAAAGCACAACTACAAAATGTTTCAAATGAAAAATACTTTATTTGCATCGTTTTGCAAGACATAAAGAGGCTCAGACACACAGGGAAACCAGTTCAAGTGTAGGCTATACTATGACAGGCTACATGATTGCAAAAATATAAAACATTCAAAAAGAAAAATAATTATAATAAAATAAAAAACATGCCCTTTGGCTAAATCAACAAGGCATGTTTTTCTCGCAAATATAAAGAAACATAAATAAATTATAAGTTAGAATAGTTCACAAACATATAAACACACACCAGGTATATCAACCATGAAATAACATTATATAGGCTATTGTCTCTATAAAGCTGTACACTTTTGGCCAGTGTAGACATTATATTTATATAAGGATTGCACAGATGTTAAAACATTTTAACACTGTCAAGTGGCTGTATGCAAAAAAAAAGCAAACCATGAATGCTACAGTTTGTCTGGATAGTTCAGTCCTTCGGTCCCGAGAGCCTGCAGGCTGCGTCTCAGCGGACCCTCCCTCCCCGGTCCGCGCGCACCGACCCCCCGGTTGAACGGTCGGGGCTTTTTCTCTGTCCCTTTTCACGTTCTTCAACTCCGCCTTCAACTCGGACGGCATAGCAGGGGAAACAGATCCGCACACGCGTGTGGTGATATAGTGCAGCGCCTGGGGGACAGACACAAAGGATTCCGGTCATGCAGCCGTTCTGGAGAAAACATGAGTCAGAGGCGTTTCTGCTCCTGGTGGAACGAGACGCGGCCGGAGCCACGTCCACACGTCAGGGCCGACGTCAGCGCGCAGAGGAGCCACGTCCACACGTCAGGGCCGACGTCAGCGCGCAGAGGAGCCTTTTCCCGCCACACTGTGACGCACGTTCCCCTCCCCCAACCTGCACTCAGTACTCCATTACTACTATTATTACTACAACCACCAATAATATTACAACTATTACTAGTACCAATACTATTATTACTAGGCTACGATTACTTATTATTAACACTACTACTAGTACCACTACCAATACTATTATTATAGGCTATGATTACTTATTATTAACACTATAGTACCACTACCAATACTATTAGTATTACTACGATTACTTATTATTAACACTATATTACCACTACCAATACTATTAGTATTACTAGGCTATGATTACTTATTATTAACACTACTATTACCACTACCAATACTATTAGTATTACTACGATTACTTATTATTAACACTACTACTAGTACCACTACCAATACTATTAGTATTACTAGACTACTATTACTTATTATTAACACTACTACTACCAATACTATTATTTATTACCACTATACTACCAACGCCTATAGTGGCTACTTCCTGCAATTCGAGTCCCCAAGCAGTGTTTTGGTTATAGGTATACCTATAAGATAAACTGCATGTATACCAAATGGAATAATCGATGTATATATAGGGTATCACATCTACATTATACTTATATAGTGAAATAGTGGGCTACAACAATCACAGCTATTACTGAAAACCAATTAATAATAAAGAATCAAAACAGCATGGTTACAATAAAAAACGTCTTCGTACCGTCAACGGATTCTCTTCCGTGTAGTTTGTGCCACCGGGGACTGGTGACAAGAGGAGGTCTCGTTCTTATTAACGTGCGTCTCTGTCGACTTCTTTCTTTTCATGAAGAAATCTGGGAGAGAGAGAGAGAGAGAGAGAGAAGAAATCACATTAAACACCAGAGTTCAATCACAGCAACAACAACCAACAAAACCATGACCACCGCCCGTTTCTCCCCGTGCGTAAAAAGTTGTTTTTAGTGATGTGTGTGTTATTCACCTGCAATGCGTGTTTTTAGTGTCAGACCACAAACAGTGCTGTATTATTTGTAGATCTGAACATGTTCGATCAATCAATCAAAACCAGAGTCGTGCGTGATATTCACCTGTAATGTGCGTGTTGTTCGTGTCGGTCACGGCGGACCTCTTGCGCCGGAGACACGGGGCCTGCAGCCTGCGGGTCTGGCTCCCCGAGTTCAGCCTGCTGTCCGCGCGGTTCTCCCGGTTCCCCGCGGGGCAGTCCTCCTGAGGGTTCTCCCGGTTCCCCGCGGCGGGGCAGACCTCCGGGTCCTCCAGGTTCCCCAAGGGGCAGTCCTCCTGAGGGTTCTCCCGGTTCCCCGCGGCGGGGCAGACCTCCGGGTCCTCCAGGTTCCCCAAGGGGCAGTCCTCCTGAGGGTTCTCCCGGTTCCCCGCGGGGCAGTCCTCCTGAGGGTTGTCCCGGTTCCCCGCGGCGGGGCAGACGGAGCTCTCTGCTGGTCCGGCCATGAGACGCTCCGCGCAGCCGGGCGGTACATCCACAAAGGAGGCGTCCACCGTGTCCACCGCATCGACGGGCGTCACAACAACACCCAGCGCCCGGGTCCTCCCCGGCGTGTGCACGGGGGCAGAGTCCCGGTAGAAGACGGGGCTGCTCTCCGCGGCGCTCTCCTCCCACTCGTAGTCTCCGCCCGGCAGCGGGGCGCTGGCCTCGAAGTTAAAGTTCCACCTCTGCCGGTCCCGGTCGCGGATCTCCCGCAGCCTGGTCCTCATGTCGCGGCTCAGCTCGTCGTGGTCCACGGGGCCGAAGAGCGTGCGCACGGCGCCGGTCCGTGCGTGGAGAGGGAAGGTCCTCCGGTGCGCGACCAGCCGCTCCAGCGCGCCGCTCGACAGCTGCAGAGACATATCCTCTCCGCGGTAGTAATAATAATAATAGTAATAATAACAACAACAACACGGGATTCTTCTCGCTGTTGATTACTCGATCCCCCGATGAAGAAACAAACTTGAAACTTGGATATATTATATACCACGGAATGTTGTTTTTCTTTCCCCCTGTGCGCCTGCCCTTCCTCGCCGCACGGTACCGTTTAAATGTCCCGTCCCCCCCGCCCTCACCGGGCTCATATCAGAGGCGCCTCGGCCGCTCATTGGTCCGTTAAAGTCCCGCCCTCTCTCTCTGGGAATCCTGCCTCTCCATTGGTCGAGCCGCATTGCTTTTCACTGCGCGCATCAAGTGTCACTCAGCCCGTTCTTCGAGCTTGGTGTGAAACTGTTGTTTCTCTTCACTCCTCCACATTGTTTATTATTGTTTATTGTGTATTTGTCTTTCTTTGTTTCTCTCTCTCTCTCTCCCCCTCTCTCTCTCCCCCCTGGCGCCCCACCCGTTCTCAGCGCCTCCCTCCCAAGAGACCCGTATAGTTCCAAGGTTTGCGAAAATAAAAGTCAATGTTTTTTTTCTCTAAAGAGGAGCGAAATTTTACCTGCTTTTCAACACAGGAAGGGTTTGGAAATGTGACCCATTTTCAGTGATGCCAGTAACTAGGTACTAAGTAACTAGTAGTTACTCTAATCTGATTACTTTTTTCAGTAAATAGTAATCTAACTTGTTACTTTTTACAAGCCAGTAATCTGATTACAGTTACTTTTCCAAGTGGCTGTGCGTTACTATTTAGTTACTATCTCATAATGCTGATGATAAGAGAGCCAGGGGTACAGTCAGCTAGACCGGAGATGGGACGCACGCACACAGCCACACACACACGAGAATAACAAACTATAATACCAAGTTTTATATTACACAACGGTTTTACAATTTTATTTTTAATTAAAATTATATTATATACATTTTGTATTTTATTTAGTTTGGGAACCACTGTCCTAGAGTGCCTGATCAGTGGACAGCTGTGACCTTATATGGCCTGATGGCTGATGACGGCTCATGATGACCTGTCTGAGCAGCCAATCATGATTTATGAGATTATGCACTTTCAATAAAGCATTATTTAAAAAATAAACTGTTGTCATTCTTATGTTGTGGCAGCAGCAGGGGGACGACGACAACTTCGTAACCTACTTTGATAATCAAGTAATCAGTAAAGTAACTAGATTACTTTTTGAAGGAGTAATCAGTAATCAGTAATCAGATTATTTTTACAAGTAATCTGTGGCATCACTGCATGTGATACAACCGAACAGAGAGACTCAGAAGGAGCTTCTATCCCCAGGCCATCAGGATGCCCAACGACAATAACACTATGTAACAAACCATCAAATACACTCACAGCACACACATCCACACACACACACTCACTTTAAATAAACAACCCACTGTAGCACCCACTTTACCCACTTTAACACACTTTATATTAATTGGTAAAGAGATTTGCACTAGAACTCAATCATACCTCATTGCACCTTACCCTAAGTTGTACCTCATCCCGTTTCTGCATTGTACTGTATATTGTATTGTAACTCAGTTACAAACATTTTTCTACTCTGTATTGTATATTGTATATATGTATATTGAACACTTTTGTTTACACTTGTTACATACTTTTGACTTCTATTTTTTTACTCGTCTATTTTTATTTTTTATCTAGCACACTCAGGAGCAGAACAGAAAAAAGCATTTCATATAAAAGTATTCTGTATTTTTGTATGATAACTAATAAAGAAACTTGAACTTGAACATTCTTACTTTAAGTTTTCACTGGACATTTGGGTAAAATACTGTAGCGACCTCGCTAGTAGGGAGTAGGTTTGATTGATTGAAAACTTTATTAACAGATTGCAGAATGGGTACAATACAGTATGGCTCAATACAAACAATTGTTAAGGGGATGCAGACCAGAGAAAGACTTTCATCTTGTTTACATCAGGGTCCCCCATTTTCAATTCATAGTGACATTTATGACATACACAACATACAGATATACAGTACTGTTTCATCAAGACATTTATGACAAATATGACAAATTTATTTATGATAAATATACAGCACTGTAAAAATCACTTCAACAAACTTAACAGCAGACTGCTTATACTTTGTGTTCACTGTGGAGCAGGTTTTTACATTGACTTCAGGGCTGGCTGTGGGTATCCAGTATGAAGAACAGCATGCTGAGAAAGGACTCTACTGATCAACAACATCATAGTACATGTAGGAGAGAGGGCCAGGGGGCCAGAATTCTGAACTTAGTTAAGCTGAGAGAATATTGAGAATATTGTATTGTACTACATTGTTAAGATATTGTATACATTATTATTCCAATGCCCTTTACAGTCAAAATCTAACAAAATACAAAAGTCTAAATCTGGTATGTCATAAATGTATAGATGTAGCATGTCTATCTGTATGTCGTGTGTGTCATATATGTTATGATGAATTGAAAATGGGGGACCCTGATGTAAACTAGACGAAAGTCTTTCTCTGGTCTGCATCCCCTTAACAATTGTATGTATTGAGCTGTAATGTACTATACCCATTCTGTAATCTGTTAATAAAGTTTTCAATCAATCAATCAATCAATCACTCAATCACATAATGTACCAGGTTACACAAAGTAAGATGGCGACCTCCTCTGGTTAGACGAAGTACTACACATTAAATGACGTGTGCGCGCAGGACCACATTAATTTAGCGCGCATTTCCTCCCGACATAAGAAAAAACTGGGAAAAACAGAAATATGGAGCTTTAGTGTCAGAATCAAATGAAAAAAAAAGAGTAAATAAATGGGCCGATTTTGTTTTTGCCAATTCCTTATTTCGTTATTCCTTTTTGATGTGAAGAATGGAGAACGGAACCACGTGACAAGTACATTTTTCAATGTAAATGCCATGCATGATCTAACGTTAACGAATATGTGTATAACGTTATGAATAAAAACATAAATACATGCATACAGATCTTTAGTAGGGTAACGTTATGATACATACATTTTTTGTTTTGTGCATTTCTTTTAGACATGATATTTTATGTGAAGTAATAGCCTAATAATGGAAATAGCCTGTGTGGTCTGTCCCAAATAGTGAATGAATGAATGAAAACTTTATTTAACAGATTGCAGAATGGGTATAATACATTACGGCTCAATACACACAATTGTTAAGGGGATGCAGACCAGAGAAAGACGTTTGTCTTGTTTACATCAGGGTCCCCCATTTTCAATTCATAGTGACATTTATGACATACACAACATATATGACATCATGACATTTATGGCATAGGGACATACATGACATACAGGTATATAGTACTGTTACATTTGTGACATATGCAAATATAGAGTACTGTTACCCATAGATCCTGACAGAGAGTATATGTATGATGGGGAGGAGACTGTACATTAGGAGGGGGTGGGTGGGTGGGAGAGAAATATGCATATGGTGGGGAGAACATATACATACAGTGGGGAGGAGACTGTCTATTAAGAGGGGGTGGGTGGGTGGGTGGGTGGGAGAGAAATATACATACGGTGGGGAGAGAAATATACATGCGGTGGGGAGGAGACTGTCTATTAGGAGGGGGTGGGGGGGGTTGGACATTTACGGTGGCCAGTTTCGAATTGCAGCCTCCCGTAGGTGCTCTTTAAGAGCGGTTTTGAAAGTGGGTAGTGATTCACATTCCTTTACAGCTGTGGGTAGGGCGTTCCACATTGATGTGGCATAATTGCTAAACGTGTTTAGTCCCTTGTTTGAGCCGAATCTGGGTTGAACATGATTTGTGGAACTGCCTCTGCAGTGTTGTGGTCGTGGAATTCACTGACCTTTGGGAAGTATTTCGACATGTACATGGGTACCTTAGTGGTGTAGTGTATCTTGTAGACCAGGCCCATTGCAAGTTGCTGTACTCTAAGCCATCCTAGGTTGTCAAAGTGGGCAGGGGTGAGGTGGGTTCTAGGAGTAAGGTCAAGCAGTAGTCTGACCAGTTTGTTTTGTGATGTTTGTAATCTTGTTTTTAGGGCCTTTGAGGTGTTTTTGTACCATGAGGTGCAAGCATAGTCGTAGTACCCTTGAATGAGTGCTCCTGCCAGAGTCTTCAGGGTGTTCTTGTTTACCAGAGAGGAGATCCGGTACAGGAATATTGTTCTTTGCTTGCCTTTTTTTATTACATTGGTTGCCATTTAGTCGGAAAACAAGTATTTTTCTGATCTGCATCCCCTTAACAATTGTTTGTATTGAGCCGTATTGTATTGTACCCATTCTGCAATCTGTTAAATAAAGTTTTCAATGAATCAATCAATCAACACAATACCGGTTAGCTACGCTCCACTCTCTCATCCCCATAGACCACGCCCCTCACCATGGGCCCACCAACACCAGGGCACCTTCGGCCAAGTCCACAGGTTAACCCGCTGTCGCATGGCAGTGAACGGGTTAACCGACTGTCGTGTGGCAGTGAAAGGGTCGCTGTCGCGTGGCAGTGAACGGGTTAACCTTCTGTCACGTGGCAGTGAAAGGGTTAACCGTTTTGGTAGCGCGGCAGTGAAAGGGTTAACAGCTGTGGAGATGGGCTTCCCATCTTGGTCTGACCTGCTGTGACCTTCGCCCTCTGACCTTGACTCCTCTCCATTGCCTTATTAAAAAATAAACGATGGTTTTAAGTTCATTAAAATGAAAGGGTAATTCTGGAATCCTACAACCCTGTTTCCTCCATGCAGCACCTATACCGTGTATTGGATGCAGGGGTGTAGCTCCAGATTCTGGGCCCCATGAAAGAATGTATTTGTCGGGCCCCAGTGAATGCGAGCGTGCATAAGCGCGCGAGCAGATTTTTTTTTGCCATTTCTTTATTGATGAAAACGCATAATATGGTTTTTACCTATACATTCGGATCAGCAGTTCAGCACCTGCACTGTTGGTGGGTGAGCCTAGTAAAGGATGTCGCATTGCGTTCATCTTCAATGAATGGACCAATGCAATAGTCTACCAAAGCCCCCCCTCTCTCTCTATATATCTCACACACACACACACACACACACACACACACACACACACACACACACACACACACACACACACACACACACACACACACACACACACACACACACACACACACACACACACACACACACACACACACACACACACACACACACACACACACACACACACACTTCAGAAACAAACATAGTATCAATGAGAGCATCAATAATACACCTGAGTGATGTCTAGTAAAAAAATAAAAATAAAAAATTGGAATCATCCTAAGCTACCCCCCCCCCCCCCCCCCAGCTACGCCCCTGACTGGATGATGTCGACAAAGGGTCAACATGTCATGCTGTGCTTCATTTCATCATAGTGGACAGACACCCAGCTCCTCCTTGGTTAAACACAAAACTAATGGAAAGGTAAAGGGGCCACTGTAAAAATCACTTCAACAAACTTAACAGCAAACTGCTTATACTTTGTGTTCACTGTGGAGCAGGTTTGTACATTGACTTCAGGGCTGGCTGTGGGTATCCAGTATGAAGAATAGCATGCTGAGAAAGGACTCTACTGATCAACAACATCATAGTACATGTAGGAGAGAGGGCCAGGGGGCCAGAATTCTGAACTTAGTTAAGCTGAGAGAATATTGAGAATATTGTATTGTACTACATTGTTAAGATATTGTTGTATACATTATTATACCAATGCCCGGCCCCTTTACAGTCAAAATCTAACAAAATACAAAAGTCTAAAACTTCACATAATGTACCAGGTTACACAAAGTTAGATGGCGACCTCCACTGGTTAGACGAAGTACTACACACTAAATGACGTGTGCGCGCAGGACCACATTAACTTAGCGCGCATTTCCTCCCGACATAGAAAAAACGGGGAAAAACAGAAATACGGAGCTGTTTTTCGTATTTTGGTGTTAGAATCAAATGAAACTTGAACTGTACCAAAGTGGGGTGGGTGGGGGGCACCCACCCCACCCACCCAACCACCTCCAATATACAATCCCCCCCCCCCCCCCCCCAACCCCACCCCACCTACCCAACCTCCCCCAATGTACAGTTTCTAAGTCGAATGTATATACTCTCTTTTCTGGACTCTTTTTGTATCACAAACAGTACTGTATGTACACTGTACACTGTACATTGGAATACTGACAAAGCCATACTTGGTAATTTACTGTACAACTGGGTTAGGACATTTGTAGGGGCCAGTTTCGAATTGCAGTCTCCCGTAGGTGTTCTTTGAGAGTGTTTTTGAAAGTGGGTAGTGATTCACATTCCTTCACAGCTTTGGGTAGGGCGTTCCACATTGATGTGGCATAATTGCAAAACGTGTTTAGTCCCTTGTTTGAGCCGAATCTGGGTTTAACATGATGTGTGGAGCTCCCTCTGGTGTTGTCATTGTGGTATTCACTGACCTTTGGGAAGTATTTTGACATGTACATGGGTACCTTGGTTGTCTAGTGTATCTTGTAGACCAGGCCCATTGCAAGTTGCTGTACTCTGTCGTCTACTCTAAGCCATCCTAGGTTGTCAAAGTGGGCAGGGGTGAGGTGGGTTCTAGGAGTCAGGTCAAGCAGTAGTCTGACTAGTTTGTTTTGAGATGTTTGTAATTTGGTTTTTAGTGCCTTTGAGGTGCTTTGGTACCATGAGGTGCAAGCATAGTCGTAGTACCCTTGAATGAGTGCTCCTGCCATAGTCTTCAGGGTATTCTTGTTTACCAGAGAGGAGATCCGGTAAAAGAATCGAGTTCGTTGGTTGACTTTTTTTTATTACATTGGATGCCATTTTGTCACAGGAAAGATTAGCATCTAGGATGGAACCCAGGTAGGTAATTTCATCTTTCCTTCTGACAATATTGTCACCCACTGTAACTGAGAAGCCGTCGGTCTTGCTGAGTTTGTTATTTGAACCGAAGAGAATGGACTCTGTTTTGCCCATGTGTAATGATAGTTTGTTATCGGCGAGCCATATGCAGATTTTGCCTAGTTCCGAGCTGAGGGTTTTTCCAACCTGTAACTTGTTCTTGTCAGAGACCAGCAGGGCTGAGTCGTCCGCAAACAGGAACAAGTTGCAGTCACAAGCTGACGACATGTCATTTGCATAAATTAGGAACAGTAGCGGTCCTAGTATGCTTCCTTGTGGAACACCACAGCTCACTGGGAGGGGGGGGGGGGGGGGGGTAGGGTACCGTTTACCTCCACCATCTGTTCTCTCCCCTCCAGGTAGGATTGTATCCAGCTCACTGATAGACTATCAAAACCAATTGCTTTTAGTTTGTCAATCAGAATGGTGTGATTGACAGTGTCGAAGGCCTTTTGTAGGTCCAGCATGACCATGCCGCAGTATTTGCCCGCGTCCACCTTTTGTTTGATGTGGTCGTTCAAATAGAGAAGGCATGTGTCAGTGGAGTGGGATGTTCTGAAGCCAGATTGGAATTCGTAGATTAGATTTTTTTCCGCAAGGTACTTCTCAACCTGTTCGTATACTATTTTTTCCATGACTTTCGAGATGGATGTAAGGATAGAAACAGGGAGGTAGTTGCCTGGGTCTAATTTGCTGCCCTTTTTGTGCAGGGGTGTTACTCTCGCAATTTTGAAGTCCTTGGGGACGTGTCCCTGTTTCATGGAGAGGTTTATTATGTTCGTGATGACTGGGGTGATGGCGGCTGCTGATTCTCTGAGGAATTTGGAGGGGATGTTGTCATGGCCAGTGGCCTTGTTCGGTTGGAGGGCACTCAGTTTTTTTGAGTACCTCATCTGTAGTTACCATTTCCAGTTTGAAGTCGTCCTTGCGGACCCCTAGGTTTTTGTAATATGCTACTATGTGTTCTACCCCATAAAGCCCTGAGTGGGAGGGTAGTTTGTTTACCAGTGTTGTGGCTATGTTTGTGAAGAAAGTGTTTAAGTAATTGGCTACATCCAGCTTGTCTGTGATGAGCGTGTTGTCCGTTTTTATGTTTATGTTTGAGAACCTGGTTTTAAGTTTTTTACTGCAGCCTACAGTAGTTGATTATTGAGTAATTTCCAAAGTTCACATGGTTTATTTTTGTTTTTCTCAGTTTTGTCATTGATGACATTTTTTTTTAGCAGTTTTGATCATGGAGTTTACGTCATTTCTTAGTCTGTTTCTTTCTAGTTTGAGTTCAGTCACGTGGGCTTGGAGTTCACTGCTCGTGCTTTTGGTAAGCTTTGACTGACTTTTTGTGAGGTTTTGCCCGCTGCTCACTACCTTTTCTCTGTTTCTTTAAGCCTATACTGTTTATTTCCCTTCTATACTGTTTATTTTCCCTTCTCACTCACTCTCTCTAGCCCCCACCCTCTCGTTCCTTACCCTTAGTGGCCACACCTGTTCGATATTCTATTATCTCTCGCACCTGTGGTGGCAGGCTAATTAGTCCCCCTGTGGGCTTTAAATACCAGGGCGCTTCCCCTCGTTTTGGCGTGGGGTCGTGTTGTATACTTGCCGAGTCATATTCTCTAAACATCTAGACTCTTTCGGGAGATCCTCTGTCTGCCTATGCTGTTCCATTCTCCGGCGTCGAGATGTTTGCTCCAGCCTTCGCCAGCTGTCGCCGTTGCCTGTGGGGGAGACTGGTCTGCGCTCCCTGTACTTCCACGGGAGGCACCCCAGCGTTCCACTGCAGACCCCCGCGCAGCTGTTCGTCCTGACGCACATCCAGACCAGCGCAGACGCTCTCCAGTCCTCAGCGCGCAACGCGCATCTTCCAAGGACGCTCGAGCTTGGCACGCTCTCCAGACCAGCGCGCAACGCGCATCTTCCAAGAACCCTCGAGCTTGGCACGCTCTCCAGACCAGCGCGCAACGCGCATCTTCCAAGGACGCTCGAGCTTGGCACGCTCTCCAGACCAGCGCGCAACGCGCATCTTCCAAGAACCCTCGAGCTTGGCACGCTCTCCAGACCAGCGCGCAACGCGCATCTTCCAAGGACGCTCGAGCTTGGCACGCTCCTCCGTACCAGCGCACGGACGCGCATCTTCCAGACCTTCGAGCTTGGCACGCTCCTCCGTACCAGCGCACTGACGCGCATCTTCCAGACCTTCGAGCTTGGCACGCTCCTCCGTACTCAGCGCGCCGACGCGCATCTTCCAGACCTTCCTGCTTGGCACACTCCTCCTCGCAGACGCACCCCGATGCGTCTCTCTGTTCCGACGCGCACACCAAGGTGTGGCGCGCCACTCAGTTCCTCGGCTCCGACAGCGGCTACCCGGTGGACGACGCCCTCGCCACCGCCACTGTTCAGATGCACCCCGATGCGTCTCTCTGTTCCGACGCGCACACCAAGGTGTGGCGCGCCACTCAGTTCCTCGGCTCCGACAGCGGCTACCCGGTGGACGACATCCTCGCCACCGCCACTGTTCCAGGACTCTGTCCCTCGGCTCGGACAGCCAGCCACCCGGTGGCGATGCCCTCGCCCCGTTGCTGTCCCTGTACCTTTACGCATACGCCTGGGTGAGTTTTGATTGTGATGTCACTCACTCAGCGTAGTGCCCTTGCCCCCGTTCCCGCTGCTGTTCCTGTACCTTTACGCATACGCCTGGGTGAGTTTTGATTGTGATGTCACTCTCCCAGCGTATTGCCTCTGTTAGTTAGTTTGGACATTTCATCTCCCAGCGTATTGCCTCTGTTAGTTAGTTTGGACATTTCATCTCCCAGCGTAATGCCTCTGTTTTTGGTTCTCACTTAGAATAGTATTTTTGGACTTTACATCTCCCCCTGTGTGTTTGTCACACGAAGATATTATTACTTTGTTCACTTTGTTATTTGGACTGTTCTGCACCTGCTCTGTTTTTTCCCTTTTGTGTATTAACTCTCTCCTCTGTCCTGCAGAGCGGCCCAGATGTTTTCCCACCAGTCCCCAGTTTCTCCCTGTACCCCAGCCCGCCTCCGCGGGCCTCAGTCCCTAGTCCTCTATCCCTAGTTCTCCTAGTCCCTAGTCCTCCATCCCTAGTTCTCCTAGTCCCTAGTCCTCAATCCCAAGTTCTCCTAGTCCCTAGTCCTCTATCCCTAGTTCTCCTAGTCCCTAGTCCTCTATCCCTAGCTCTCCTAGTCCCTAGTCCTCTCTCCCTAGTTCTCCTTGTCCCTGGTTTACCTAGTCTCTAGTTCCTCTGTCCCAAGGCGTTCCCTTAACCTTCCCTTAGGCGTTCCCTTACCTTCCCATAGTGTTCCCTTTTCCTGCCCGCCTCTTAAAGGCACCTTTCCTTCCCCTCATATTATATTCCTGTATTTGTGATTCTCCCTTAAAGGGACAGTGCCCTTTTCCCTGTTTTTCCCTGTTGTTCAATAAATATCTGTTTCTTGGCAAACCATCATACCTGTCTTGTGTTGTGCGATTGGGGTCGGTTACAAACCATAACAGTACGACCCCACCAAGTCTACGACCCCAGCCAGCACAGACTGTGTATGTTGAGTTTGCCTTTTTTTTTTCTTGTCCCCTCTAGCTCCCCTGTTAGCCCTGTTAGCTTCCCTGTTAGCCCAGTTTAGCTTCCTTGTTAGTCCTGTTTAGCTCCCTTGTTAGCCTGTTACTCCCCTGTTTAGCCCAGTTTAGCTTCCCTGTTTAGCTTGTTAGTCTCCCCGGTTAGCTCCCCTGTTTGCTTCCCGTTTTGCCCTGTTTGACCCCCCTGTAGCTAGCCATGCCCTGGCGGCTAACCCAGTCCCTCAGCAGAGCCCCTGTCTGCTAGTCTTGCCCCGGCTGCTAGCACAGCCTCTATGTTTATGCAGCCCTTGCTGCTGGCATGGGCCCTGTAGCTAGCCATGCCCTGGCAGCTAACCCAGTTTCCCTCTGCATGGCCCCGGTCTGCTAGCTTGGCCCCGGCTGTTAGCACAGCCTCTATGTTAATGCAGCCTTGCAGCTGGCATAGGCCCTGTAGCTAGCCAGGCCCAAGCAGCTAACCCGGTCCCTCTGCATGGCCTCCACTTTTTTGTGTAGTTTCTCCCACTGCTAGGACTGCCCTTCAGCTAGCAAGGTCAGTATTCCCACAGCTAGGACTGTCCTTCCAGCTAGCTTGTTCTCTCATGCTGGTCCAGCCCTGTCTGCCAGCCTAGCTCCGGCAGCTAGCGCAGCCTCTATGTAGATGTAGCAGTACAGCTAGCATAGGCCCTGTAGCTATCAGTGCCTTGGCAGCTACCCTTTCCCTCTGCTAGCCTAGCTCGGCAGCTAGCGCAGCCTCTATGTTGATGTAGCAGTACAGCTAGCATAGGCCCTGTAGCTATCGGTGCCCTGGCAGCTACCCTTTCCCTCTGCTAGCCTGGCTCCGGCAGCTTGCGCAGCCTCTGTGTTGATGTAGCAGTACAGCTAGCATAGGCCCTGTAGCTGTCAGTGCCCTGGCAGCAACCTTCCCTCTGCTAGCCCTTTCCCGGTGCTACCATGGTTACCCCTTTGCTACCCTGCTTGCCCCTCAGTTCCTCTAGACCAGTTGCTCTAGACCAGTTCTCTAGACCCAGTTCCTCTAGACCAGTTCCTCTAGACCAGTTCTCTAGACCAGTTCTCTAAGCCAGTTCTCTAAACCAGTTCTCTAGACCAGTTCTCTAGCCCAGTTCTCTAGACCAGTTCTCTAGACCAGTTCTCTAGACCAGTTCCTCTAGACTTGTTCTCTAGACCCAGTTCCTCTAGACCAGTTCCTCTAGACCAGTTCCCCCAGTTACCCCTCGGCGACCCTGTTTCTTTTGCTAGCCCCACTCTTGTGGTGGCTTCCCCTGCTGGCTTGGCCAGTACCTCTTGTTTTGCCCCCTGCCACTCTGTCTGTATTTGTTTTGGGTCGCCGGGTGGCTCCCGTTGGAGGGGGGGATACTGTGAGGTTTTGCCCGCTGCTCACTACCTTTTCTCTGTTTCTTTAAGCCTATACTGTTTATTTCCCTTCTATACTGTTTATTTTCCCTTCTCACTCACTCTCTCTAGCCCCCACCCTCTCGTTCCTTACCCTTAGTGGCCACACCTGTTCGATATTCTATTATCTCTCGCACCTGTGGTGGCAGGCTAATTAGTCCCCCTGTGGGCTTTAAATACCAGGGCGCTTCCCCTCGTTTTGGCGTGGGGTCGTGTTGTATACTTGCCGAGTCATATTCTCTAAACATCTAGACTCTTTCGGGAGATCCTCTGTCTGCCTATGCTGTTCCATTCTCCGGCGTCGAGATGTTTGCTCCAGCCTTCGCCAGCTGTCGCCGTTGCCTGTGGGGGAGACTGGTCTGCGCTCCCTGTACTTCCACGGGAGGCACCCCAGCGTTCCACTGCAGACCCCCGCGCAGCTGTTCGTCCTGACGCACATCCAGACCAGCGCAGACGCTCTCCAGTCCTCAGCGCGCAACGCGCATCTTCCAAGGACGCTCGAGCTTGGCACGCTCTCCAGACCAGCGCGCAACGCGCATCTTCCAAGAACCCTCGAGCTTGGCACGCTCTCCAGACCAGCGCGCAACGCGCATCTTCCAAGGACGCTCGAGCTTGGCACGCTCTCCAGACCAGCGCGCAACGCGCATCTTCCAAGAACCCTCGAGCTTGGCACGCTCTCCAGACCAGCGCGCAACGCGCATCTTCCAAGGACGCTCGAGCTTGGCACGCTCCTCCGTACCAGCGCACGGACGCGCATCTTCCAGACCTTCGAGCTTGGCACGCTCCTCCGTACCAGCGCACTGACGCGCATCTTCCAGACCTTCGAGCTTGGCACGCTCCTCCGTACTCAGCGCGCCGACGCGCATCTTCCAGACCTTCCTGCTTGGCACACTCCTCCTCGCAGACGCACCCCGATGCGTCTCTCTGTTCCGACGCGCACACCAAGGTGTGGCGCGCCACTCAGTTCCTCGGCTCCGACAGCGGCTACCCGGTGGACGACGCCCTCGCCACCGCCACTGTTCAGACGCACCCCGATGCGTCTCTCTGTTCCGACGCGCACACCAAGGTGTGGCGCGCCACTCAGTTCCTCGGCTCCGACAGCGGCTACCCGGTGGACGACATCCTCGCCACCGCCACTGTTCCAGGACTCTGTCCCTCGGCTCGGACAGCCAGCCACCCGGTGGCGATGCCCTCGCCCCGTTGCTGTCCCTGTACCTTTACGCATACGCCTGGGTGAGTTTTGATTGTGATGTCACTCACTCAGCGTAGTGCCCTTGCCCCCGTTCCCGCTGCTGTTCCTGTACCTTTACGCATACGCCTGGGTGAGTTTTGATTGTGATGTCACTCTCCCAGCGTATTGCCTCTGTTAGTTAGTTTGGACATTTCATCTCCCAGCGTATTGCCTCTGTTAGTTAGTTTGGACATTTCATCTCCCAGCGTAATGCCTCTGTTTTTGGTTCTCACTTAGAATAGTATTTTTGGACTTTACATCTCCCCCTGTGTGTTTGTCACACGAAGATATTATTACTTTGTTCACTTTGTTATTTGGACTGTTCTGCACCTGCTCTGTTTTTTCCCTTTTGTGCATTAACTCTCTCCTCTGTCCTGCAGAGCGGCCCAGATGTTTTCCCACCAGTCCCCAGTTTCTCCCTGTACCCCAGCCCGCCTCCGCGGGCCTCAGTCCCTAGTCCTCTATCCCTAGTTCTCCTAGTCCCTAGTCCTCCATCCCTAGTTCTCCTAGTCCCTAGTCCTCAATCCCAAGTTCTCCTAGTCCCTAGTCCTCTATCCCTAGTTCTCCTAGTCCCTAGTCCTCTATCCCTAGCTCTCCTAGTCCCTAGTCCTCTCTCCCTAGTTCTCCTTGTCCCTGGTTTACCTAGTCTCTAGTTCCTCTGTCCCAAGGCGTTCCCTTAACCTTCCCTTAGGCGTTCCCTTACCTTCCCATAGTGTTCCCTTTTCCTGCCCGCCTCTTAAAGGCACCTTTCCTTCCCCTCATATTATATTCCTGTATTTGTGATTCTCCCTTAAAGGGACAGTGCCCTTTTCCCTGTTTTTCCCTGTTGTTCAATAAATATCTGTTTCTTGGCAAACCATCATACCTGTCTTGTGTTGTGCGATTGGGGTCGGTTACAAACCATAACACTTTTACGAAACTCAGAGCATTTTTTTGTCTCTGGCTTTCATAGCGGTCAGTATTTCAGTGTGCATCCACGGCTCAGCATGATTTTTTACCCTGGTGGTTCTTTTAGGGGGGCCATGTTGTTTAGTATTGTTGAAAATTTGGTTTTGAAGCCAAGCCATGTTTCTTCAACCAGTGTACCATTGAGCTCATCTGACCAGTCCAGACTCTCCAGTTCAAGGTTAAAGGCCTCGCTAGAGTAGGTTTTGAGGTCTCTAGATGTGACTGTTTTGTGACAGCCAGCCTTTTGCTTTAGCTTTTTGCGGGTACAGAATATCATAATGATCACTTAACCCACATGCTATAACCCCTTTATTGGAGATCTTGGACTTGTCAGAGGTCAGGATGAGGTCAATGGTAATCTGAGTTGATTCACACACCCTTGTGGGTTGGGTGATTAGCTGGCTGTTATGTCGTAGTAAGAACAAGTAATGGACACTTTAGTACCAGCGTCTGTCTTTATTCACATCCATACCAAGAGCTACCTTGCTCAGTCATTCACTCTACCTTGGGTGTCACACAGGAGCACATCCAGCCCGGTGTAACCCATACTCTATGTTAGAGCTCCGCCTACAGGCCTAATGGAGACACCACACTGGCTGAGGCCGTGTAGATCACAAAACCTACTGAAGGCCTTGAAGACGGGTGCTGCTTTACGAAGCATATCCGTGTTCCAGTCCCCAATAAAAAAAAATCTACGCCCTCCACCCCAGCTAAACACCCATCAAGTGTGTCATAGAAGCCACTGTGTTCTGGCGGTCTATAGATTGTGCCTACTAGTACTGATTTCGCCCTTTCAAATAAGATTTCAATCCAAACTGTACCAAACATACAGATCTATACCAGGGTAACATTATGATAGATACATTTTTAGTTTTGTGCATTTCATTTAGACATGATATTTTATGTGAAGTAATAGCCTAATAATTGAAATAGCCTGTGTGGTCTGTCCCAAATAGTGAATGAATGAATGAATGAATGAATGAATGAATGAATGAATGAATGAATGAATGAATGAATGAATGAATGAATGAATGAATGAATGAATGAATGAATGAATGAATGAATGAATGAATGAATGAATGAATGACTGAATGAAAACTTTATTTAACAGATTGCAGAATGGGTACAATACAGTACGGCTCAATACACACAATTGTTAAGGGGATGCAGACCAGAGAAAGACGTTTGTCTTGTTTACATCAGGGTCCCCCATTTTAAATTCATAGTGACATTTATGACATACACAACATATATGACATCATGACATTTATGGCATAGGTACATACATGACATACAGGTATATAGTACTGTTACATTTGTGACATATACGATATGCAAATATACAGTACTGTTACCCATAGATCCTGACAGAGAGTATATACATATGATGGGGAGGAGACTGTACATTAGGAGGGGGTGGGTGGGTGGGAGAGAAATATACATACCGTGGGGAGGGAATATATACATACGGTGGGGAGGAGACTGTCTATTAGGTGGGGGTGGGGGGGTGGGGGGGGGGGTGGGAGAGAAATATACATATGTGGGGAGAGAATATATACATACGGTGGGGAGGAGACTGTCTATTAGGTGGGGGTGGGGCGTTTGGACATTTACGGTGGCCAGTTTCGAATTGCAGCCTCCCGTAGGTTCTCTTTAAGAGGGTTTTGAATGTGGGTAGGGATTCACATTCCTTTACAGCTTTGGGTAGGGCGTTCCACATTGTTGTGGCATAATTGCAAAACGTGTTTAGTCCCTTGTTTGTGCCAAATCTGGGTTTAACATGATTTGTTGACCTTCCTCTGGTGTTGTGGTCGTGGTATTCACTGACCTTTGGGAAGTATTTTGACATGTACATGGGTACCGTAACCTTAGTCGTATAGTGTATCTTGTAGACCAGGCCCATTGCAAGTTGCTGTACTCTGTCGTCTACTCTAAGCCATCCTAGGTAGTCAAAGTGGGCAGGGGTGAGGTGGGTTCTAGGGGTAAGGTCAAGTAGTAGTCTGACCAGTTTGTTTTGTGATGTTTGTAATCTTGTTTTTAGTGACTTCGAGGTGCTGTGGTACCATGGGGTGCAAGCATAGTCGTAGTACCCTTGAATGAGTGCTCCTGCCAGAGTCTTCAGGGTGTTCTTGTTTACCAGAGAGGAGATCCGGTACATTACAAGAATCTTGTTCGTTGGTTGACTTTTTTTATTACATTGGATGCCATTTTGTCACAGGAAAGATTTGCCTCTAGGATGGAACCCAGGTATGTAATTTCATCTTTCCTTGTGACAATATTCCCACCCACTTAAACAGATAAGCCGTTGGTCTTGCTGAGTTTGTTATTTGATCCAAAGAGAATGGACTCTGTTTTACCCAGGTGTAATGATAGTTTGTTATCAGCTAACGTTAGCAAGCTTCTTATTCATTTGTTTAAACGTTAGCAAGCTAGTGAGCTAGCGTTGCCACAGACGGCTATGTTTATTGTTCATGTTGACAACGTTAAGCGACACCGTATATTAAGGTGAGTTAATACATTCACTCTGAAAATCTGCTCCGCTCTGATAAACTGACTCTTCGGTCAGAGTGTCCAGTGTGCACAACTCGAGTGCGCCCTATGAATTCTGTTTAATCTTTTCTTGTTTTCAGATTTCTCAGTTTTTAATTTTCCTGTTTTCGGATTTCTCTGATTTTATATTTTTTCCTTTGGATTTAACCAAAAAAAACAATACAAAATTATGTTTTTAACTAACTTTAATAACAGTACAATCTGCAAACAGTGCCAGTGTAGTTCAATGTTCAGTGCCAGTTCAGTTATGAGGTTTATTTTTTTCAATTCAGTTCAGTTCATCTCTGGCTGACATCACCATTGTGATACATGATGGTTAGGCCTTTGTGTTTTCCTCAGTGAGGGATTCTCTTTTGTCGGTCAGCAGCATTTTGTACTTGCTAAAGCTTCTCTCTGTATAATATATATATATATTGTTTTTTTTATATATTAGCTTTTTCCTGGTCACGCAGAACCGACAGCTTTTTCTTGGCCACGCAGGACCGACAGAGGAGAGAGGGAGAAACGGGAGGAGAAGAAGGGAAGACATGCGGCATATGGTCACCGGGTCGGGGAAACGAACCCGGGACGACCGCTTCGCGACTATGTGGTGTGCTACTGGAGCGCCCCCTGTATAATAATTTTTAAAGTTTAAATATCAACTTTATCTGGCCATCCTCAGTAAATATCAAACTTTCCAAAGACCAGAGTTGGGATGGGCACGCACGTACACACACACACAGAGAAAGGGAGAATGGCTTATATGAACTATCCAGTTCATATATCAACTTATATTAACTATCCTGTTAGTTTTTATATAATTTAGCTACTGTAGCTCGCCAACGTTACTGTGATTAAAGCAAACTTAAAAAAAAAAAAGTGCATTAAAAAAGATTATAATAATGTATTATAATTTTTCACAGGGGGCGGAGGTTCACGTTGCCGGGGCGGGCCGCCATGGTAGGGGTAACACTGCTATAATAGTATTATACTATAATATTAGTGTAGCCTAAACAATATCTGCAACTGTGAAGAAAAACCCCATTGGTTTAAACAGATTGAATAGATATATACAAAAAAGATTTATAAAAAATTAAAATTTTAATTAAAATTTTCTTTATTCTAATGTTGATCTAGAAGAGATGGGAGCAGAGGCCCGACGAGGGGGGGTGGGGATGGGCACCGAAACCCGGAGAGGGGGGCTGGGCCTGGGAACAGAGGCCCGACGATGGGGGGTGGGAATGGGTGCCGAGACCCGGAGAGGGGAGCTGGACCTGGGAACAGAGGCCCGACGAGGGGGGGTGGGAATGGGTGCCGAGACCCGGAGAGGGGAGCTGGACCTGGGAACAGAGGCCCGACGAGGGGGGGTGGGAATGGGTGCCGAGACCCGGAGAGGGGAGCTGGAACGGAGGTGCGGCGGCGACGACCTCCGGAGCAGGATCCAGCGTAGACCATGGCGAAGACCACGGCGAAGACCACGGCGAAGACCACGGCGAAGACCACGGCGAGGGCCAGGGCGCCGATCACGGCGTCGGACAGGACCAGACGGGGAGCCAGGACCAGTCGAGGAGCCGAGATCCGATGTAGCAGCCGGGCCAGGTGTAGAGGCTGGGCAAGACGCGGAGACCGGACCGGTCTCGGCGGCGAGGCGTGGCGTAGGATCCGGCGATGAGGGACCTGGAACAGTGACAGCCGGAGCTGCGCTGACCGGAACCAGGCTGGCAGCGATGGCCGGATCAGCGGTGGAGGCCTTGCTAGCGATACTAGCCCCGCTCGCCCTCCGAGCCTTGCTAGGCCTTGGAGGTTCGTGAACTGCGGGGACTAGGCTAACCGTGGGGCCTGAAACAGCTGTAGGGACTTGACTACCGGGCGGGACAGTACTAGCTGTGGACATCTGGTCCGTCTCACGAACTAGGCTGATCGTGAATTTGGAGATTAGACTATCAGTGGGGACTGTGCTAGCTGGGGAAGCCTGGCTAGCTACTGGAGTGAAGCTAACGGGCGGGGCAGTGCTAGCTGTGGACGTCTGGTTAGCTGTAGGAACGAAGCTAGCGGGCGGGGCTGTGCTAGCTGTGGACGTCAGGATTGCCTCAGGAACTAAGCTAACGGGCGGAGCTGTGCTAGCTGGGGACTCCTGATTAGCTATAGGAGCGAAGCTAACGGGCGGACCTGTGCTAGCTGGGGACTCCTGATTAGCTATAGGAGCGAAGCTAACGGGCGGAGCTGTGCTAGCTGGGGACTCCTGATTAGCTATAGGAGCGAAGCTAACGGGCGGACCTGTGCTAGCTGGGGACTCCTGATTAGCTATAGGAGCGAAGCTAACGGGCGGAGCTGTGCTAGCTGGGGACTCCTGATTAGCTATAGGAGCGGAGCTAACAGGCGGAGCTGTGCTAGCTGGGGCCTCCTGATTAGCTATAGGAGCGGAGCTAACGGGCGGAGCTGTGCTAGCTGGGGACTCCTGATTAGCTATAGGAGCGGAGCTAACGGGCGGAGCTGTGCTAGCTGGGGCCTCCTGATTAGCTATAGGAGCGAAGCTAACAGGCGGAGCTGTGCTAGCTGGGGACTTTTGATTAGCTATAGGAGCGAAGCTAACGGGCGGAGCTGGGCTAGCTGGGGACACTGGAGGGCATATCATAAACGACTAGGGGTTGGGTACCGGTACCCGTGAATCGATACCGGTACCCAACGGTACCTTTTTTCGGTACTTTAGTCTCCAAAAATGTAATCTACCTACTTCAGTTGTAAAAAAATATTCCAAACTTCAAATAAAAAAAATATATAATTTTCTTCCTAGAAAATGAGGGGTGTCGTCTTATGTTCGGGGTCTAGACTTTTAAAGGTCATAATATGCAGAACGCCGAAAGCGGCAAGTTGAAAATAATAACCTACACGTGCACTCTTGCTTCCTACCTCCCCTTAACTAATTAGATTAGTCGGGTTAACTCGCCATGCGTTGCGTGCCAAGACCCGAGAAAACTCGGGTTTTAATCGTTATTTCTTTTATTAGCGATATCCATTCATTTTCATCCATCCAACCTGATGTTATCATTGGGAATGGGTCTGAGATCGCAAAAGGGCAAATACCGCCGCCTATCATCTCCCGGATGGTATTGCACATCATTGGATTGGATTGACTGGGAATGTGCATCGAAAAAATAACTCCGGTCTGGGTCTTGCTTCTCGGGCATGCAGTATCGTGTTACCAGGTTGACTGAGGACCCTCAGAGCAGCGTCGATTATGTGTTTCGGACTATAACATTGAATCAATAAACGCGATCGATATTTGGAATGGCGATCAGGAATTGGATTCATCTTTTTGCAGAACATCTGATGTGAGGTAAGGAATTCATGTTACGAGTCTTGGGGTAATCTGATGTTCCTATCATCGCCATCGCAGCGCGCGCGTGTGTGTGTGTGTGTCTGTGTGTGTGTGTGTGTGACGTTAGCGCTGACCAGGTCATGGATAATAGATTTTTCAGCCCGCTTCTCTAGCGTGCATAAGGACACAAATACTATCGATAATCTAGCGTTTATTTGGAAACAATTCATAAATCAGCCGAAAAATTACAACGTGTTTTGTGTATTCCACTAAAGAGCTATTATCGCGGATTTCTCCGGAATTACTTGAACTCTCCAAAACTATACTCGTATTCAAAGCGGTATAAAACGGAAATGTACTGATGAAAAAACAATCCGTTTCGTACATGTTGACTGCAAGCAACTCATTGATAAGCGACGGGTGTATTAGACCCATAATTTAAGATATAGTTTAAGCATTTGCAAATTTCCCCATCCTCCCATTGACTAAAGCGCTGGCACGGAACGGCTTATTTTGGGCATAGAGGCGTGGCTCTGAATGTGTTAATGTGGGAGGGGAGAATGTTCTGCTCAACAGACCTTTCCCTTGTGAAGTAGAACCGCAGAACCGCAGGGTTAATGGCTTTATTTCATATATCATAATGGATATTTGCTAATTATGTTGATTTTCAACACTATTTTGGCTTGACTCAAACCCATAGAAGGTTCCGGTTGAGTTCAGGTTTAAATGTGACGTTCAAAACTCTGCACCCTACAAACCCCCCAGTTGCCAACCTTGGCCTTTGGGACAAGAAAGGGTGCAAGATCAACCTTAGAGTCATCCAGAGCTGAGGGCCTCGTGTCCATTGCTCTCGGCTATTTCACCTCTAAGACGTGGCAGCCAGGGACACAAATCCTAAAGGGTTGTCGGACTCGGTAGGCGCAGTGCGTGAAGATGGGAGCTGTAATTCATGCATGTTGACACTTTGTTTGGGGAAACAGACTATCTTTATGCAAGTGGGGTTTTGTTGAAACGACACAGCAGTGTATAATGTGCCCAGACGGTTGAAGTGGTGTAGATCTGTAACTGATGCTTCGCTCTTCGATGCCGCTTTTGAGATTCTTCTCTTCTTACTTTCCAGCGGATCGTGAGCGCTCAGAGTCTGGCGGAAGACGGCATCGAATGAACGTGCGGCGTGCTGCGTTTGGTGCGTTGCGAGCCCCCCCCCCCCCCGCTCAATGGTATGTCCTGTCGAAGGATATCCAACACCGCTTGACCCTTGTTTTGTTTGGTGTGTGTGCTGCGTCTGTGTGGCCGGCTGGCTGGCTGGCGATGTGTGTTTTGAGACGGAGGACCCGACTGTGTAAACCTGGCCTTTTGGACGTCAAGACGATCACGACCCCCTCGACACTGTCCCCCGCTGAAGACAGACCTGTCGCTGCTTGGGACATACAGATACTTGGTTAGGGCCCCTCCACACTGTCCCCCGGCGAAGACAGACCTTTTCAGTTCATTGATGTCGAATATCTTAAGTTGATAGGTTCATCAGTTCATAATGTCTGGTAATATCTTATATCTAAAGGCCATAATGTATAATATGCCTAATGGGGCCTGGCGTCTGTGTGTCTGTGTCCTCCTCCTCCCTGCATGTGACCTGATGACCCCATTGCTGCATCCCTCCTTATTTGGGGCTGTAGCTGTCTCTCGCTACATACACGCACACACACACACACACACCCCACCCTTTTCTCTTTGTGCAAGAGGGTATAAATAATGTCATGTCATGTGTATTCGGTGTGGTGCGAGGAGCTGAGCCTGTGCGGGCTGCAGGAGAGTTCTCTTCTCTGTGTGACCAACAAATAAAGACTCCGTGAGAAATACAACTTTGTCGCTCTGAATATCTGGTCAGCTGGTCCATACTATATCAATTCAAGGACTCACGAGGGAAGAAATCCCTAACATGTCGCTGCTTGGGACGTACCGATACTTGGTTAGGGCCCCTCGACACTGTCCCCCGGCGAAGACAGACCTGTCGCTGCTTGGGACGTACCGATACTTGGTTAGGGCTGCAACAACGAGCCGTCATTGTCGACGACGTCGACCATGACATTTTAGGGCTGGGCGATAAAAGGATAACGATAATTAACAAAAAAGCTCCAAAAGATAGAAAAGGAACTAGCAGAGCCAGAACTGTTCAACTCCCCTGGAGCCACAGCCAGCAGAGAAGCCGGTTTGCTATCACTTTCAAACCAGCTGCAGCCTGAGAACTGGAGTGTGAGGGGCTGTAACACTAAAGATGGCGACAACGACAAAGAATTGCTGCAAAATAAACATACATTGTTGTCTAAATGATTAAAAAAAATATATATATATTTTTTAATACTAATAAAAATATCGATAATTATCGATATCAAACGATATGAAACATTTTATCGTGATAAATTGTATTGCCATATCGCCCAGCCCTACAACAAGCCGACATTGTCAATGTTGTCGACCGTGACATTTTGTCGATTTGCGCATTCACAAGCGACTCATCGTAGCGTCCTTGCAGTGGAAACGGCAGATGTTCTAAGTCATAACATGCGCAACATCTGAAGTTCAAGTTTCAAGTTTCAAGTTTCTTTAATATTTGTCATACAGAAGTACAGAATACTTTTATACAAAATGCTTCTTACTGTTACGCTCCAGAGACTGTGCAAGACAAGATAAGTATGAAATAAAATAACATAGTAAAATTAGAAGTAAAAAATGAGGTCACAGTGTTCAGTTTAGACATATGTACAATGTTCGATGCAGAATAGACGTAGTTACCATATAATATACAATACTGTGCAGTGTACTAATATACAATACTATATAGTGCAAGGCAGAAATGGGACGAGGTGCAATTTAGGTACAATTATGAATGAATTACTCATGTTCGAAATATATACAATATGGTACATTTATAGTTTAGATTAATCTATAACAAAATAATCGTTAATTGCAGCTAATACTAGTATTGGGATATCGGACCGATATGAGGCCAACACTGAGAATCGGTATCTGGAGAATTCCCTCAAAATACTGAAATCTCAACAACCAAGAGCCGTGTTTAAAATCGGATGGATAACAGGGATTATCTCTGGCACTGAGATGGTTAACAGGGATTATATCTGGCACTGAGATGGTTAACAGGGATTATATCTGGCACTGAGATGGTTAACAGGGATTATCTCTGGCACTGAGATGGTTAACAGGGATTATATCTGGCACTGAGATGGTTAACAGGGATTATATCTGGCACCGAGATGGTTAACAGGGATTATCTCTGGCACTGAGATGGTTAACAGGGATTATCTCTGGCACTGAGATGGTTAACAGGGATTATCTCTGGCACTGAGATGGTTAACAGGGATTATCTCTGGCACTGAGATGGTTAACAGGGATTATATCTGGCACCGAGATGGTTAACAGGGATTATATCTGGCACTGAGATGGTTAACAGGGATTATATCTGGCACCGAGATGGTTAACAGGGATTATCTCTGGCACCGAGATGGTTAACAGGGATTATCTCTGGCACTGAGATGGTTAACAGGGATTATCTCTGGCACTGAGATGGTTAACAGGGATTATCTCTGGCACCGAGATGGTTAACAGGGATTATCTCTGGCACTGAGATGGTTAACAGGGATTATCTCTGGCACTGAGATGGTTAACAGGGATTATGTCTGGCACTGAGATGGTTAACAGGGATTATCTCTGGCACTGAGATGGTTAACAGGGATTATCTCTGGCACTGAGATGGTTAACAGGGATTATATCTGGCACTGAGATGGTTAACAGGGATTATCTCTGGCACTGAGATGGTTAACAGGGATTATCTCTGGCACTGAGATGGTTAACAGGGATTATCTCCGGCACTGAGATGGTTAACAGGGATTATCTCCGGCACTGAGATGGTTAACAGGGATTATCTCCGGCACTGAGATGGTTAACAGGGATTATCTCTGGCACTGAGATGGTTAACAGGGATTATCTCCGGCACTGAGATGGTTAACAGGGATTATCTCCGGCACTGAGATGGTTAACAGGGATTATCTCTGGCACTGAGATGGTTAACAGGGATTATCTCCGGCACTGAGATGGTTAACAGGGATTATCTCTGGCACTGAGATGGTTAACAGGGATTATCTCCGGCACTGAGATGCACTTTGCACAACAATGGGTTATAATCTCATCGTTTTTAATTCAATGACCTCAGACTAATGGTCTCACTCCATACTGTTGTGGTTCACCCCCCCTGACCCCTCTGTGACCCCTCTGTGACCCCTCTGTGACCCCGTCAGAACGCTCTCTCGGTCCTGACCCCTCTGTGACCCCCGTCAGAACGCTCTTTCGGGCCTGACCCCGCTGTGACCCCCCCTGACCCCTCTGTGACCCCCGTCAGAACGCTCTCTCGGTCCTGACCCCTCTGTGACCCCTCTCTGACCCCGTCAGAACGCTCTCTCGGTCCTGACCCCTCTCTGACCCCGTCAGAACGCTCTCTCGGTCCTGACCCCTCTGTGACCCCTCTCTGACCCCGTCAGAGCGCTCTCTCGGTCCTGACCCCTCTGTGACCCCGTCAGAACGCTCTCTCGGTCCTGACCCCTCTGTGACCCCCGTCAGAACGCTCTCTCGTTCCTGACCCCTCTGACCCCCGTTGGAATGCTCTCTCGGTCCTGACCCCTCTGTGACCCCCGTCGGAACGCTCTCTCGGTCCTGACCCCTCTCTGACCCCTCTGTGACCCCCGTCAGAACGCTCTCTCGTTCCTGACCCCTCTGACCCCCGTTGGAACGCTCTCTCGGTCCTGACCCCTCTGTGACCCCGTCAGAACGCTCTCTCGGTCCTGACCCCTCTGTGACCCCCGTCAGAATGCTCTCTCGGTCCTGACCCCTCTGTGACCCCCGTCAGAATGCTCTCTCGGTCCTGACTCCTCTGTGACCCCTCTCTGACCCCGTCAGAACGCTCTCTCGGTCCTGACCCCTCTGTGACCCCCGTCAGAACGTTCTCTCGGTCCTGACTCCTCTGTGACCCCCGTCAGAACGCTCTCTCGGTCCTGACCCCTCTGTGACCCCTCTGTGACCCCCGTCAGAGCGCTCTCTCGGTCCTGACCCCTCTGTGACCCCGTCAGAACGTTCTCTCGGTCCTGACCCCTCTGTGACCCCGTCAGAACGCTCTCTCGTTCCTGACCCCTCTGTGACCCCCGTCAGAACGTTCTCTCGGGCCTGACCCCTCTGTGACCCCTCTGTGACCCCCGTCGGAACGCTCTCTCGGTCCTGACCCCTCTCTGACCCCTCTCTGACCCCTCTGTGACCCCCGTCAGAACGCTCTCTCGTTCCTGACCCCTCTGACCCCCGTTGGAATGCTCTCTCGGTCCTGACCCCTCTGTGACCCCCGTCAGAGCGCTCTCTCGGTCCTGACCCCTCTGTGACCCCCGTCAGAACGCTCTCTCGGTCCTGACCCCTCTGTGACCCCCGTCAGAACGCTCTCTCGGTCCTGACCCCTCTGTGACCCCTGTCAGAGCGCTCTCTCGGTCCTGACTCCTCTGTGACCCCCGTCAGAACGCTCTCTCGGTCCTGACCCCTCTGTGACCCCCGTCAGAACGCTCTCTCGGTCCTGACTCCTCTGTGACCCCCGTCAGAACGCTCTCTCGGTCCTGACCCCTCTGTGACCCCTCTGTGACCCCCGTCAGAACGCTCTCTCGGTCCTGACTCCTCTGTGACCCCCGTCAGAACGCTCTCTCGGTCCTGACTCCTCTGTGACCACCGTCAGAACGCTCTCTCGGTCCTGACCCCTCTGTGACCCCGTCAGAACGCTCTCTCGGTCCTGACCCCTCTGTGACCCCCGTCAGAATGCTCTCTCGGTCCTGACCCCTCTGTGACCCCCGTCAGAACGCTCTCTCGGTCCTGACTCCTCTGTGACCCCCGTCAGAACGCTCTCTCGGTCCTGACTCCTCTGTGACCCCCGTCAGAACGCTCTCTCGGTCCGACCCCTGAACGCTCTCCCGGCTCACCTCTCGGTCCCGACACCACAGGTTGAGTACCACCGGTTTAATACATTCCTCGTCTCCTCAGCCCTTCATTTCTGTTAGCTACCCGTCATGGCTCATCCCGTGTCCTAGGTTTAATTTAGAATGTTCTCTTGTCATTTACTGTACTTACTGTAGGCCTACTAACGCCCTGTTGAATGGTTCATTAAACATGGAGGAACACTGTAGGTGTATTTTTCTTTTCAAAAGCTCTGCAGATTTCTGTGTGTAATGAGATTGGCAGGAAACGGTGCAGCCTACATTAATGTGAAGAAGTTGCAGAAGAGATTTGTCATTATTTTGGGGTGAACATAGTATGGTGGTCATATCGATGTGTGTCGAAGGGGCGGAGCTTGCTTTTGGTATATGAGTTATTTTTAAAAAGATGTCAAAGAATGTTATTTTTATATTCCCATCTTGGATAACATGGACGTTATTTTTATATTCCCATCTTGGATAACATGGAAGTTATTTTTATATTCCCATCTCGGATAACATGGAAGTTATTTTTGGTAAAAACATTTGAATAAAATGAAGATGATGATGAACCTGCCGTGTCTTAACTCGGTCTCACCAGCAGAGGGCAGCAGTGGTGCATCATGTACAAATAGGAGGTGTTGAGGATTTTGAAGATGGACACACAATTGGTTTATTGAGCTGTTGGCCAACATTTTAGATTAGATTCAAATGGATTGTCATCATGCAGCACAAGTACAGTACAACGAAAAGAAGTGTGGCATCCAACCAGAGTGCAAATGTAACAGTAAAGTGTAATAGTAATATACAATGTACAGGTGATTAAACTGGACTGAGTGTAGTGCTTATGAGATGTATGTAAAGAGTTTTGGTATTATGTACACTGATACAGGTATTAAGACACTATGGTAGTAAGTCATACTGGCCAGCAGCCTAACTAGTAAGAGTAGGTAAAGGATATTATGTACAGATATAGTATCTATAGCTATGTTAAAACAATTGAGTATGAGTAGGTAAGGGATATATACAAATATATTTATATATATATATAGTAACTAGTACAGATATGTAGGATTATATATGCAGGTATGTGGATAGATGTGTGTGTGTGTATATATATATACACACGTTAAGAATAAATATATACAGCATTATTGTACATGCTATCATACAGAGTTACATGGGTTATATGCAGATGTAGATATATAGAAGGATTATATTCAGACACATGATATATAACTAGGTATAAAATATATAAATGAGTACTATGGAGTATAGTGCTAATCAGATTTATGTACAGAGTTGTATTAATGTGTGATACAGGTATAAAGACAGGTATAGTAAGGCAAAGGATGTGTGCAGATATGGTATCTAGATATATAAAAAGGATTGTATGTAGGTATTTACAGACGGATGTGGATAGATGTATACAGTAAATATATATATATATATATATATATATATATATATATATATATATATATATATATATATATATATATATATATATATATATATATATATATATATATATATATACACCATACATGCTGCTATTTATTTTATTTATTTATTTATTTATTGTTATTTATTGTTATTGGTTATATGTTGTGTGTTACGACCCTGGCTCAAAGGGACGCAACATAATTGCAAACAGACACCAATGCCTGTGTTTAAACCAAAAGACTATTCTAACTATGAATACTAGCACAAACTAAAGATCAAAGAATGGTGGAAAGTGAAGAGAGTCTGTTTCCACTTATCATACCACACCTTCATTTTCCCTTGGGCTACCTTTAGGTTCTCTTTCGCTAATTCACATGCTCTACTAAGCTTAAGCCTGAAGTTACACACATAGTCCAGCAAATTAGTAGAGGAAGGAGTCTGGTCAGCCAACCACTTTTCCTTCAGCAGTTTCAAGGGACCCCTCACTGTGTGGCCGAACACCAGCTCAGCCGGGCTGAATCCAAGAGACTCCTGGGTTACCTCCCTAGCAGCAAATAGAAGCAAAGGGATTCCATCATCCCAGTCTTTTCAAACTCCGTACAATATGCCTGCAGCATTGTTTTGATAGTCTGATGGAATCTATCCAGCGCCCCCTGGGACTCTGGATGGTAGGCAGAGGAAGGGCAATGCTGGATAGACAACTGTTGGAGGACCTGAGCAAAGAGACGGGACATGAAATTAGACCCCTGATCTGACTGAATAACTTTCAGTAGGCCAAATGTCGAAAAAAACCTAACCAGAGCCTTGGATATAGCTGGGGCTGTGATCTTGCGTAGAGGAATGGCTTCAGGGAAACGGGTCACTGCACACATAATAGTCAAAAGGTACTGGTTCCCTGTCTTAGTTTGAGGGAGGGGACCAACACAATCAATGAGGATCCGCTCAAAAGGTTCCCCAACAGCAGGGATAGGCTGCAGAGGAGCCTGAGGAATCTTCTGGTTTGGTTTACCAACAACCTGACACACATGGCAAGAGCGGCAATATTGTGCCACATCTGACTTTAAACAAGGCCAACAAAAATGTCTTAGCACACGATCATAAGTCTTCCTGACTCCCATGTGACCAGCAAGATCATGATCATGTGCTAGATGCTGTATATCAGGACGATACACGGCTGGAACAACAATCTGAAACACACTGCCCCAGTCATCCAGACTGGACAGGTTAGGTGGTGTCCACTTTCTCATGAGCACATCATTGCTAACAAAATATCCTTGAGACGTATCTATCATTGTATTCTCTAAAACCGCCTCTTCAAAGAGGGACGACAAGGAGACATCCTTATTTTGCTCTAGTACTAGCTGCTCATGATACGGTATCACCTTACCAAAGCCCTCATCAGGGTCACTTTTCAACTCAACAAAGAACATGTCACTAAGTGTCATATCACAATCTGAGTTACCAACATCATGGCTTTCACATTTGACCTTTGACATTGCGCGTGTTACAGCACACACAGGGAACACTCCTGGATGTTTCTGTGCCAGCTCATCAGGAACCTCAGAAACTACAGGGATGGGAATTACAACTGGAGTAGCCAGCACTTTGCCACCGGCCAAATCGTTCCCTAGAATGAAGGACACACCTTTTATGGGGATGTGAGAACACACTCCTACAACAACATTGCCTGATACTAAGGGAGAGTTTAGAGACCTCATGCAAAGGTGTATTCACAAAGCCTCCTCCAAAGCCCTGAATAATGGCACCGGAATGCAATGAAGAATCTTCCGAAAATGGCAAAATCCCATCCAGAATGAGAGACTGAAAAGCTCCTGTATCTCTCCATATTGTAATAGCCTGCTTTGACCCTAGTGCACCAGCCAGGGAAACAAATCCATCCATCATAAATGTTGAGGAGCCCTCTAGCTCCCTGTCCGCACCTTTGATACTTCGCCCACCACCCTCTAATGCCGGCATAGGTGTCCTGCCTATGGTTTCTACCAGAGCCACAGTTTAAAAAAAAATCTGCTTAAGCACAGGGCACCCAGAAACGATATGACCAGGCTCCTTACAGTAAAAACATATAAGCCCCTCTGGGAATGCACTAGGAGAACCACCTTGCCTAGGAGTCGAAGTAAACCGACCAGCAGACACAGGTGCCGGGAAACGGCTCCCCTGAAAAGGACGCCTACCCCTGGACTCAACACGGCATTCCTCTACAAAGACAGATTTGTGTGTCAACACAAACTCATCAGCCAAGACAGCAGCGTCGCCTATCTTCAATACCTTACGCTCATTTAGATGCGTGAAAACGGTATCAGGAACACATCTTTTAAATTCCTCTATGAGAATCAACTGTCTAAGCTGCTCTCTTGACTCTGCTTTCTGAGAGGTGCACCACCTGTCAAACAGGTTCTCCTTCTCTTTTCCAAATTCAACATACGACTGTCCCTCCGACCTGCGATAGCCTCTAAAACGCTGACGATAGGCCTCTGGGACCAACTCATAAGCCCTCAATATGGAAGCCTTAACAAGCTCATAGTCAGCACTTTGTTCAAGGGACAGAGCAGTATACGCTTCCTGTGCCTTACCAACAAGAACACACTGCAGCAGCAGCGTCCAGGCCGTATCAGGCCACTTCAATGTGGTTGCCACCCGTTCAAAAAGGGGAAAATACTTATCCACATCCTTCTCAAAAAAAGGAGGCACCATCCTAATATTTTTGTCGACATCAAAACCGGAATGCGACTCCGAAGGCAGAGAACCCTCCTGCAAGGCAGCATGCTTAAATGCAAGCTCCTTCATTGCACAATCGTGCTCTCTCTCCTCTCTCCTCTCCTCTTGTTGTAGCTGTTTTTCCTTAAGCTCACGCTCTCTCTCATCTTGTTGTAGCTGTTTTTCCTTAAGCTCACGCTCTCTCTCATCTCTCCTCTCCTCTTGTCGTTGTTGTTGTTCCTTAAGCTCACGCTCATACTGTCTCTCCTCTCTCCTCTCCTCTTGTTGTAGCTGTAGCTGTTTTTCCTTAAACGCTAACTCTCTAAGCCTCCATTCACCCTCCGCCACACCAGATAGTAGCGGAGACACGTCAGACAAAAGAGGCTCCTCCACCCTCGCCACAAGCACCTGCTCCCTAATGAGTAAAGGCCTCAAAGCACCCAAAGCAGTTGGTTTCAAACGCTTCTCACTGGCAGTAAGCTCCACCTTGTAGTGCACAGCAGGCTCCAGAAGCTGTTCTTTGGAAAACATCTCATCAGAAGGGAGATCAACAAAATCCGTTACAGAAGCCATCCTTACTGCACCAGCGCCACAAACTGCTCACTTTAGAGTTACCAAAAGCTGCCAAAAGCACCCTAGCATACACACAATTTACCTGAAGAACCACTAAAGAACCACTGAAGAACCACTGAAGAACCACGAAGAACCACTGAAGAACCACTAAAGAACCACTAAAGAAACACTAAAGAACGGGCGGCTACGTGGCGTAGTGGGCAAGGCGCTCGCCACGAATACTGGAGACGCTGGGCTCGCCTGTTCGAGCCCAGCGCTCCACATTGCTTTCAGTTTAGCTGGTCGTCCGTACTAATACACATTGGCCGTATCAGGGGGTGGGAAACTGATGGGTGGGGATCGGGCGTTGTGGACAGCGACTCCTACAGGTCGGTTGGTGCGCCTGCGCTGTAGAATCAGGAAGTGTCGGGGGCAGCGTGAGCCTCCCACGCGTTACTCCTTGCCACTGAGAGATCGAGCTGCGCAGGTGAAAAGATGCGACTGCTGTTACCTCAAGTACCGGAGGGGACTTGTGCTATGTATGACTTAGTCCACATAGCAGCCGGCTTGTGGGAGGCAAGAAACAGCGTTCGTGACAGGGGAGGGTTGAATTGGATGATACGAAATTGGGATGGGAGAAAATATAGAAAATGGGAGAAAAAGTGGATAAAAAAAAATAAACACTAAAGAACCACTGAAGAACCACTGAAGAACCATAAAGAACCACTGAAGCACCCCTTGTTAGCGTTAGCATGCTAATGCCAATACTAATAACTATAAGGAGAGCAGTCAGCTTTTGTGCCTGTCCGCCTGTGTGATCGGCGTGCGACGTGGTGGAGATGTGTGCTCTACTGAGCGCACCTTTCTAGTTTGCAAAAAAATAAAAAAAAATTAAAAAAAACACCCTGAAATAAGTAGATGTGTCATACGCGCAGGAGGTCAGGTGCTAATAGGTAGGCTATCCAAACACTGAGTTACACTCAAAACAAAAAATTAAATACAACAAACAAATTCAAACAGGTGCCCCTTATAACCTGACATGACTACTTACAGCTTCTACATCTAAACTGCAGTCAAACGGCGCACCACATGTCTACCCTAAAAAAAACCTACATCAGGCCCTACCACACTACCTGTATTTTCTGGCACCCTAACCTACCTACCCTTAAGCTAACGCCCTGTACACCTAACCCTCTTCAACCACACCTGCTACCAGCCAAAGATCATATTGACCATCCACCCGTCAAGTATATAGTATGGTACAAGACAAGTAGATGGTACTAATCACTTCTATGACTGCCCCAGGAGTAAGTGGTACACAGGAAGCTGACAAACAACCAGAAAATAATGACCCTACCTACCTGTGGTGTCCACTAAACTATATATTTTAACAGCATATAAGTAGTCAAATCAAATTACAAAAAAATAAGGGCATACTCACCTGTTTGAAGATCGGCTCAAGCCCCCACGTTACTCAACATGTAACGATCACTACCCACACTACAGCACCACGACACCCCATGCAAAACAAAAAAAACAACAAACAAATTCTAGGGGTATTTGTTTCCAAATTCACTCCCGGACGAGCGCCCAACTGTTACGACCCTGGCTCAAAGGGACGCAACATAAGTGCAAACAGACACCAATGTGTTTAAACCAAAAGACTATTCTAACTATGAATACTAGAACAAACTAAAGATCAAAGAATGGTGGAAAGTGAAGAGAGTCTGTTTCCACAATCTCTTCTGGCAACAGTCACCTTGCATGTGTGATTGAGGAAGTGGCTTTAAGCTGCCAGGCAGGTATCCAATCAGCAGCAATCAGCTAATTAGCAGCCATTCCCTGCATGCACAGTGACACAGGAGTAACCACGATCATGGTACATAACATTGTGTATGTTGTGCAGTAAGAATAAAGAATAAAGACAGTAAAGTAGGCTATAACATGAATAAAGACCGTAAAGTAGGCCTATAGCATGAATAAAGACAGTAAAGTAGGCTATAACATGAATAAAGACAGTAAAGTAGGCCTATAGCATGAATAAAGACAGTAAGGTAGGCCTATAACAAAGTTGAAAGGAAAATATGTGTATTTGTTTGTACAAAGCTCCACATATTGGACTACATTACTATGTACTATCTATGCCTATACTACTGTCTACTGTGCTAGTATCTAGGTCAAGTTGCTCTTTATTGACCCCAAGGGGCAGTTTATGGTACAGCAAGCGGTAACCATTTATCAGACACAAGGACACAATAGTAAGGAAATTGCAATGAATAATTAAAAGAAATACAACGGTGACCGCAGGGACTAATGAGTAGAGTCTGTTTGTACCCTGGCGCTTTCTAGAGTATGGCATAATGTTATGATGAATTGAAAATGGGGGACCCTGATGTAAACAAGACAAAAGTCTTTCTCTGGTCTGCATCCCCTTAACTATTGTGTGTATTGAGCCGTACTGTACTGTACCCATTCTGCAATCTGTTAATAAAGTTTTCAATCAATCAATCATTCACTGCTGCTCACAGCGCGGCGCACAGTGCAATACTCCAATTCAGCCATTGGGTGGGTGGCGCTGCTGAGCGGTTCTGCACCTGGATGCTTCTAGATGCTTCTCCCTGCGGGACGACCAGGTGGCCGGGTGGCGTAAACACTTTGGGCAACGCAGTTGTACTTCCGCGTTTCTCTGATTGGCCGAGCGCGCGCACGCGCATGAGCCGTGACGCGCTCCTCAGAGGCAGGAATACTAAGCTCCCCCTTAAGCTCCAGGAGAGAGGAGAGAGGCTGAAAACCCGCAGTTCTTGCCCGACTGATGGGAGCCGAATCCCGGATCCGATTTTTCTGATGAATACCCCCAAAACATGGAGGTCCCGAACGCAATTTATACAAATGGAAGTATTGATTGCGCCGTAACGAATAATTAAAAAAAGATACCGTTAACTGGAATATGTTGTGCCTTTACACATATGTTGGATTATGTAATTGGTTTGTCATGACAAACAAATAAAAAAATCGCGATTTACCCGGTGGCTACAACAACACACAGTGACTACATAGGTTTTCAGCCTCTCTCCTCTCTCCTGGAGCTTAGCGCTTGGCCAATCAGAGAAACGCGGAAGGCGCTCGGCCAATCAGAGAAACGCGTAAGTACAACTGCGTTGCCTAAAGTGTTCACGCGGCCGGGTGTGGGCACGTGTTGGCTACCTCGGACCTATGACTGACAGATGGGCATGTACGGTATAAATAGATCTCTCGCGCCCTGAAAAAAGTTATCCATCTTGTACCGTCTCGTTGGTAAGTCATTGTTAGCAACTTAGCTACTAGCTAGAAGATAATAACTCTGAAAAGTTTATACATTACTACAATTTGAGTAGTAATAAGTTATACTTGTCAAATTATTGACCAAGTAACGCGTCGTTACCGTTAATTAACATGAGTTGAGTGCACAAAGCTCTGCTTAAACTGGTTCCCTCGTACCTAAGTGTGCTTCTGTGCACGAAGCAATATAAGTATGCCCTTCGTTCTCAAGCTGCTCTAACACTGGAAGTTCCCCATATGAGAACTGAATTGGGAAAAAGGGCTTTTAAATATGCTGCTCCTTCATCCTGGAACAAGATACAGGAGGACCTAAAATTACCAGGACTGGTCACCCTCGGAGAATTCAAAGCCATTTTAAAATCCTACCAACTCAGTTCCCTCGGACAGACGGACACACCTCCACACCTTCTAGAGCTTGCCGTGAATGTTTTATCTGTATTTTATTGTGATGTTCTTTTTTATGTTGAAACTTCCTGCTGCCTTGCTTGGCCAGATCGCTCTTGAAAAAGAGATTTTAATCTCAATGATGCTTATCTGGTTAAATAAAGGATTTGATTGATTGATTGATTGATTGATTGATTGATTGATTGATTGATTGATTGATTGATTGATTGATTGATAGATGGATGTATATATGTTTTACACGGACGACAGGAGTTAGCTAACCGTCGTGTTTCTTGTTCAAGGCTGTTCAACAAAGAAAGACTGAATTCACACTGTTCAACAAACGTGGAACTGGAACTAGTTCGGAACTGTAAAATGACTTCGTATCAGGTGAGTTTTTAATCAGCTGCCAGTTTGTGTTGTCAATAACATTACATTATAAAAGTACATTTTCATAGTACAAAGAAACAAAGCAGACATCTTTTTTCCCATTCATTATTAACCATAGACAAGATAAGATGTTTGCATGCCAACTGTACTGGCCTCCGCCTCGTGGTTGAAGCAGGTTATCCAGCGAGCTAAACAATCCAATATGCCCAGAAAGACTCTTAGACTGAGGGGTTTGCGTTGTCTTTGAGTTTACTGAGACATGACTTGACTGTGAAACTGAAACATGAATCAATACAAAAATGTTCACGAATAAAGGCTCTTAACGGTACCGTGAAAAACAATGAAAACATTTGTTCATTTTCATGAATTTAGAAAACCCCACCGGACGCCCCGGGCAGGGGGTGAAAAGTGGACATTTCCAGGCAAAGGAGAACGGTTGGCCACCCTACTCTTAAAACATACATCATCTAATAACCAAAAGTATTTTCACAGAAATATTTGAATCAGAGTAAGTAAATGTACAGTATACAGATCCCATAATAATGTATTTTTCATCTAGGCTACAAAGTCTACAGACTGGTAGCTTATAAGCAAACATATTTGCTTCATGCTAACTGAGAAAACAGCTAATTTAATTATCTACTAAATTAACAATAACTATTTACTTTCTGCAATCATAATTAAAGACTTACGGATATGGCCTTCGATAACTTCAATATACAGAGGAAAATGTTGTACCACAGAGCATTGAAAATGTGCGTAACCTGCAGTAACCTAAAGCAGTGGCAATGACTGTGTTCCCCTACTAAGACAAAAGTAAAACTCAACTTTAAACTAAAACTGCACTTCCACTTTGCGTCACTAGGTGGGAGTATTAGATAGAAGAATATGAAAAAGGTTCATTTATTTCTTAGGACATGGCTTTCACAGGCCATTACACAAACATCTTAATAAATATGTTCCTTTATTAATATGTCCACATATAGACATCTATAGCCATATATAGATGGTAAATGCAATAGCATGCCCTCCCTTATTCCCACTCAACTCCAACCCACACATCAGACCAACACAGAAAATGTAAACAAACTGCAATACCAAGTGGGGCTCTTTTCCCTAGAGGTCGCTGTTTGATGTCATTACACTGGTAGAAATCTGGTAAAAGTCAAAGTACTCCAGTCAAAACTCTACTTAAAAGTAGAAATGTATGATATTTAAGTATCAAAAATAAAAGTATACATACATGTGACATAGTTGTATTTTAGTGCTTTGGAGCGTTCATTCTTCTGATTATGGTTAGCCATCATACTTGCAGATACATACAGTAAAGGTGTGCCTAATGAGCCATTGCCAAGCTTATGTACCATTTGGTCTGCAGACAACAGGATAGTAGCCAGCAGTGTAACTAGTAAGACTAGGTAAGGGATATGTACAGATATAGTATATAAAGATATGTAAAAGGGATTATATGCAGGTATTTGCAGAGATAAATAAAATAAAATCCAATTTATTTGTAAGGCCTGACAACACACGTTAATGTCCCCATGGGCCGGACCCGTCTTCTTTAAACAAGTCAAGGAGAAACATCACAATAAATCAAGAACAAAACAAAAAACACTATGAAATCCAAAAGAAAATGTAAAATAAATAAATGCAACACTTCAAGACATACCCCATGCGAAGGTAAGGAAAAACTAACTAAAAACCTAGCAATAGGAAAAAAGCACCACAGGCAATGTGGAGGGGAGAAACCCTAGAAGGGCCGTTCAAGGGGGGATCTCCCTTCTTAGATGTTGGTGATAGTAGTGTTGCTATAAAACAGGCGAAACAGTTTGTAAGTATGTACATAGGTGTAATGAAACACAAATATGTACATGCAATAGAAACTGGGGTACATAAGAACATTTTGAAAGATTGAAAATAGAATGGAGCTGATGATGGATCCATTTGATGTATGGGGAGAGGCGTAGAGAGGATCGCATCCTCCCGGCCATCACCACGGGACGTCCACCACTCCGACTCCGGTCATCACCACGAGACATCCACTCACAGGGAGACGGGGACAGGCGTTAGACAGGCGTATAACACACGACTTCAAGCAATAGGTTAAAAGTGCCCTTATAGTTTTAAGTTTTCGATTTTCTGAAGTATATTCCAAGACGGAAACGGAAATGGAAATTTTGAACCATGGGAATTGTAGGCTTTTTGTGGCCATTTTGTAGAGGACATGCATAGCTGTCGACCGGCGTTGGAACTTTTCCGAACTACACTTCCTGTCAGATACTGTGGGGGTTCAAAGTTCAGCATTCTGAATGAATCATAACAATAACTGTTATGATTCGCGATAATAAGCCACAAAAGGTAACGTTTTTGACAAATATTGAAACGCAGTTAGTTTCTCCTCCCTATTGTTAGCATGTAGGAACAATTAGATCTGAAATTTGTTTCAAAACGGTTGCACTGTGGGGAAAATTAAAAAGTACACTACATTACAGTAGATTTCATTATCTGTTCTTATGCATGCCTGGTGATACTAAATCCAAATTGAACTCTGGCATTTGAAAGATAATATATGTATATATATATATATAAAAATATAACAATTGTATGTATTGAGCTGTACTGTACTGTACCCATTCTGCAATCTGTTAATAAAGTTTTCAATCAATCAATCAATCAAACCATCTGGGAGGCGATACAGGGCCTTGGTGGTGTTCCTCCTGACCTTTCTAGATCTTCGCCTGAACTCTATCTGGGCCAGGAGTTGTCCCAGGTCCACCGTGATCCTCCCTGCTGTTACAAGGGGGTGGTTGAGGTAGGGGTTGGGGGGTGAGTCCTGGACTGGAGCACGGGGGCTGGGTGGGGGGCTAGGAGCACGGGGGCTGAGTGGGGGGCTAGGAGCACGGGGGCTGGGTGGGGGGCTAGGAGCACGGGGGCTGGGTGGGGGGCTAGGAGCACGGGGGCTGAGTGGGGGGCTAGGAGCACGGGGGCTGAGTGGGGGGCTAGGAGCACGGGGGCTGGGTGGGGGGCTAGGAGCACGGGGGCTGAGTGGGGGGCTAGGAGCACAGGGCTGCCACATTATGCACTTATTCACAGGAACATTAAAAAAGTTTTTAAAAAGCATTGCAAAAGCATCATAGTAGAAAAAAAGATTGCACATCGGCGGAAAAAATTGCACATTAATGAATACCATTATTGCACATGTCCCCACATCTGTCATATAGTGAGGTAGGTGTAGATGTGGTGGCAATAGGGGGGGGGGGGGGTGATTGTTCAGTTCAGTGATGGCTCTCTGGAAGAAGCTGTTCTGCAGCCTGGAGGTGGGGCTTTGAAGGCCCTGTATCGCCTCCCAGATGGCAACAGGGAGAAGAGGTGGTGAGAGGGGGAGGGGGGGGGGGCTTTGAAGGCCCTGTATCGCCTCCCAGATGGCAACAGGGAGAAGAGGTGGTGAGAGGGGGGGGGGGGCTTTGAAGGCCCTGTATCGCCTCCCAGATGGTTTGATTGATTGATTGATTGATTGAAAACTTTATTAACAGATTGCAGAATGGGTACAGTACAGTACAGCTCAATACATACAATTGTTAAGGGGATGCAGACCAGAGAAAGACTTTCGTCTTGTTTACATCAGGGTCCCCCATTTTCAATTCATCGTAACATATATGACATACATGACATACAGATAGACAGTACTGCTACATCTATACATTTATGACATACCAGATTTGCAAATACAGTACTGTTTGTGATACAAAAAGAGTCCAGAAAAAAAAGTATATACATTTGACATAGAAACTGTACATTGGAGGAGGTTGGGTGGGGGGGGGACTGTACATTGGAGGTGGTTGGGGGGGGGGGGGGGGGGTTGGGTAGGAGTGCGGCGGGGGAGGTTGGGTAGGAGGGGTGGGTGGGGGACACTGTACAACTGTACAAACAAAACTGTACATTGGAATATTGACAAGACCATACTTGGTAATTTACTGTACATTGGAGGGGGTTGTGTTAGGACATTTACACGGGCCAGTTTCGAATTGCAGTCTCCCGTAGGTGTTTTTTGAGAGTGTTTTTGAAAGTGGGTAGTGATCCACATTCCTTTACAGCTTTGGGTAGGGCGTTCCACATTGATGTGGCATAATTGCGAAACGTGTTTAGTCCCTTGTTTGAGCCGAATCTGGGTTTAACATGATTTGTGGAGCTCCCTCTGGTGTTGTGATCGTGGTATTCACTGACCTTTGGGAAGTATTTTGACATGTACATGGGTACCTTGGTCGTGTAGTGTATCTTGTAGACCAGGCCCATTGCAAGTTGCTGTACTCTGTCGTCTACTCTAAGCCAAAGTGGGCAGGGGTGAGGTGGGTTCTAGGAGTAAGGTCAAGCAGTAGTCTGACCAGTTTGTTTTGAGATGTTTGTAATTTTGTTTTTAGCGCCTTTGAGGTGCTTTGGTACCATGAGGTGCAAGCATAGTCGTAGTACCCTTGAATGAGTGCTCCTGCCAGAGTCTTCAGGGTATTCTTGTTTACCAGAGAGGAGATCCGGCTTTGAAGGCCCTGTATCTCCTCCCAGATGGCAACAGGGAGAAGAGGTGGTGAGAGGGGGGGGGAGGGGGCTTTGAAGGCCCTGTATCTCCTCCCAGATGGCAACAGGGAGAAGAGGTGGTGAGAGGGGGGGGGGGGGGGGGCTTTGAAGGCCCTGTATCGCCTCCCAGATGGTAACAGGGAGAAGAGGTGGTGAGAGGAGGGGGGGCTTTGAAGGCCCTGTATCGCCTCCCAGATGGTAACAGGGAGAAGAGGTGGTGAGAGGGGGGGGGGCTTTGAAGGCCCTGTATCGCCTCCCAGATGGTAACAGGGAGAAGAGGTGGTGAGAAGGGGGGGGGGGGGGGGGGCTTTGAAGGCCCTGTATCGCCTCCCAGATGGTAACAGGGAGAAGAGGTGGTGAGAGGGGGGGGGGGGGGGGGGGGGGGGGGGACTTTGAAGGCCCTGTATCGCCTCCCAGATGGCAACAGGGAGAAGAGGTGGTGAGAGGGGGGGGGGGGGGGGGGGGGCTTTGAAGGCCCTGTATCGCCTCCCAGATGGCAACAGGGAGAAGAGGTGGTGAGAGGGGGGGGGGGGGGGGGGGGGGGGGCTTTGAAGGCCCTGTATCGCCTCCCAGATGGCAACAGGGAGAAGAGGTGGTGAGAGGGGGGGGGGGGGCTTCGAAGGCCCTGTATCTCCTCCCAGATGGTAACAGGGAGAAGAGGTGGTGTGAGGGGGGGGGGGGGGGGGCCTTTGAAGGCCCTGTATCTCCTCCCAGATGGTAACAGGGAGAAGAGGTGGTGAGGGGGGTGTGTTTCATCCTTCAGGATGCTGCTAGCTCTGCGGAGGCAGCACGTTCTGAAGATGTCATCCAGTGGGGGCAGGGGGAGACCGATGATTTTTTGGGAGGTGTTTATGACTCTCTGGAGGGATTTTCTTTCATATTCTGTGCAATTTGCGTACCATGCTGTGATGGAGTATGTTAATGTTCTGAATAGAGCAGTGGTAGAAGGCCTTAAAGGAAAACACCAACATTTTTGGAAATTAGCTTATTCGCCATCTACCCTGGAGTTAGACAAGAAGATGCATACCTTTTTCGTCTCTGTGCGTGCAGTAGGAGTAGGAAGACGTGCACCGTTAGCCTAGCTTAGCGTCAGTCACTGGAAGTAGGTTCCTCCATTAGCCTATTTCCCAACACTGAGCATGGGCGGGCAGGTACTTGTTGCGAGCAGAGAGCACGTGTGCGCACACGTGCGTGTGTGTGTGTGAACAGCATGCAGCCCCGTATGGGAGAGGAGAGGAGAGTAGGAGAGAACGACAACAGCACAGAGCGTGCACGTGTGTGCATGAGCGGCTCGAGTGGCGTGTGTGTGTTTGTGTGTGTAAACAGCACACAGCCCCATATGGAGGCAGAGAGCAGAGGAGAGATAGGAGAGGACGGCAAACAAGACCTAGGCTAATGGAGGAACCTACTTCCAGTGACTGACGCTAAGCTAGGTTAGCGGTGCGCGTCTTCCTACTCCTACTGCATGCCCAGAGAAGAAAAAGGTATGCATTTTCTTGTCTAAGGTGAGGTCCTCAGAGATGTGGGTTCCTATAGGAACTTAAAGTAGAGGACTCTCTCCACTTCCTCACCTGCGATGAGTGGCCGAATTTGGCTCTGGGCGTTCCCAGACAAAGAGAGTAACCGAGATTGGCTTATGTTCTGTTACTCAATAGGATCCCCATGTACTCATACTAAACAGTATACTCAATAGGATCCCCATGTACTCATACTAAACAGTATACTCAATAGGATCCCCATGTACTCATACTAAACAGTATACTCAATAGGATCCCCATGTACTTTGTTTTAAGTCGCTCCACGCCACTGCGGGGCACAGGACGATTATGAGGTAACTATCACCAGAGCCAGACTCAGAGGATTTGGAGCAGCTGTCTTGTTTAAGCCAGTGGTTTTTAAACCAGGAGTCCTTCCGATAGTTCCAGAGGGTCCCCAGAAAAATGGGGCCAATAGTCCAATGAGAGAATACAGTATATTCTGATTATCCTGATCATAGGTTTCACTGTCTACTGTTATCTCAGCTATAGAAGCTAATCTCTGGACTAAATCACATCCAACAACAAAGATCTTCTCAGATCAAAGTCTAATCAAATAGAGCAATACGCTGGATTAAAGAGATTATGCAATATATCAAGCTACAGAAGATGCAGAAGGGTCTGTTTTGAGATTGTATGCAATTTACCAACCTTTCTTGACATTTGTCGAAATGATTTTAAGCAGATAATGTAACCCCATAATGTTTATTTCTGTATGTGTGTGTCTCCTCATCAATTGTGTAAAATGACTTACTTTAATTGAGTAAAACCAGGAACCTTCTGATTACCAGACGACCGCTCTACCTCCTGACCCACTGTCACCATGTTTTGATATTAACAGCAAACCAGAGGAAATTAGATGCAGTCATACAGCTGCTGCCTAGAAATGGTCTATATCATAAGGGAAAGCCAATCAGGCAACATCTGTTGCTGTCTATCGCTTTATAGTACATACTCACATGTTATTTTCATTCATCAGATAATACCTACAACTTCCAGAAGCAGGACACTAATAACCTGGACTTTCCGTATGACTACTCCTCCATCATGCACTATGGAAGGTAAGATAGAAGGTAGGGAAAAGCCTACCGCTATAGGCTAAAGAACAATCTACATGTTTCTCAATCTCAATTCACATAAGAAAGGAATGCCTGTTCTTCTCCAATCATCTTGGTCTCCATCTCTGCAGGACCGCCTTCACCAACAAGCACAGAGAGGAAACCATAACGCCCATTCCTGACGCCACCGTTCCCATTGGACAGAGGAGGAGCTTGTCTGACCTCGACATTCTCAAGCTCAACAAGCTCTACAAATGCTGTAAGTGTGACCAGTGTAGCCACAAGTACACACAGACCATGTCTAATGTCAAATGCATAGTTTGTCCCTAGTAGCTTCAAGAACACTAATAATTTAATGTATACTAATTAGGGTGTAGTGATTAAGATCTCTGGAACCATAAGTAGAGCCCTGCTGGGCTGGCATGGAGTCCTGTCAGAACATTGTGTCTGTGTTTCTGCCTACTCTGTCTCCCACTTCCTTAGCCTTCCAAACTAAATAGACATTGTGCAACAATAACATTCAACTCCATTGTGTATGCATGCACTGCATATAGAAGAACAATAATGCAGAATAGTAGGGGTGGGAATCATCACGATCACAATACTAGAGTCATGATACTGTAATATCACAATGTTTTACCTTTTCAATTGCAAATTCAACAACTGCAATGAAAATATACATTTGTTTGATCTAATATGATACAGTAAGGTTGTTAGTCTGTTCACCTCACTCCAATAATTCTTATTGCAGCACAATGGGATTGATACTTGCCATCAGTGTATCGATATAATATGGCATGCAAAATATCACTATCAAATTTCCCACACCCCTACAGAATAGAATGTAGCACGATCCAGGACCTTATTGCCAAATGTACCTCACACACATAGTGAACAAACAGTGTATTCTTGGTACTGTATGTTACCTGCCACTGCATGCCTGTCAGTATCATCAGAGTCCATGATCCCATTGGCTGCTACAATATTCAATATTCATTATAGCACTGTGTGATTATTAATATCAAATATTTGGATTTCTCCACAGAAAGGGAGAGGAGGCAACAGAGCCAGCTGTGGATGAGATTGATGTCAACAATATCTCTGTTTACTTCAAGAGGACATTTGCCTCCTACTGTATCATAATATATAACCTTTATGATTTTCTCTCTCTCTTTGATTGTGTTGTGTGATCTTGCATTGATAAATAAAGAGACATTACCATTCAAGTTGCTATTCTGTGTGACCTTCAACAACCAATTATTTGAAAGACCCATGAAAGACCTGTGAAAGACCCGTGTACCAGAAAGAGTTAACAAATGTAGTTGGTGGGGGGGGGGCAAACAATGAAAATAATCAAATCAAATCAAATAAACAAAAAGGGTTGCGATATTTTAATAACTGAGTTGACATCCATATTGGTTGCCGGTGTCGTCTGTATCTGTACCTCCAAAGGGAACTTATCTCCTGATACATCCGTTCCCAGTGGGATTTATTTCTGACATCAATGTCAATTTCTTTAGCTTTCCAACAACTGTCCCTCCGGTTGATTACTCTTGCCATGTTTTAAATCAAACGCCCACGGCCACAGTTGAGAGAACATTTGGATCTCAGAAGTATTACAGCTCAGCGAAATGCGAAGGTAGCAGCAGTAGTACTGTGGAACAGCCCCCGGGTTAACTGGCTTCAAAAAGCATGTACGATCATGGCTATCGGCATAGAAAAGAGAGGGTGGCATTTTTATTTATTATTCTTTTATCTTCAACTGTATATGCATATTGTATCTTAATGTTTTATGATGTTGTTTTATGTTGATGTTTTTATGATGTTGTTTTATGTTGATGTATGTCCTGTTTTTTAATACCAGGGACCACGATGGAAATAAATAGCATTTTATCATGTTTTTATCCCTTGGATGATGTCTCTAATCCACAATAAAATCAATCAATCAATCAATCAGTCCCTATAAGCACAACCCCTGTTAGCTGGAACCGCATAGTATGAGTTTGGGTGAAAATACCATAGGCCAGAAAACAAATGCTCGTAATGTAAAGACGTGGAAAAAGTTTGTTATGACACTACCTTGGTCACGCCACATGGAACGAAGTGTCAATATTCAGTTGATCAAATGACTTCTGCCGTGCCTACTGTACATCCTTATATCTGATGTAAGGCCATGACTCCTAGTCCACCTGCATAACATCTGTGACATCACGACTAATTGGAAAGGCTTACAGTTTCACAAATCTAGGATGTTGGAGTCCCATAAGCTATTTTGTTTTGTTAGAGGATTCTGTGCGACATTAGTAAAAGAAAAGGAAATAGGTACATTTCCAGAACATTTATTGATCAAATACAATCATATAAAAAGAAAATTATGTCATTGTTTGGATAAAGAAGAAGTTTAACCATGTAGATTTGAAATTGGGACCACTGGGTCCACAGTTGGCCGCACTAACCAGACACCAACCAAGTCTTTAGTGTCCAGGGTCAGGGCAAAGCTCTCTCTCCCTCTTTCTCCAGCTTGTAGGAGACTGGCTGGATGGCCACAGAGGCTGGGACAATGGGACACGCTCCACCTCCTCCAAGATCTTCTGTTGAAGTTTGTCCAAAAGCTCCAGACTGCTGTGGAGCGTCTGCATGTTTCTCTGCAGTCTATCCCGCTGGCAGGGAAGAGGTGAGACCACTGGCCAGAGACTGCTCACAGGCCAATAGAAGTCCATGAAGGGGCTGAGAGAAGGCTGGAATCCACAGTAGCACAGCATCTTCACTGACTGTTGAGTCCTCTTGTTGTGATGGAAGGCTGGAGTGTGTTCAGTGTTGCTTGTGTTGCGTTGTGTCTCAGCAGTGGGACTGTCTCAGCTTTTATATTCTGCCTCTGGGAGTTCCAGTGTCTTCAGGAATGTTCGTGTCATTACCACAAGTCTCCACTGGGTGGCAGCCTCACTGCAGGTGATGTAAACAAACCACTCCTCATCTTTTAAAATTGGAATGGTCCAGAATGACCTAGTCAAGTATATCACATACAGGGCCGCCTCAAGGGGTGTGCGAGCAGTGCGGTCGCACAGGGCCTCGCGGGAAGGGGGGCCTCGCAAAAAAAAAAAAAAAAAATTATTCTTTTCTATTTTTTTTATTATTCTTTTTGCTAGGCCCCCCTTCCCGCGTGGCCCTTTTTCATCACATACCTAAAATCTAGTTTTGCTTATATGCTTATATATTTCACATTAGACACGTTTGTAGAAAGTGTCTGTACTGTACAGATGAGGTACTCAAAAACCTAAAAAAAAAAGTGCCCTCCAACAAGGCCACTGGCTATGACAACATCCCCTCCAAATTCCTCAGAGACTCAGCAGCCGCCATCACCCCAGTCATCACACACATAATAAACCTCTCCATAAAACAGGGACACGTCCCCAAGGACTTCAAAATTGCGAGAGTAACACCCCTGCACAAAAAAGGCAGTAAATTAGACCCTGGCAACTACCGCCCTGTTTCTATCCTAACCTCCATCTCGAAAGTCATGGACAAAATTGTATACGAACAAGTCGAAAAATACCTTGCGGAAGAAAATCTAATCTACGAATTCCAATCTGGCTTCAGAACATCCCACTTCACTGACACATGCCTTCTCTATTTAAACGACCACATCAAACAAGAGGTGGACGCGGGCAAATACTGCGGCATGGTCATGCTGGACCTACAAAAGGCCTTCGACACTGTCAATCACACCATTCTGATTGACAAGCTAAAAGCAATTGGTTTTGATATGGATGCAATCCTACCTGGAGGGGAGAGAGCAGATGGTGGAGGTAAACGGTACCCTATCCCCCCCCCTCACAGTGAGCTGTGGTGTTCCACAAGGAAGCATACTAGGTCTGCTACTGTTCCTAATTTATGCAAATGACATGTCGTCAGCTTGTGACTGCAACTTGTTCCTGTTTGCGGACGACTCAGCCCTGCTGGTCTCTGACAAGAACAAGTTACAGGTAGAAAAAACCCTCAGCTCAGAACTAGGCAAAATCTGCATATGGCTCGCTGATAACAAATTATCATTACACATGGGCAAAACAGAGTCCATTCTCTTCGGTTCAAATAACAAACTCAGCAAGACCGACGGCTTCTCAGTTACAGTGGGGGACAATATTGTCACAAGGAAAGAAAATATTACCTACCTGGGTTCCATCCTAGAGGCAAATCTTTCCTGTGACAAAATGGCATCCAATGTAATAAAAAAAGTCAACCAACGAACACGATTCTTGTACCGGATCTCCTCACTGGTAAACAAGAATACCCTGAAGACTCTGGCAGGAGCACTCATTCAAGGGTACTACGACTATGCTTGCACCTCATGGTACCAAAGCACCTCAAAGGCGCTAAAAACAAAATTACAAACATCTCAAAACAAACTGGTCAGACTACTGCTTGACCTTACTCCTAGAACCCACCTCACCCCTGCCCACTTTGACAACCTAGGATGGCTTAGAGTAGACGACAGAGTACAGCAACTTGCAATGGGCTAGGTCTACAAGATACACTACACGACCAAGGTACCCATGTACATGTCAAAATACTTCCCAAAGGTCAGTGAATACCACGATCACAACACCAGAGGGAGCTCCACTAATCATGTTAAACCCAGATTCGGCTCAAACAAGGGACTAAACACGTTTCGCAATTATGCCACATCAATATGGAACGCCCTACCCAAAGCTGTAAAGGAATGTGAATCACTACCCACTTTCAAAAACACTCTAAAAAAACACCTACGGGAGACTGCAATTCTAAACTGGCCCCTGTAAATGTCCTAACACAACCCCCCCCCCCCAATGTACAGTAAATGACCAAGTATGGCCTTGTCAATATTCCAATGTACAGTTTTACTTGTTAAGTTGTACAGTGTCCCCCACCCACCCCTCCTACCCACCCCCCCCCCCCAACCACCTCCAATGTACAGCCCCCCCACCTACCCAACCTCCTCCAATGTGCAGTTTATATGTCAAATGTATATACTCTCTTTTCTGGACTCTTTTCGTATCACAAACAGTACTGTATTTGCAAATCTGGTATGTCATATAGATGTAGCAGTACTATCTATCTGTATGTCATGTATGTCATATATGTTATGATGAATTGAAAATGGGGGACCCTGATGTAAACAAGACGAAAGTCTTTCTCTGGTCTGCATCCCCTTAACAATTGTATGTATTGAGCTGTACTGTACTGTACCCATTCTGCAATCTGTTAATAAAGTTTTCAATCAATCAATCAATCTGACTTGTTCCGGGCTCTGCAGATATACTATTGTGTAACGTTCGGGAGACTATCCTCCTTAGGATAGTATCCTACTGTCTACCTGGGTCACTCCTGTTGTTATGGGTTCACCTTGTATGTCACCACTGATTGCTGTCATCACTAATTGTCTGTCACACCTGGGTGCTGTCATTGGTTGACAGACTGCTGTCACTCATTGACAGCGTGGAATGTTTAGTATGTGCCTATTTAACGTTTGCTCTATCCTTTGTCCTTTGCTAGAGCTTCACCTAAACCTACGGACAAGATACAGCTGGAACAAGCACAGACATATTGTCTTTATCCCTGTACTTGCATTATACTCTTATCCCTGATAATAAACAGTACAGCTGTTTTGGAAGAGTAAACATATCTCTGTCTCGTTCTTCTTCGACAACTTGGAAGTCACTTACCCGTTCGTAACAGAAGCTCTAGCCATCATGACTTCCAACGAGGAGATACGGGACGAAATGATGAGCCTACGGGACCAGCTCAGGATCATGATGGAGCGGCAGATGGCCGTCGGTGTCGAGCTGGGTCGACTGGGAGATGTTTCCCTGTCTTCTCAGGAGACGGCGGAGGCAGCGCTGGCGGCGGTGAACCAGGCCCGCTCTGCAGCCGCTGGGATGACACCAACGATGAGATCCGCAGCCGGAGCATCATCGATCGGCGGGGAAGGCGAGCGGGGGTATCCGGTAGATCGGGAGGACTACCGAGAGCCACGCCTGCCGGCGCCGGATCGCTATGGAGGGGCTTCGACCGGCTGTCATGAGTTCATCGCCCAGTGCTCTCTCATTTTTCAATTGCAGCCGCGTACTTTCCCCAGTGATGTGGCTCGGGTAGCGTATATTATAACTCTCCTCACGGGTCGCGCTCTCTCTTGGGCCACAGCGGAGTGGGAGAGTGGGTCTGTGGTCTGCCGCGACGCGGATGCCTTCACCCTGGAGTTACGTTGTGTATTCGATACCTCCAGGGTGATTTCCATTTACGAGGCCGGCGGTCGACTTATGTCCTGCCGGCAGGGCATTCGCGCCGTAGCAGACTACGCCATTGATTTCCGCATTGTGGCTCGAGAGGCGGACTGGCCTGAGGTTCCCTGCTGTGTCCACTTCCTGCATGGTCTCTCCACTCGCATGCAGGACGAGATGGCTACACGGGAGCTACCCGAGCGTCTGGATCTGCTGATCAACATGGCCATTCGATTGGATAATCGTCACCGGGAGAGGGGACGCGAGAGGGAGGCTTCGTCACAGGTACTCTTCCGCCCCTCTCCTAGTGTCGAACGGCCAGCATACCAGCCCATGAGAGAGCACCGGGGCGATGACGAGCCCATGCAGCTGGGAGCGCTGAATCTCTCTGAAGTGGAGAAGCAGAGGCGGGTCAACGAGAGGCGCTATTTTCGTTGTGGCCGCACGGGGCATCGCTTCGCCGCCTGTCGTGGCTCGGGAAACGGAGGAGCCCGCTAGGCCTGGGGAAGGTGCTAGCAGGTGGGCATGTCTCTCCGGTCATAGACGTTCACGACTCACATACTTTTTTTGATGTCACTGTCGGGTGGGAGGATTCTTCTAAAACCCGAAGGCTTTAGTGGATTCGGGGGCTGCGGGCAACTTGATTCATGTGGGGGTGGCTCTAGAATGGGGGGTTCCCTTAGAAACACTAGAGGTGCCCATCCCTGTCCGTTCGCTAGACGGCCGACCGCTCGGCTGTGGATTTATTACCCAGCGCACCGGGGAACTGTGGGTTCGGGTGGCGGGTAGCGAGGGGGAATATTTGAATTTGAACTGATGCTGGGGTGAGTTCATCCCCCCCCCCTCCCCCCCCTATTTTGTCTCTCTCCAGGTTGACGGTGGACGTTGCAGATTCTTTATTATCCCCCAACCCCGATTTGGCAGGTGTTTTGTCTATTGTGACCTGGCGGACGTTTTTAGTAAAACGCGTGCTAAAGCACTACCGCCTCATAGGTAGTAGTGTGGCGCCGAGGTGAGTGGCAGCCTTTTTATAGCAGCTCCCACCCCCTTTACTTCTTATCCCGTTTACTACTTTCTTACTTATTTTCTTTTTGTGATTCTACTTACTTAATAGGTGTCTAAGTGACTGTACGTTGCTTTACACCAAGTTAAGGCATTTGTTAGCAACTTCTGTGAAGTTAGCTGAGCTAGGCAAGTTCGGTCGAGCACAGCTGAACAATGGACAAGAACACCGGCGGGCTGGTTTACCCGCGGGAGGACAACAACAACAACAACAACAACACCGGCGGACTGATTTACCCGCAGGAGGCTCTCCTCTGCTTTCAAGACAGAGTTGCAGAGCCACAGAGGGATCTTCCAGCCGAAATAAGGATTCGAAGACGGGGAAATAGAGCTGGCACGATCGTGAAGGGCAGGAGGAAGGATAGCAGGAGATTCAAGCCTTACCTGCCCTCTGTCGTTATGGGGAACGTGCGATCGCTGGCCAACAAGACGGACGAGCTCTCAGCCCTGATGAACAACCAGCGTGAGTACAAAGAGGCAAGCCTACTGTGCTTTACAGAATCCTGGCTGAACGATAACATCCCGGACAGTGCAATCGAACAGGAGGGCTTCACGCTGGTGCGCGCCGACCGGGGTAAACAGAGCGGCAAGCGGAGAGGCGGAGGGCTTGTTGTCTTTGTTAACTCCAAATGGTGCCACCCGGGGCACATCACCATTAAGGAACGTATCTGTTCCCCCGACATTGAACTATTGGCACTGAGTCTGCGGCCATACTATTTACCGCGAGAAATAACACACGTCCTGGCACTGACTGTTTACATCCCACCCAGCGCGGCGGCGGCGCAGGCGAGTGACGTCATACACTCCACTGTCGCGGCGCTTCAGACAAAACACCCGGATGCATTTATTTTTATCAATGGGGACTTCAACCACGTCAGACTGAACAAGACCCTGACAAACTTCACCCAGTATGTCACCTGCAAAACCAGGGGAGACAAAACACTGGACCTCCTGTATGCTAACGTGAAGGAGGCTTTCAGTGCGACTTCCCTGCCCCCCCTCGGCCAGTCAGACCACAACCTTGTGAGGCTTGTATCCACATACACGCCTCTCATTAAGAGACAGCCACCGACCACCATGTCTGTCCCACAGTGGTCTGACGACGTCGAGGAGGAGCTACAGGAGTGTTTCAGGTCGACAGACATGTTTGAGAGGGCCCATGGTGATGACATTGATGGACTATCCCACTGCATCACAGACTACATCAGGTTCTGTGAGGAGAGCATCGTACCCACAAAGAAGGTACGCTGCTTTTCAAACAATAAACCCTGGATTAGCAAGGACATTAAACACCTGCTAAACAGGAAAAAGAGGGCCTTCATGGCAGGGGACACTGAGCAGGCCAGGGCTGTCCAAAGGGAGCTCAAAAAAGAGCTAAGGGCAGCCAAGGTCAGCTACAAGGACAGGCTGGAGGGCAGACTACAGGCCAACAACACCAGGGAGGTGTGGGCGGGCGTCAGGAAGATCACCGGGTTCAAACAGAAGGGCACAGCTGTTGAGGGCCCGCCAGAGCGTGCAAACGAGTTCAACTCATTTTTCAACCGCTTTGACCAGAGTGGCCTCACCACACCCCTCCCCCCACCCATCGACACCAGCACCAGATCACACCTACAAAGCAGCCCCCCCACCCCCTACCCACCCACACCCATCAGCATCGGCACCCCACCGCCAACATCAGCAGACTGCCCACCCCCAACCCTGACGATCACAATCAGCCAGGTCAGTAGGCAGCTCTCCAGGATTAGTGTAAACAAGGCCAGAGGACCGGACAACACTAATCCCAGGGTGCAGCTGGCAGCACCGCTCCAGCATCTTTTCAACCTCTCCCTGAGGCTGGAGAGGGTGCCCCAGCTCTGGAAGACCTCCTGCATTGTCCCGGTGCCCAAGAAGGGACGACCCAGCACCCTCAACGACTACAGGCCAGTCGCTCTGATGTCACACGTCATGAAGACGTTTGAGAGTCTGGTCCTGCAACACCTCAAGCCCCTGGTGCATGACTCCCTCGACCCCCTGCAGTTTGCATACCAGGCAAACATCGGGGTGGAGGATGCCATCATCTACATGCTCCACAGAGCGTACACGCACCTGGAGAAGCCGCGCAGCTCAGTGAGGATTATGTTCTTTGATTTCTCCAGCGCCTTCAACACCATCCAGCCGTCACTGCTAGCGGAGAAGCTCTCCGCGATGCAGCTGGAGCACGGCTTGGTGGCCTGGATCAAGGACTACCTCACTGAGAGGCCACAGTACGTCAGACTAAAGGACAGTCAGTCTGACGTACTGGTGAGCAACACCGGCGCCCCCAAGGAACTGTGCTGTCACCCTTCCTCTTCACCCTCTACACCCCAGACTTCTGCCGCAACTCAAGCGGGTGCCACCTGCAGAAGTTCTCAGACGACTCCTCCATCGTAAGCTACATCACCGACGATGATGAGGAGGAGTACAGAGCCCTGGTGGAGAGCTTCGTGGGGTGGAGCGACAGCAACCACCTCCAACTCAACACCAGTAAGACCAAGGAGCTGGTGGTGGACTTCCGGAGGGGCAAGAAGAGGCCCCCCCCGATTCCCATCTCCATCCGAGGGGTGGATGTGGAGATGGTGGACTCATAAGTTCCTTGGGGTACACCTGAACAATAAACTGGACTGGTCGGATAACACAGAGGCCCTCTACAGGAAGGGACAGAGCAGGCTGTTCTTCCTGAGGAGACTCAGGTCCTTCAATGTGTGCAACAGACTGCTGCAGTCTTTTTACCAGTCTGTTGTGGCCAGCATCCTCTTCTATGCTGTGACATGCTGGGGAGGCTACATCAACTCAAGGGACACCAACAAGCTCAACAAGCTGGTGAGGAAGGCTAGCTCCATGGTGGGAGTCGAGCTACCTAGACTTGAGGTGATGGCAGAGAGGGGGATGATAAGGAAGCTGGCTGCCATCATGGAGAACCCCTACCACCCCCTCTACGACGAGCTAGTCAAGATGAGAAGCTCGTTCAGCCACAGACTCATTCCCCCCCGACACTCAACTAACCGCCTCGGACAGTCCTTCATACCAGCGGCCATCAGGCTCCACAACAGTGGGCAGCGACTAGCAGCCTCCAGGCTCCACAACAGGGGGCAGCAACAGCGACTGCTACCAGACATTGACCTGGGACTTATAGGAACCCAAGGAGGACAACCTACACTACCTTAGGCTTACTGCACCTTAGGTGGATACTGTGATACTGTGAATAATGTATATTCAGTGGATACCGTGATACTGTGAATAATGTATACTCAGTAGATAGTAAATTATAACACTACCTTAGGCATACTGCACCTTATGTGGCACTGTGAATAATGTGAATATTTCTTCAGCTACTCAGATAGTAAATTATATTGACCATATTGACCAAATTGTTTACACTGCCTGTGTTGTTTTTTACTACCTGTACACTGTGTTGTTTTTACTACCTGTACCCCCCCCTCCCCCCATGCTGCTATGATGCCTGAATTTCCCCAAGGGGATCAATAAAGGAATATCTTATCTTATCTTATCTTACCTTACGACTGCCCCATTGATCTTCTACCCGGCGCTTCTCCACCCCGGGGACGGATGTTCTCTCTCTCCCGCCCTGAGACAGTGTCCATGAACACTTACATTCGAGAGGCACTGTCCGCGGGGCATATCCGACCGTCCACATCCCCTGCAGGCGCTGGCTTCTTTTTTGTGGCTAAGAAAGATGGTGATCAGCGGCCGTGCATAGATTATAGGAGGTTGAATGACGTTTCCATCAAGAACCGTTATCCTTTACCGTTCATGGACACCGCTTTTGAGTGCTTACAGGGGGCACAGGTCTTTTCTAAACTTGACTTACGTAATGCATACAACTTGGTCAGGATTAGAGAAGGGGACGAGTGGAAGACTGCATTTAATACTCCTAATGGGCATTATGAGTATTTAGTCATGCCTTTTGGTTTAGCTAATGCTCCAGCAGTTTTCCAAGCCCTGGTCAACGACGTGCTGCGGGATCTAATTGGGGTGTCAGTGTTTGTATATTTGGATGACATCCTTATTTTTTCTCGCAATATGGTGCAACACCAACTGCACGTTCATGAGGTGCTTCAACGTCTCCTTAAGCATCAACTGTTTGTTAAGGCAGAGAAGTGTGTGTTTCACACTGAGGCTTTGTGTTGACGAAGGGCGATCTTCGCATGGATCCTGCCAAGGTGAGTGCAGTCTTGGATTGGCCACGGTCTTCGTCGCTCAAGGAGTTAAAACGGTTTTTGGGCTTTGCAAATTTTTACAGGCGCTTTATTCGCAATTTTAGCGCCTTAGTCAATCCATTAACAGCTCTCACTAAGTCCTCTCTCCCTGGCTTTGAATGGTCGCCTAGGGCAGAGTCGGCCTTCTGCGACCTCAAACGTCGATTTACCTCCGCACCTGTACTGATCCGTCACGACACAGAGGCTCCGTTCATTGTGGAGGTGGATGCCTCTGACACCGCGGTGGGAGGGGTAATCTCGCAGAGATGTTTAAAGGATGGTAAGGTGCATCCTTGTGCCTTCTTTTCGCGCCGGCTGTCTCTGGCCGAGCGTAACTACGACGTGGGTAATCGGGAGTTGTTGGCAATCAAATTGGCATTGGAGGAATGGAGACATTGGTTAGAGGGGGCGGCACATCCTTTCATTGTTTGGACTGACCATAAGAACTTGGCTTACATCCAAGGGGCTAAACGCCTTAACGCTCGCCAGGCCAGGTGGGCATTATTCTTCACTCGATTTCGATTTTCCATCTCCTATCGACCCGGTTCCAAGAACGTCAAGCCTGACGCCCTGTCACGTCAGTTTGATCTTCCGGGTCGAGAGGTGAAGCCCCACCCTATTATTCCACAGGCCTTGATTTTGGCACCCGTGTCATGGGGCATAGATAGGGTGGTGAGGTCGGCTCAGGCACGGGAGCCCGATCCCGGTGGGGGTCCTCCGGGTCGGATGTATGTACCCAAGGCGGCACGCTCGCGCCTGCTGCAGTGGGCACATACATCCTCTCTCACCGGCCACCCTGGGGTCACCAGAACCCTGGAGTTTATCCGTAGGAGGTTTTGGTGGCCGACAGAGGGGGGGGATACACGCTCATTTGTGGCGGCCTGTCCGGTGTGCACACGCAGTAAGACCTCTCGCCGTGCGCCGGCGGGTCTCCTCCGACCGCTTCCTATTCCCAAGCGTCCCTGGTCGCACATATCCCTGGATTTTATTTCCGGCCTTCCCCTATCGGATGGGTTCACCGCCATCCTGGTGGTGGTGGACCGGTTCTCCAAGGCGGCCCACTTCATTCCCCTCCCCAAGCTCCCCTCGGCTCGGGAGACGGCTGACCTTGTGGTGCAGCACGTCTTTCGGGTTCATGGGCTTCCAGTGGATATTGTGTCCGACCGGGGTTCTCAGTTCGCCTCCAGGTTCTAGAAGGCGTTCGCCGCCGGTCTAGGCGCCTCCGTCAGCCTGTCGTATGGGTTCCATCCGCAGAGGAACGGGCAGACGGAGCGTCTCAACCAGGATCTGGAGGGCGTTCTGAGGTGCTACGTTGCTGGGTGTCCGGCGACGTGGAGTAGGAGGTTGGCCTGGGCTGAGTATGCGCATAATACCCTCCTCTCCTCCTCTACTGGTATGTCTCCCTTTCAGTGTCAATATGGTTTTCAACCTCCTCTGTTTCCCGAACAGGAGCAGGAGGTGGAGGTGCCGTCGGCCCAGGCACATGTGGCTCGTTGTCGCAGGACGTGGAACAGGGTGCGGACGGCGCTGCAGAAGGCCTCGGTTAAGGCTCAGCTCGGTTAAGGCTCCTGGACTCCGGGTGGAGTCCAGGAAGCTGGCTCCTCGCTTTATAGGCCCCTTTAAAGTGGTGCGTCGGGTGAATCCTATGGCTTACAGGCTACGCCTTCCGGCCTCTATGAGGGTCCATCTGAAGTTTCATGTGTCCCTGTTGAAGCCATTCCTCTCATCGCCCTTGTCCCCGCCACTCCCTGCGGTTCCTCCGCCCCGCATTATTGACGGTCAGCCTGTCTATACGGTGCGGAGAATCCTGAGTTGTAGGCGGAGGGGTAGGGGGTTTCAGTTCTTGGTGGATTGGGAGGGGTACGGGGTAGAAGAGCGTTCTTGGGTGCCTCAACAGGACTTGTTAGATCCCAGCCTGATCGATGATTTCCGGCGGCTGCATCCCGAGGCCCCTAGGTGAACGTCAGGTGCCGTTCGTCGGGGGGGGGGATACTGTAACGTTCGGGAGACTATCCTCCTTAGGATAGTATCCTACTGTCTACCTGGGTCACTCCTGTTGTTATGGGTTCACCTTGTATGTCACCACTGATTGCTGTCATCACTAATTGTCTGTCACACCTGGGTGCTGTCATTGGTTGACAGACTGCTGTCACTCATTGACAGCGTGGAATGTTTAGTATGTGCCTATTTAACGTTTGCTCTATCCTTTGTCCTTTGCTAGAGCTTCACATAAACCTACGGACAAGATACAGCTGGAACAAGCACAGACATATTGTCTTTATCCCTGTACTTGCATTATACTCTTATCCCTGATAATAAACAGTACAGCTGTTTTGGAAGAGTAAACATATCTCTGTCTCGTTCTTCTTCGACAACTTGGAAGTCACTTACCCGTTCGTAACACTATTGGAGCTCTGTGGCTCTGCAGATACACTATTGGAGCTTTGCGGCTCTGCAGCAGATATACTATTGGTTGCAACGAGGGGAGGGGTTACAGGTAAGGTACAGTCGGCCGGCGTGCGTCTGACTATTTCCACGGGAGCGCGTGCAGCATTGGAGGTTATGCCAAGACGAAGAGGACGGTCGTTCGGCAGATGAACTTCGTCAACTCCACGGTTGTCTCCTTCCTCTTGGACGTTTGGTGAGTTTTTAATGCACTCTATTCTATTCCCGCCGTGGATCTCTCTCTGTCTCTCTTTCAATTCAATTCAAATAGCTAGCAATTCCTAGCTGGCTGGCTAACTAACGTAGCTAACGTTCTGTGGGCCAGCATCAGTAGCTGGCTGGCTAATTATCTTTGCTAATGTTCTGAGAGCTAGCGGGCTGGCTAGCTAACGTAGCTAACGTTCTGTTGAGCTAGCGGGCTGGCTAACTATCGTTTCTAACGTTATGTTGAGCCAGCGGGCTGGCTGACTATCGTTTCTAACGTTATATTGAGCCAGCGGGCCGGCTAACTATCGTAGCTAACGTTATGTTGGGCCAGCGGGCCGGCTAGCTATCGTAGCTAACGTTATGTTGAGCTAGCGGGCCGGCTAGCTATCGTAGCCAACGTTATGTTGAGCTAGCGGGCCGTCTAGCTATTAATGTTATGTTGAGCAAGCGGGCCGGCTTACTATCGTAGCTAACGTTATGTTGAGCTAGCGGGCCGGCTAGCTATCATAGCTAACGTTCTGTTGAGCCAGCGGGCCGGCCAGCTATCGTAGCTAACGTTATGTTGAGCTAGCGGGCCGGCCAGCTATTAACGTTATGTTGAGCAAGCGGGCCGGCTAACTATCATAGCTAACGTTATGAGCTAACGTTCTGTTGAGCTAGCGGGCCGGCTAACTATCGTAGCTAACGTTCTGTTGAGCTAGCGTCAGTACCTGGCCACTCTATTTGCAGTTAGCCTCTTTAGCTGATGTCGGCCGTTGGCTCCTTGCTGCTTTGTTTTCTCTGGTATAGACCCTCTTCTCTTTGGATTTAAGTGTTGATCTTTGTCCTTTTGGATCTATGTATATTCATGTTGCCTTTGTGAAGTTATCTTTTCCCTCTGTTTAGTTCTTCCATTAAAAGTTGAAGCCCCTTTATCTCTCTCTCTCTCTCTCTCTCTCTCTCTCTCTCTCTCTCTCTCTCTCTCTCTCTCTCTGGCCTTGCTCTGGTGGAGGGTGTGCCACTGTGTGTGTGCCATCATGTTAACGTTAGCCTCAGTTAAACCTTGCGACGCCTCGTTAGATGAAGCTGTGTTCTGAGGTGTTCTGAGCTGTGTGCTGAGCTGTATTCTGTGCTGTGTTCTGCATGTGTTCTGTGTTCTGAGCTGTGTTCTGAGATGTGTTTTGAGCTGTGTTCTGAGCTGTGTGCTGAGCTGTGTTCTGTGCTGTGTTCTGATGTGTTCTGAGCTGTGTTCTGAGCTGTGTGCTGAGATGTGTTCTGTGTTCTGAGCTGTGTTCTAAGCTGTGTTGTGTTCTGAGCTGTGTTCTGAGCTTATATAGTGCTTTTACTAACTATATTATATTTCTCTCTCCTCTGGTCAGGGGCATTGCCGGGTCTCTGCAGCGATAACACTGTATATTGACTGTAGAACGGGAGCTCTCTCTCGCTCTCTCGCTCTCTCTCTCTCTCTCTCTCTCTTGCTATATGTTGACTGTATCATGCCCAGCCTTGGGCAGCGCTATTATTTAAGAATATGTTGACTGTATGTTTAGGGGGGGGGGGGGGGGGGGGCTCGCGTTTAAATCTCACACAGGGCCTTGCATTTCTCCCAGGCGGCCCTGATCACATATATAGGCTGTGTACTAGCACATATGTTTATGCTATTATCAGTGGTGTGTGTGTTCAGAAATACTTGTAACTATTTAATCACAGTATTCAAGACCCTGTGTGAACAATTAATCATGATGTCACAGTTATACAGTTGGACTAGGAGTCGTGTTCTTATTTATTTAAAGCACAGACTTATACTTACAGTATGATGACTGTTTTATTCATTTTTAACCTTAGTATGAAAATATTAGCCAGATCTATAAACCTTCTCATTGCACACAGTCAAAACCTTTTACCCCTGACTTTACGTGTCCTGGAAATGTCCATATAAAGCTTTTTTCTTGATTTTACCTCATGACGTCCCAAATGGACACCAGTGGAACATCCTGGTGGGGTCATGTGACAGAGCATGTGATGTTGTGCTCCCATACACCACCTTTCGACAATGATGACTGATGGTGGTGACTAAATGACAGAAGTAGCTAACATTCAAAAGCTAGATTCTTGTTGCTAAAAGGTAAGATTTGCCCATTTAAGAATTATAATGCTTACATAACATGGGCTTTATGATATATAACCTGTTGTGAACACATTTCTTGAATAAAATGATAAAGAAAACAATTGATAAAAATTGCTGTGACACATATGTCACACCGGGCATATCACGGTGGTGTAGTGGTTAACACTGTCGCCTCACAGCAAGAAGGTCCAGGGTTCGATTCCCGCTTGGGGACCAGGTTTCCATGATGCCAGTTACCCAGGTGGGGTATCTCCCAGGCCTTTCTGTGTGGAGTTTGCATGTTCTCCCCGTGCTCGCAAGGGTTTCCCCCCCCCGATAAGATAAACCCAATGGAAAAACATGCACAACAATAGATCGCTAACGCTGTGGCGACCTTGACGAAGACGGACAGGAGCACTTGGATTGGTCCCCTGGCGCGGCTCACGTTGACGCCTGTCTGCTCCCCGCTGCCCTTGGGGGGGAAGGACGACGGGATGGGTTAATCGCAGATACGAATTGCATGCATGCATCGCATGTGTGCCGATTGATGACCTCGGAGCAGGTCCTAAATTATTATTAATTATTATTAAATGATAATTATTACCTTAAAATGTTCATGAAAATTTGCTGTGACACATATGTCACAATGCGAACAATTATTATGATCTGCTCAGTTAATTTGTCTGATTCAATGATATTTAGTTAATATATTTTATATTGTTCAAATGTTCAATTGTTCAAAGCATATTAAAACAAATATCAGTCATATTTCAATGTAGTACCCTGTAGTGCCATGTAGTAGTACCCTGTAGTGCCATGTAGTACCCTGTAGTGCCATGTAGTACCATGTAGTACCCTGCAGTGCCATGTAGTACCCTGTAGTGCCATGTAATAATAATAATAATAATAATGGCTTGGATTTTCTACCCTGTGGTGCCATGTAGTACCCTGTAGTGCCATGTAGTGCCATGTAGTACCCTGTAGTACCATGTAGTGCCATGTAGTGCCATGTAGTACCATGTAGTACCCTGTAGTGCCATGTAGTGCCATGTAGTACCCTGTAGTACCATGTAGTGCCCTGCAGGGTGCGATCGACGAGGGGAGCCCGGACCGCTATAGCTCCCCTAGATCAGACATCAGCTCCCCTGCAAACTTGATTTGCGATTTTTTGGGGGGTCTCTAAATTACTATTATATATTATTCACTGACAGTGAAGCTGACAAAGCAGCAGGAGGCGGGAATCGGATCATCTACAGGCGCAATTACACCTGCGGCTGGTGCTGCTCCGGTGGCCGTGGGGACTATTATTAGTTAAATATAAATCATTGTTTTGAGATTCACGTCACTCACAGTGGGACTGTGGTGGGCGTCAGCGTCACTGCAGGCAGCCAATGTATCGATTCGTCGCAGCCAATGTAAATGCAGCAAGCAAATAAATGTAGCCTATTAGGGTCTTCAAATATGATATGAAATATGGGCGCGTTTCCTAGTGGTCGAAGCAAGCTCAGTGACTCGTCAGTCGAGAAAATAATGCTTGGGACCAGGAGTATTTCATATTGTTAGTAAGTCAGGAGTCTGAGAGATAATCATCTCTATCTAACTAAATAGATACTTTTTTTTATCATGGAATGTGCTGTGGAAGCCCCGTCCAGACGGCCGGACGGTAAGTGAGTTGTCTACTCTAACTCTACTCTACCTACTACAGGCTACAGACTAGTAACGTCTGCGATTACACAGTCCGACTCCTGAGCACTCCTCGCTGATGGTGATGACATTGATGGACTATCCCACTGCATCACAGACTACATCAGGTTCTGTGAGGAGAGCATCGTACCCACAAAGAAGGTACGCTGCTTTTCAAACAATAAACCCTGGATTAGCAAGGACATTAAACACCTGCTAAACAGGAAAAAGAGGGCCTTCATGGCAGGGGACACTGAGCAGGCCAGGGCTGTCCAAAGGGAGCTCAAAAAAGAGCTAAGGGCAGCCAAGGTCAGCTACAAGGACAGGCTGGAGGGCAGACTACAGGCCAACAACACCAGGGAGGTGTGGGCGGGGGTCAGGAAGATCACTGGTTTCAAACAGCAGGGCACAGCTGTTGAGGGCCCGCCAGAGCGTGCAAACGAGTTCAACTCGTTTTTCAACCGCTTTGACCAGAGTGGCCTCCCCACACCCCTCCCCCCACCCATCGACACCAGCACCAGATCACACCTAAAAAGCAGCCCCCCCACCCCCCACCCACCCACACCCATCAGCAACGGCACCCCACCGCCAATACCAGCAGACTGCCCACCACCCCCAACCCTGACGATCACAACCAGTCAGGTCAGTAGGCAGCTCTCCAGAATTAATGTAAACAAGGCCAGAGGACCGGACAACACCAATCCCAGGGTGCTCAAGGTATGTGCAGAGCAGCTGGCAGCACCGCTCCAGCATCTTTTCAACCTCTCCCTGAGGCTGGAGAGGGTGCCCCAGCTCTGGAAGACCTCCTGCATTGTCTCAGTGCCCAAGAAGGGACGTCCCAGCACCCCCAACGACTACAGGCCAGTCGCTCTGACGTCACACGTCATGAAGACGTTTGAGAGACTGGTCCTGCAACACCTCAAGCCCCTGGTGCGTGACTCCCTCGACCCCCTGCAGTTTGCATACCAGGCAAACATCGGGGTGGAGGATGCCATCATCTACATGCTCCACAGAGCGTACACGCACCTGGAGAAGCCGCGCAGCTCAGTGAGGATTATGTTCTTTGATTTCTCCAGCGCCTTCAACACCATCCAGCCATCACTGCTAGCGGAGAAGCTCTCTGCGATGCAGCTGGAGCACGGCTTGGTGGCCTGGATCAAGGACTATCTCACTGAGAGGCCACAGTACGTCAGACTAAAGGACAGTCAGTCTGACGTACTGGTGAGCAACACCGGCGCCCCCCAGGGAACTGTGCTGTCACCCTTCCTCTTCACCCTCTACACCTCAGACTTCTGCCGCAACTCAAGCGGGTGCCACCTGCAGAAGTTCTCAGACGACTCCTCCATCGTAAGCTACATCACCGACGATGATGAGGAGGAGTACAGAGCCCTGGTGGAGAGCTTCGTGGGGTGGAGCGACAGCAACCACCTCCAACTCAACACCAGTAAGACCAAGGAGCTGGTGGTGGACTTCCGGAGGGGCAAGAAGAGGCCCCCCCCCGATTCCCATCTCCATCCGAGGGGTGGATGTGGAGATGGTGGACTCATACAAGTTCCTTGGGGTACACCTGAACAATAAACTGGACTGGTCGGACAACACAGAGGCCCTCTACAGGAAGGGACAGAGCAGACTGTTCTTCCTGAGGAGACTCAGGTCCTTCAATGTGTGCAACAAACTGCTGCAGTCTTTTTACCAGTCTGTTGTGGCCAGCATCCTCTTCTATGCTGTGGCATGCTGGGGAGGCTACATCAACTCAAGGGACACCAACAAGCTCAACAAGCTGGTGAGGAAGGCTAGCTCCGTGGTGGGAGTCGAGCTACCTAGACTTGAGGTGATGGTAGAGAGGGGGATGATAAGGAAGCTGGATGCCATCATGGAGAACCCCTACCACCCCCTCTACGACGAGCTAGTCAAGATGAGAAGCTCGTTCAGCCACAGACTCATTCCCCCCCGACACTCAACTAACCGCCTCGGACAGTCCTTCATACCAGTGGCCATCAGGCTCCACAACAGTGGGCAGCGACTAGCAGCCTCCAGGCTCCACAACAGGGGGCAGCGACAGCGACTGCTACCAGACATTGACCTGGGACTTATAGGAACCCAAGGAGGACAACCTACACTACCTTAGGCTTACTGCACCCTATGTGGATACTGTGATACTGTGAATAATGTATATTTCAGTGGATACCGTGATACTGTGAATAATGTATACTCAGTAGATAGTAAATTATAACACTACCTCATGCATACTGCACCTTATGTGACACTGTGAATAATGTGAATATTCCTCAGCTAGTCAGATAGTAAATTATATTGACCATATTGATCAAATTGTTTACACTGCCTGTGTTGTTTTTTACTACCTGTATACTGTGTTGTTTTACTACCTGTACCCCTCCCCCCCATGCTGCTATGATGCCTGAATTTCCCCAAGGGGATCAATAAAGGAATATCTTATCTCTCTTAGTGCCATGTAATACCCTGTAGTACCATGTAGTATCCTGTAATGCCATGTAGTACCCTGTAGTGCCATGTAGTACCATGAAGTACCCTGTAGTACCATGTAGTACCCTGCAGTGCCATGTAGTACCCTGTAGTGCCATGTAGTACCATGTAGTACCCTGTAGTGCCATGTAGTACCATGTAGTACCCTGTAGTGTCATGTAGTACCCTGTAGTACCATGTAGTACCCTGTAATGCCATATAGTACCATGTAGTACCCTGTAGTGCCATGTAGTACCATGTAGTACCCTGTAGTGCCATGTAGTACCATGTAGTGCCATGTAGTACCATGTAGTACCATGTAGTGCCATGTAGTGCCATGTAGTACCCTGTAGTACCCTGTAGTGCCATGTAGTACCCTGTAGTACCATGTAGTATCCTGTAGTACCATGTAGTGCCATGTAGTACCATGTAGTGCCATGTAGTACCCTGTAGTACCCATGTAGTGCCCTGTAGTACCCTGTAGTACCATGTAGTATCCTGTAGTACCCTGTAGTACCATGTAGTACCATGTAGTACCATGTAGTGCACTACATGGGAATTAGGAATACGTTTAATGATTAACGCCCAATGTGACATAACATTTCAGATCTTTGCCATTAGGGGGCGCAATTTTGAAAATAAAAAATTTACAACTTATGTACATACCGATATGCATGCCCTACTCTGTTTACTTGTTTTATTGCACAATGTCGTTCTATTGACAGGACCTAAATAACTTATGTACATATACCGATATGCCCTACTCTGTTTACTTGTTTTATTGCACAATGTCGTTCTATTGGATTCTATTATATGTTATTACTATTGTATTATGCACATCGTTGCGGGCAAGACCACCCGCATTTCATTGTAAACTTGTATGCAAATAAACAACTCGAGGGGTGTTCAAAAAGAACATTTGGGATATATTGTGTATAGTCATAAGGGTGCTGGAATGTTATTATGTTTAATTAATTGCCATCCAGAGTGGGGGGAGTGTTGTAAGATTAGGGTGTTGCCTGCTCCTTTAAGAGTGATGCATTTTATTGACACAACTCCTCAAACTGACACTAGAGGAGGCATTACAGTGTAACTCAGTCTCAGACCCTAGCTGGTCACTGCCTGTCTGTCTGTCTGTCTGTCTGTCTGTCTGTCTGTCTGTCTGTCTGTCTGTCTGTCTGTCTGTCTGTCTGTCTGTCTGTCTGTCTGTCTGTCTGTCTGTCTGTCTGTCTGTCTGTCTGTCTGTCTGTCTGCTTGTCTGTCTGTCTATCTGCTACTACTGCTGTCTGTCTGTCGGTTTGTCGGTTTGTCTGTCTGTCTGTGTGTCTGTGTATGCTTGTCTGTCTGATTGTCTGTCTGTCTGTCTGTCTGTCTGTCTGTCTGTCTGCTTGTCTGTCTGTCTATCTGCTACTACTGCTGTCTGTCTGTCGGTTTGTCTGTCTGTCTGTGTGTCTGTGTATGCTTGTCTGTCTGATTGTCTGTCTGTCTGTCTGTCTGTCTGTCTGTCTGTCTGTCTGTCTGTCTGTCTGTCTTTTCACTCTGTTTGTCTGTCTGCCTGTCTGCTTGTCTGTCTATGCTGCTGCTACGTCTGTCTGTCTTTCTGCATGTCTGTCTGTCTAGCTGCTACTGCTGTCTGTCTGTGTGTCTGTCTGTGTGTCTGTCTGTCTGTCTGTCTGTCTGTCTGTCTGTCTGTCTGCTTGTCTGTCTATGCTGCTGCTACGTCTGTCTGTCTTTCTGCATGTCTGTCTGTCTAGCTACTACTGCTGTGTGTCTGTCTGTGTGTCTGTCTGTGTGTCTGTCTGTCTGTGTGTCTGTCTGTCTGTCTGTCTGTCTGTCTGTCTGTCTGTCTGTCTGTCTGTCTGTCTGTCTGTCTGTCTGTCTGTCTGTCTGTCTGTCTGTCTGTCTGCTTGTCTGTCTAAGAGACCCTTACCTAAGTCTCCTTGAATATCGTAACACCCCAGTCGACAACTTATGTACATACCGATATGCATGCCCTACTCTGTTTACTTGTTTTATTGCACAATGTCGTTCTATTGACAGGACCTAAATAACTTATGTACATATACCGATATGCCCTACTCTGTTTACTTGTTTTATTGCACAATGTCGTTCTATTGGATTCTATTATATGTTATTACTATTGTATTATGCACATCGTTGCGGGCAAGACCACCCGCATTTCATTGTAAACTTGTATGCAAATAAACAACTTGTGACAAATAAAACTCTTGACTTGACTTGACCACCAGCCTCTCTCTCTTAAGGCATTAACTGGGTTAATTAATCTAAATGTCATATTGTAACTGTCTAGTTAGGCATTAACTGTATTAATCTAAATGTTACATTGTAACTGTCTAAAGCATTAACTGGGTTAATCAGAAACTGTACATGTAACGTTATAGGTTTATTCACATAACGTTATTTCACGCGACGCGTTCAACTTGTTTACACTCCCCACTTACGCTAACTGTACCATGACGCTAAACCAATCAGAGAGGGGCTTCGCTCAACCAATCAGAGAGGGGTCTGCAGAAATGGAGTTCAACCAATCAGAGAGGGGTCTGCAGAAATGCGGCTACGAAATGTAGAGACGCAGTTCCCCACACACGGGGTCCTCCGCCAGAGCCGGCGCTGCACTAAAGAAGTCACGCGTCCTGATTATTATTTATCTTAAGCATAAATACAACAAAAGGTACATTCGGTTCATGTCGACCTCTCCGTTTAGTTACAGTAACATATGCTTGTATTCATCTACTGACCGCACATCTGATCTGTTGGGCGTTTCTGCCACTTTTCCACCAGACTGGGCCTCGACCAGAGGTAAGTTAGCTGGAGCAGCTACCAAGCTAAGCTGCTATGCTAATGCTACTACTGAGTTAGTGAGAAGATGTGACGTTAGGTGAGAAACTGGTGCGACTCTGTGTATAGAGAGACATGTGCGTTTATTCAGCTTGTTACTAATAATGACCGAACATCTCAACTGTTGAGCGTTTCAGCCACTGTGTCACTTTACTTGAGAGGCTATGCTGCTAAAATGCTTCTAGGATGAGGTTGGATGGAGGAGATGGCAGCAAACAGGTCTCTCCACACAGAGGAGACAACATTCTATCCTCTGGACAGGACAGGAGATTCCTTTAGTGATCTACTTGCGGAGATTCAGTCTCATAGCAAGCAGGGGGCACAGGTATGGTCAGGGTAATAGGAGAGCAATAAATATAAGCAATAAACAAATGTAATCTGAATATACCATTTTTATAAATAAACTATACACAGAGTTGCATATTTCATTTCAAACCTTTATTTATACTTGTGAAAGCACTGAGGTTACCCTCATTTACAGTGATGATGAGTTAACAAAGGACACAAATATCATAACAGTTATTAATTACAATGAATTACAATTACTACAATGATGGATTAAGAACAATTACATGATTTAGTACCCAGGTCAAGTGCAATGCCTTTAAACTCCATGAATGACGGGAATGCTCCGAGCTTTAGAGTCTGTTGTAGGGTATTCCATGTGTATGGAGCATCGTAGGAGAAGGCAGACTTTCCAAGCTCAGACCGAACTCGAGGCACCCTAAGCACAAGCCCATCATTCGAACGAGTTTGGTAGGTGACAGCACTCCAGACCAACAAAGATGTAATTTACATTTACATTTAGTCATTTAACTGACCGCTTTTATCCAAAGCGACTTACAAGTTCTGTACGACAGGTCATCAGGAAGGGTACAACTCTATCAGCTGAGTAACAATAGTCATCAAAGTGTTGCGTGTTACAGTGTAGGTTAGTTTATTAGGACAAGTGCATGACAGTAAGGTTAGTTAGGGTTAGATTTTTTTTAAATTTTTTATTATTATTTCAGATAATGGTTGAAGAAGTGCGTCTTTAGTCGACGGCGAAAGATTGGACGGGATTCGGCTGTCCTGCGTCTCTACTTTCCGTAGCTGCATTTCTGCAGACCCCTCTCTGATTGGTTGAGCCCATTTCTGCAGACCCCTCTCTGATTGGTTGAGCAAAAGGCGGATGTAATGTTATCATATCAAGAAGATAAAAAGAAATGTACTACCAGATTCGCGTATAACGTTATTTCGCGTGACTTCGCGGTTTATTCATAACGTTATCCACATTTCACAACACAGCCAGCTGTCAGAAACTGTACATTGTAACATAACGTTATGTTATTTCGCGGTTTATTCATAACGTTATGCACATTTCGCGTGACAACACATAACGTTATTTCACGTGACAAGTTCAACACAGCCCAGCTGTCAGAAACTGTACATTGAGGGGGTTTGAATTAGGGATGCACGATATTGATTTTGACACCGATACCGATAACTTTATGCTCCTCAAGCCGATAACCGATATCGATAACCGATATTTATTGTATTATATATATATTTTTTTAAATGTATATATATATATATTTTTTGATCAAATTTTTTTCTTTTTTTTTAGTATTTATAAGCTCCGACGTCATCGGTACTCGAGAAATTATGGAGTTTTTTTTGAGGAATTTAAACGTTGCAAACTAATCTTGTTGGCCGTTTTCTATATCTCTCCTGCCTCGGTGTCTCTGCCTGCGCGAGGAGCGGGCTGTACACACACACACACACACACACACACACACACACGGGTGCTGCCGAGTACAGACAGCTCTGCTCTCATCATGGCGGACAGAACGAAACTTTCAAAAGTCTGGGTCTATTTTACTAAAGTCGATGCTGACAACGCTCGTTGCCACAAGTGCAACAAGACATTTGCCAGTAATGTATAAGCGCTGGTACTTGTCAATGTGGCTGGCGGGGAGCTAACGTTATTAGCCTGAGCTCCGAGTAGAATAATGGCCGACAATCCGGAGGTAAATAAACGAACGAGAGCTTCTGATTGGTGGTAAGAAGAAGAGGTGGGTGCAAGCGGTGGGACGTAATTGGCAGATCGACTGTCTGCCTCCGAATGTAACGTGACTACGTCACAGCCAAGAAAGGGAGCGCTGGATTTGTGAAAAAGTCCCTGTTCCTAAACCACACGCTGTCAGTCGTACCACAGTACTGGCAAAACGAGAGGAGGCTATAAGCGCCCTTCATCCAAATCCACCCACACCGGATTTCTTTTAACCAAAAAATGTATTATATATTATCGGAGCTATCAATAACGTTATCGGGATGACGTCATAATTGCATCGTGCATCCCTATTTTGAATCACTGTTTACACTCTCCACTTACTGTAACTGTACCATGCCGCACTCCCCACTTACTGTAACTGTACCATGTTCTACATATAACCTCATCTCATGCACCTTGTTGTGTATCCTGTTTTTTTTCCCTCATTATTATATTCAGAGTTAATTATATTGTTTACACTGTCTCTTCTATTATAACCCTGCCCATTTGATGTTCCCAAATCATATTCAGAAAGTATCACAGAGACTTCTATTGACCAAGGAATTAGTTATTATTAGTAAGACACAACATTTCAATCAAACATATAATAACATGTGTTTCATCATACCAACTGATCCTGGTGTGACAATACCTAACATTTAGATTAACCCAGTTAATGCCTTAACTAGACAGTTGCAATGTAACATTTAGATTAACACAGTTAATGCCTAACTAGACAGTTAGAAGAAAGCAGGAAGCCGGTCCAGCACTCTCAGATTCAAAGTTTTAATTGTAGCCTGGAACATACATGTTTCGGAACCAATGTGTAACTAGACAGTTACAATATAACATTTATATTAATTAACCCAGTTAATGCCTTAAGAGAAAGAGTCTGGTGGTCAATGTCACTTCGGATTGCTACGACAGATCTCTACTGCTTGTGACAGGCTGTGGTGCGTTCCAGACTTTACTCCTGTTGGGAAACTATAGCGATCAGAGAGGGGCTTCGCTCAACCAATCAGAGAGGGGTCTGCAGAAATGCAGCTACGGAAAGTAGAGACGCGTCCTAACTGGGGTGGGTAGTTCCCGAGACTCCGTGCTGCTGCTGACTTTAAATCAAATAGGTGTCTGTGGGCAGTCGGCCCGACATTAATAAACAGCAGTCTGTTATAATCACATTTTTATGAGCTAACGAATTCCGTTATATTGGACATTTGTATTAATTATATCAAGCGAAGAACTGAGAAATTTGGCAGAGAGAGACGGCAACATTATCGTGGGTTTACGTGATGACTCCACCTCCCAACGACTTATTTGCGAGAGTATGCCGCTGCAGAGCCGCAGATTCAGCTGTTTTCAGGCCCTATCTGGGGACCGCTCAGCAGCGCCCCCCACCCAACAGCTGAATTGCCAATGGCTGAATTGGAGTACTGCACTGTGCGGGCACAGCTGGGTGGGTTCTGCGGCTCTGCAGCTGCATGCACTCGCAAACCCAGCACTAAGCTCTCGCTGACAACATCGTTGTCATTATTAGACCTGCTTGGTGAAGCAACGATGAAACAAATGTAATGATTGTTTCGTTCATCGCATAGGCTATTTAATTTTAGCCTATTTTAATACAATTCAAATAATCAAATTGTGCTTAGAGGGAATTATTTTCACCGGACATTAACACTTTGAGTGCCACTCACGAGATATCTCGGGTTTTTAATAGTGACGTTGAATGCCACTCACGAGATTTCTCTGAATTTTTTTTTTTCTTTTTTAGCGATCTGAAAAATTATTGCATCACCCGAGCCTACCCGAGTATAGCCGAGCGGCGCCGGCGATCACTGTGGAAAAAAGCGCCCCCTGTCGTCTCCCAGATGACATAAGTGATTTTGGAATGGACTCAATGAAAATGAATGGGGAAAAAAATTCGGTACTCCACATTTTCCAGTCCACTGATCCAGCCGGGGTTACCACAGTTCATTCTGGAACCTCAGATCCCCGCTGATCATGGAGTTCTACAGTATCGCGTTGGATCCATACACGTATCGATTTTTTCGAATGGTGATCAGGAATTGGAATATACCAGTTGGATACCATCTGATGTCAGGTAAGGACTCTATGTTATCAGTGTTAGGATAATCAGAGTAAGTTTGATGAAGATATAGGCTGTTTTGTGAAATGTCTTCTTTCTGTTTCACTGTAAAAGTCAGAGAGGAAATCAACGAGGCGATTATCCGTGCGCGGCCGTAATTCATAAAAAGGCCGACGAATATCAACGTTGTGGAATATTCCACTAAAAGACGATTTTCATAGAATGCTCCAGAATGAGCTGTTTTTTATATCAAAACGGGGGCTTTTCTAACTGCTCTGAAACGGAAACGATGCGATAAAAAAACAATCTGCCTTGACAGCACTGACTGGAAAATAGTCTTTGATAATGCAATGGGCAGATTAGACACATAGCCATAATTTAAAACATAGATTAGGCGATATTAACGTTAACATTGGCGCCGATGGTGGCATTCAGCCGGTAAAAAGGAAAACCAGGCGTGGCGCTCAAAGTGTTAAGACCGGAGAGATTAAATATGTCGGACTTCAACAGATTTTGCCGGTCAAATACCGGTAATTACCCTAATGGAAACCCTGGCATACAGTCACGCCAATATGATAATTATAATAAGTCCCTGCAACATATTTTTGCATTATTAAACCATGAAGATGCTTTAAAAAATTATTTAATGAAAATGTACTAAGAGTAGTCTACTGACACTAAAATTATTTTACATCTAAGACTATTTATATAAAAACTCTTGGGTGCCTTTTTTTTGCACAGTACTGTGTTTTCTATCCACTTTAGCCAAACACACACACACACACACACACACACACACACATATATGTATATATATATATATATATATATATATATATATATATATATATATACACACACACACACTACTGTGAGAAAATAATAATCACACACAGGGATAATGGCTTATAGCAGACTTAATGATTTTAGAATATTTCAGATAATGAAATTAAATGTTTATATCATCAACTATCCAGTTAGTATTTGTTGTTTGGCTACTTTAAATCATTGAATGTAGCGAGAGAGAGAGAGAGAGAGAGAGAGAGAGAGAGAGAGAGAGAGGGGCGAGAACGAACGAGAGAGCCAGCCCCCCCCCCCCCCCTCGTGTTTTGTTCTAGGTTCGCGTTTTGATCATCTAAACTGCCGTAGGTGATGACATCACACTCGAATGTAAACAGGAAGAGTTTAACACACAGAAATGGAAATTGGATGATATACAGCAGGGGTAGGCAACCCTAGGCACGCGTGCCTGCATAGGCACCAGGCCATGTGAGCGGCGCGGCGCGTGATCGGCACGGGGCGCGGAGCGGGCGGTTTTGACGTGAGCGAGGAGTGGGTTTTAAAATGAGTCGGCGCGACGTCCGGAGCGAGAGTTCTCCTCCGCTCCAATCCACTCCAGGCCGCTCACAGTGGTTTAACACTGTTGATGTAATATATACATGCAGTACAATGCCAAAGCAACAGATGGCGATGTACAAACATGAAGGCCATTTTCAACCAATGAGAAGGGTGAACCTGTGATATCCTGTTCAGGCTTTGTCACTCACTCCTGTTAGAAAAAGTATCGACGCCATTGTTGTTGTCGTTAGCTTACATGCTAACGTTAATGGCAGCGACCATAGCATTGTGGCTCGGCTAGCCTATCATCGCTTAATAGAGCTAGTGAATGGATAAACAACGTTATTTAACATTGCAGAATGGGTACAATTACAATGCGGCTCAATACAAACAATTGTTAAGGGGCCCAGGGGGTGTAGACTGTTGTAGTTTGAGCTAATTTACACCATGCTCCAAAAAAAAAAAAAAAAATCTGCCGAGCGATCTGGCGCGGGGAGCGAGCGGAGAGCGACTTGGGGGCGGGGTCAACATGAGCGATTAGCGGAGCGGACCAAGCTTTAAAGGGCGAAGAGCAGATTTCTCGGCCACGCCGATCCGCTCACATGGCCTGATAGGCACAGGCACAGGGGGCAGCACAAAAAAATTAAAATTTTAATGTTTTGCTTTGAAATATTATAGTGAAATATTTTGCACTGTTGTCGCATTTATCTTGTTGAAATCCTCCCACAGGTTCTTTTTACTACCACATATTTAATTGAGACCCTTTATTTGTTTATTATTTCAATTGAGCTGGAAATACATTGCATCATTCAGTAACATTTGCAGAGCCTTATAACAAAAACATTATTACGGTCACCATTGTGACCAGTGGGATTAATCAACAAATTTTATTATTTATTTTTCTATTTCATTGAACATTGCACATGTTAAAAGCCATTTTTTTTACTCAAAATGTGAGTATTACCAAGTCAACTTGTGTTCTTAAAACAATGAAAATAAACATAGTTTTATTAGGTTGAAATAATGTGGTTGTGTTAACTTATTATGGATTGAAAACTGAAAACCTTAATGCACAGTAACTGAACTCAATATTTTTAAGTTCTGGTAACTTATTATAATAAATTTCTTTTACAGTGTAGTCTTGCGATCAATCAAAACTTATTTACACGATATACCTCACATTCACCCTCCATTCACATCCTGGTGTTCTCCTGGTGTTCTCCATTAGGCCTGTAGGTGGAGCTATGACAGCACACGTACAGTACACACACCGATGGTGTGTGATGTGTCCAAAAATGAATGGGCAAATGTGAGTGAAATGGTCGCACTGTATGCAGCTGTTTGTCTGCATTGCATTCCCCCCCCCTCGCAACTCAGATTTAGGGTTGATACAACCATCATAATAATATTGTTAATAATAACAATAACAATAATGATGTAATAATGTAAAAATTATCATTAAAAAGACCTGATTATGAGAAAAGAAAATTACGATGCATGGAATAATGTTGAGGCACACTAGTTACAACTATATTTCAAACAGGCACTCCATGTCAAAAAGGTTGCTGACCCCTGATATACAGAAACGAATAACCAATAAATATGAAGTTATCTTTAAACTTCTGTTGTCAAGCGTTGTCAATATAACCCACACCCTTTCCTCACGAACGGAACTAGTGTTGACCGTTTTCCAAGGTTAGCAGCTATCGCTAGTTAGCTTAGCATAGTCCTAATGGATACCTTGGTTAGCAGCTACCGTTAGCCCATTGCTTGTGTCAATTAAATTGTATGTTATTAAAGGTCCGCGCTGGTCTGTCTAATGAAATTACAACCACAACATTATGTCGCACTGTACAGCCCTGGTTGTAGTTTATGTTTTACTATTTTTTTTATCTAATTTGTATGGATTATTTTAGGAGTGAAATGCGAATGAAGGGTTGAAATCACTACTCGCAAGCTTGCCCCCAGATATTATTTTCCACTCGCACGGACCAAATTAGGGGGACATTTGCGATCATCTCGTCGCAGTGTACAGCCCTGCTTAATGTAGACGCAGACGCATGCCTGTAAATGACATCACCAATCACCATTAGGGATGCACCGATATGAAAATTGGCCGCCGATACCGATACAGATTGTTCAACTAACACTATCGGCCGATACCGATACCGATACCGATACCGATATTTGTATATTTGTATATAAGTATTTGTAATTTTCTTTTTTTAATTTTCTTTTGTTTTTTTAATTTTTTTTTAATGAAACTACTGTATATTTGTATGTGTATGTTTGTATTTGTAGGCCTCTTTACTTACTTAAAAAAAGGAAACATCAAGAAATATGTTTATGGTATCACTATCTCTCTCCCAGTATCGTCTTGCGGCCTGCAGAGGGATACTATTTTCTCAACCAGAGCTTTCAACCAATGCAATGGAACCATTCTTGCGGCCTGCAGCGGGATACTATTCTCTCAACCAGAGCTTTCAACCAATGCAATGGAACCATTTTGATTGACAGTCGATTCGGCCAATTACGCCACACCGCTAGCACCCACCTCCTGCTGTCCTTACCACCAATCGGCAAGCGTTTATTAATTTTTCTACTTTCGGGCATGCCGCCATTGTTCTGTTTGCGAGAGCTGAACACACTTAACGTAGCTACGTTAGCTGCCCGGCCCGCCGACCGGCGCTCCACAGCATGGAGCGCCGGACCAAATGAGACATAATGATTTTACTGCAACAAATGTTATAATAAAACAAAGCCTTTCTATACATTTGTCTGGTTGAAAACTTTATTAACAGATTGCAGAATGTGTAGTTGGGTACGGAATGAGCAACGGAATGGAACCGAGCTATGAACGGACTAACGGAGTAATGCCTTGTTTACTGCTATCTTCGGGTAAATAATATGCTTGTTATTGAACGTGTAACACTAACGTTAATGCCACAAAACGAATGTTTGTGTCATTTTAACAGCAGATACTTTCTTAAATGCCATCTTCCCGAGAGAGGGTGTTGACGGGGAGTTGTGTTATTAATAGCATTGAACAGCTAACCGAAAGCTAACGTTAACTATTGTTAAAGGTTTAGCCATAACGTTACCTTGGCTAAAGTTGGGGCTATTCATAATGCAGCAATAATGGCTGCAGACCTGCAAGCAAAGTACAGCAAGTTGGCAAAGGAGTATTCCAACGCAAATCACATTTTCACCAGTAACGTTAGTCTTGCATCTCCCGGTAGCTAATGAACGGACTCGGAGTAATGCCTTGCTGCTATGGGTAATAATAATATGCTGATGTTATTGTCCGTGTAACACTAACTATACGTTAATGCCACAAAACTAATGCCTTGTTAATCATAAATAGTAACTTTGATGCAGTAGCTTGTGTGTGGGGGACGGCGGGCGTTGTGCAGGTAGGTCGCGAGTGAACTTTTTTTTTTTTTGCCTTTTGACGCTACACAAATTGATGGGTATTTATCGGCGACTGCTATCGGCACATTTGAGCTTATAGGCCGATAGCAGTCAACAAGGCACTTATCGGCCGATACCGATACCCGACCGATATATCGGTGCACCCCTAATCACCATAGTCCAATATTGACAAAAAAACAGCCTCTATAATTATTTTCCTACAGAACATAGGAAAACTAGCATGGTTACGGTACAAGAAACCAATCTTTTGCCGTAATTTTGTAGCTAGGTTATCTATATGGAATTTAAAAGAAAGTTTATCATCCAGCCATATACCAAGATATTTATACTCAGTAACTCTTTCAATATACAAACCATTTGCCGTTGTTAGGTGTAGCATGTCATAATCTATAACCCTGGCTCTAGAAAACATCATAGACTTGGTTTTACTAGCATTAAGCACTAACTTGAGCTTAGCTAGAGCATTTTGGAGAGTGTCAAACGCAAGCTGCAGGTTCACTGAACAGTATCCGCAATGCAGTAGAACAGGGGTTCCCAAACTTTTCAGGCCGCGACCCCCAAATAACGGTGTCAGAGAGCCGCGACCCCCACTATTATAGGAGGTTAAAAAAAAAATATTATAATTTTTTTTTTTAATAAATGGAAATGTATGGTTGAAACATGCAAACGTTCAAACGCCCACACACACTAATAAGCATTGGAGGCTTTTAACCAGGGCCGGACTGGGGAAATCATTCAGACCAGGAAATATAGTGCAAAATATAGCCCCAGTCAGGCCACTTTTTAAGCAGGGGGTCCCCCACCAGGATTTTTTTTTGTTACAAAGACTTCATTTCCTGCATTCTGGTGCAGGAATTATTTTATTTGTATCCTTTAAATGCCAGTGTTTGTGATGGCATCACAAATTATTGTTAAAAAACAGGATAGCATATGTATAATTAGCAATAACACAGATTTTTATGGATTTTCAGTTTTTTGTAATTGATAAAAAATACAATCTTATTCAACTTCAGCCCTGATCATAACACCACATATTCATTTTATAATTCTAACCCTTTAAATGCCAGTGTGTGTGTGATGGCATATATTTGCAATATATCAAATGCAAAGTAGATTTTTCTGGGGGGGATTATTACAGGCTAGCATGTGTCAATGATTAGCAGTTTTTTGTAAGGGTCCCGCCTCCACCAATCACATGCGGCTCCCTTGTGTGTGTGTGAGAGCAAGAGAGAGAGAGAGATAGTTCTCCAACTTGTGTGAGTTGCAGTGATCTCCTGGTTGTTCCCCACCTAGGTTATCTAACTATTGCGCTGGTGCAACTAGAAACACTGGCCTGGCCTGCTTCTAAGTTCAGTGGCCTGACTGCATAAAAAAAAGAAAATAAATATATATATTTTTTTCAAATCATCTGGCGACCCCCCCCCCGCGGCGGCTTGCGACCCAACTGGGGGTTGCGACCCCGACTTTGGGAACCCCTGCAGTAGACAACAGTATCATCCGCATAAAGATGAGCCTGACAACCTGCTAGTGTTGAAAGACTAGAAACAATATGATTAATATTAGTGATGCACGATATATCGGCCGCCGATATAATATCGGCCGATATGGCAGTTTTTTTACACATCGGTATCGGTCCGATATCAAGATAGGGCCGATATTAAAAAAAATCAAAAAATCTTTTTATCTTTTTTTTTTTTTTGTACATGTTTTGGCCTTAAATAGTTTCAAAATATCTGTCATTTTTGAAAATAATTTACAAAAAAATAAAAATAAAAAATGCATTTTGGAAAATAGCTCTTTATTTGATTATCATAAAAAAGTGTTTTCTATACAGAGATATCGACATCGGTAAATATCGGTATCGGCCAGAACAGCAATATTAATATCGGTTATCGGTATCGGCCACAATTTTCACATCGGTGCATCACTAATTAATATAGATTGTAAAGAGGACCGGCCCCAATACCGAACCCTGTGGTACACCCTTAGACAATGGCAGGAAATCAGATTGAAAGTTACCTGCATTCCCAGATGTATACCCTATTGGTCATAATATAAGTTACAATAAATATAGACAATATAAAATATGACAAAGTAAACAGTATACACAAAGGTGCAGATGATGGTCTGTCTATCAGGCATAACATGCGTTATAGTCCATATAGCAGGGTTTAGTGGGTAAGAGTCAGACATTCCTAATGGTTCTCAAGTTCTGCAGCCGTTAGTTCTCCAGCTGCTGGCAGCAGTCTGTGCCCCTGGTTGTGGAGCCTGATGGCCACTGGCTTGAAGAACTGGCAGACGGGCACACAGACACACACACGTTGTTGACCTAGTAACGTTAGTGCCAGCTTGCTTGCTGTTGCTGTGGCCTGGTGTTTTGAAAAGCGCTCCAGTCCTTACCGAGCGGTGAGGAGGATCTGAGGGTGATCCGGGCTTGTTCAGTAGTGGTAGAAATCTGTTATCCAACTGTTGAATTATTTGTGGTGACCATCCATGCAGTAGGGGTGGGACGATACATCGATCCAGATCGATATATCGATCTATTATCAATAATCAAATAGGATCGATGCAACGTAAAAAGATCGATTCATATTGCGATACTCTTATTTTGAAAATCCCATGTGTCGTATCCGCTCGGCTTGGATCAACAGCACACAGCAGTAGCGTCTAGAGCGTAGAGCCATATGAAATCCGCGTTCACGGAATCGCGGAATTGAGCAATAAAAATGGAATCAACTATTAAAAAAAATAAAATAAAAAATGTATACTTTCTTTTTTTTAATGTTGTGGGACTTGTACAGCACTTTGTACAGCACTTTGTCAGTGCTGTAAAGTTTAAACCTTTTTAAATCTTAGACAAATAAAACACTTTGCTTTTGTAATGGGAAATATTAAAGAGACAAACGATGAGCCGTTTACATTAATGATTCTGAGTCATTATTAATAGTAAATAAGAGTTTATTTCATCCGTGGCCACAAATGAAAGATCAGTCTACAATCGGAGACAACATGTTGATACAGTAGTGTCTGACCATAGAATGATCAAGAGCTCTGGTCAGACATACAATTAAATACATGAAAATGTTGTAGAAGAAACAAAATGGCTGGTTAGAGACATTAATAATACGACTGTATTATGGCTATGACTCTGAAAGCAAAACAGCTTCGTCTAACTCAGGGGTAGGGATGGGTACCGAATTCGGTACTTTTGAGGTACCGAACCGAAACACGTCGGTACTACCGAGTATCGAATCAAGTGAGAAACCAAAAAAATAAATAAAAAAAAATATTTTTTATTAATTCTTTTTTTTTACTTTTTTTTTTTTTTTTTACTTTTTTCTTTTCATGTCAACGTTCACACGCACAATATATGCTTACCTAGGATTTGACTTGATTCAACAACAAAGCAGTCGGAGCAATGACAAGCCGAAAACTGTCGAAATTGTAGTTATTTGAAGTTTGGATTTTTTTTTTACGACTGAGGTAGGTAAATAAAATTTCTACAGTGCCTAGGTAAGCATATATTGTGCGTGTGAACGTTGACATGAAAAAAAAACGTAAAAAAAAAAAAAAAAAAACGTAAAAAAAAAGAAATTAATAAAAAAAAATTTTTTTAATTTTTTTTTAATTTTTTTTAAAGTACCGAAAAAAGGTACCGCTGGGTACCGGTATCGATTCACAGGTACCGGTACCGGTACCGGTATCGGTTCAAATGTGAAAGGTACCCATCCCTACTCAGGGGTCAGGAACCTTTTTGACTGGGAGAGCCATAAAAGCCAAATATTTCTAAATATATTTCATTGAGAGCCATATAGTATTTTTAACATATTATAAATTAAATATGTCTTACTTTTAATGCGACTTCTGGTGCTGCATGGTTTTGCTGATGGCCTTGTAATCTGGTTCATACGTGGTGAGATTGAGCTTCATGCAGGCGTTGAGGCTTCCATCAGTTAAACGTGAGCGTAGGTTGGTCTTAATGTTCCTCATATGCGAGAATGACTGCCCACATGCATATGTAGAGCCAAACATGGTCAATACGGCAATACTCACGCTGCATTGTGTGGTATGTCACAGGAAGCTCGTTCCAAGTTTTAAGAATCAGCTGGTCTTCAGGTTGAAGATTTTTAATTTCTGTCCACTTGTGTTCCCTCGCCAGCTCTGCTCGCTATATCTTCAGCTACAGATACTATTAGCTGTATCTTCAAAACTAATTTCTGTTTACTTTAAAATGACACAGTATTATTAAGAAATATCACAAGTATTAAAAAAAATAAAAAAATATTTGTTTTTTTACTCAAAAATTTCTGGGAGCCATATGCTGTCACCAGAAGAGCCATATATGGCTCGCGAGCCATAGGTTCCCGACCCCTGGTCTAACTGTTCCCATAACCTTGGGTTATGGCTCTGAAGAAACACAATCCTTGCTGAGAGGAAAAACACTTAAAGGGACAGTATGTGTGCCACATCTGAGCACATTATATAACTGGTCAAAGTGTACCAGGTCAAAGTGTACCAGTCAAGCTGTCTAATGACATGATAATATATTTCCACGACACTTTCATGAAATATTGTAAGCCGTCATTTGAGGCTTTATAAAAGCAGCACAATGAACACAAATCTGTCAGTGCCGAGTCCGGCCTCATCTTAAGTATTTAAGACAGCCCTATTAAATGGACTGTTCTATCTTATTAAATTGTGGACATTTATTCATTCCCACTTATTAGACACTTTCTGATGGTAAAATGCGCGTACAAAGGGAATTTGGGAAAAAATTAAACAGATTTCATATGGCTCTACTAGAGCGTCACTAGAGCAAGACTAGTGTGCCTATTCTGTGACCCAAAACATGTCCCTGCTGTTTTATTCCGCAACGGGTCCAATGCATCTAACCTGCTTTGCAATCCTCGCCACTCCATTATGCCCACGTCGCGTTAAAAATCGAAGATAACGTTACGTTAGCGTAAGCTAACAAGCTAACCCAGAGCCATAGGCAGAGAGAAGTGGGGACTGGGAAGGAGGGTGCATTCTCGGGATAGCCCCACTAACAGGATCTGGCCGGTACTGCACCTTCGGACTTCCAATATGCCTTTTCCAGCCAAAATACAGCTCTGTGACAGTGAATAGGATATTAATATCGAAAAAAAAGAAAAACGAACCAAAAACCGTGAACATGAGGTCTATTTGTATGAAAAACAATAGATTGTTTTTCATTTAAATGTCTGGAAGAGCTCAAAAATAAAAATGTCAAATGATATTTCCATTGCCTTTTTTTGTTGTTGATTTAAATGTTATTGATTGTGTTAAATGGGCATATAATATCGTCTCATATCGATCGCAGGCACCTGAATCGAATCGTATCGTGGCAGACTGTGTGATATCGGATAATATCGTATCGTTGTCCAAAGAATCGATATTGTATTGTATCGTGATGAAATTGGTGATTCCCACCCCTACCATGCAGGCATGTTGGAACTTTAAATCGGTATGGGGTGCGTCTTTGAGATTTTTTTATTTATAATTTTTTTTGCAGTGGAGAAAAACAGAGTCGGGACACATTTCCTTTAGTCTAGCCTGTGTTGCTGGCCCCGTCAAAACAGTATCCTATCAGCCTCTCCATGGGCAGGTCGAGGCGTAAAATAATGTCTTTTATACACAAAAACAGCGTCTCGGCTGTTGTGTCTGGGCCGGGCATTGTAAAAACCCCAAAAGAAGTTCTGAGCTTCCAAGTTGTCATCGGCGAACTGTATATTACACGAGAATTGTTCTTTTCCAGTGACATCAGTGGTTCCGTCAGCGCTCAAGCCAAAGAATGGGCTTTTGGATGCTTTGCCTCTAATTTGTCGCTGAATATCATGGGCAAACAGCTGTAAGATTTCGTTTTGGATGTTGTTGGACATCCAGTTGTCTCTCTTTTGGAGCCAATTCTTCAACTCGGGATCAGACTCTGTGCCCACTCTTTCCATCATCAGCTGCCATAACACCCCATCCATATTTGCATCACCCCTCAGTGGAAGCCCCTGGCGCCCGAGGGGGGGTATAGGCAGTGGTGCAGTCGTAATATCAGAACTGCCTGGACGCCACGTGCACGCGCATACATGTTCCTTCGCTTGCGCACAGAACAGATGATTATTATGCATAAATAGTAGGAAACATGTTTGTATAGGAAATTAACTTAAACTAGAAAAGTAAATACAAACTAAATTAACAATGTAACTTAGTTTACAGAAGGACAGTTTCTTTCTGAAGCACAACTTAATGTCTCATCCTTCCAGTCGGGACCATTTGTCACATATTAGTGAGCGCTCCACAGATCAACCCCCACAGGGCTTGCATTTTGGTTTGGCTCTTCTCGTTCTTTGTTATGCTATCGGTATCCTATTATTATGCAAAGTCTAGGTGATAGATAAGTGCCGGCCGCCGGGTACTTGGCGCACGGCGCGACGAGTCCAGTGAAAATTGTGAATGCATTTGTGTGCACGCGCGTGCACATCCGTGCGTGATTGCGCGCACTTCTGCTCAGCGAACTTCTAGGACGGCGTGGTACCGAGTGGTACCACCACTGCATCCCTGGGTATAGGGGAACAGACTCGGTTAACTCTTCAATACCTGATGCTGAGGCTGAACCTGTCGTCTCTGTCTCTCTCTGACGTTTATCAGATTTAGTGGGACTATCACTGGGACTACTGGGACTGGGACTATCGCGACGTTTCGAAAAGAAATCTGATATTTTTCTTTTCTGCGAGTGAGACATTCTGTGCTAGCAAAGTCTGACTACTAGCTCAAATCGACTGACTGCGCAAGCACTGTATCACAGTAGCTCAGTGGTTCGTGGCGCGTGGGAAGGGCGGGAGACGGGAGGTGAATACAATTAGTTGTTTCACCTGTCATTCAATCAGTCTGTGACAGTCTGTCATCACTCGAAAATCTACTCTGCTGCAATCTTGTCTGTTTTACACGTATGATTGTGTACGTACAGTAGTGTAATGAATGAAAAACTTTATTTAACAGATTGGAGAATGGCTACAATACAGTACGGCTCAATACACACAATATTAAAATGGTGAAGTGCTTTGAGCAGGATACACTTATACTATACAGTGTTACAGTTATACAGTTACAGTATATAATATACAAATATATAAATACTGTCATAAAAAAATAATTATTATATTAAGATTTTTTATTTTTATTCTTTGCAATAACTAAGGGGGGATGCTGCCGCACCCCCCCCCTTCCAACGTGCCTGCATCCATGGCTGTTCTTTTATATTATTATTAGCTGCGGCAGCCTCAGATATTATCACTTCATTAGCAAAATCCAGAACTAATGTTAGCTTAGCAGTGTTTCTCATTTGTTTATCTGACATACATTATCCTAGTTTAGCTTGGCTTATGAGTCCATGGTAAAGTTGTATTATTTGCAGTTTACCAAATAATTATTTTTCAATCTTCTGTAGATGTCCATGATATTGCATTTAGTTGTATTCTCATTTAATGTAGTGTACTTTCTGACATGGACGTGGTCTTAGTTCTCGATAAGCCTCTAGGCTTCTAACTTCTCCTTCACAATATGGTTATAACTTATTATGTATTTTTTTTACTTTGGTTTAACTGTGTTAATAAATAAATACAAAAAAAATACAAAATAGTTAGTTGGCCATCAAATGAAATGCAATATCATAGGCTTATATTCATAGATCAGAACTATAGCAGTGCATCTGTCTATATATACACCCATGTGTTTTTTAGTTCTTATGTAAATCTTCCTGTCAGGATTTCCCTTCCTTTCCAATTTGTTAGCCTAGGAAAAGAGCGCTGCCTGTATAGCTGGTTAAGGACTGGTGGTTATTGCTTGGTTTTCTGTGTTCCTGATGAATTTCAACTGAAAAGTTAGACCTTTGTTTAAGCTGTAAACATTATGACTTTATAAGTCAACTCTGGGGGTCCCTGCCCCTGATCAAGTGGGCCTTCCACAGGGTTCAAGACCGAAGAGTGATCATCCATCCTAGAAGACATGTTACTTTCACTATTTTTATCTATTATCACTTATCACATTAACCATTTATTATGGATGCCATAGTCAACCTGCCGAAAGGCCTAGTCCTTGCTCACATTTGTAGCCTGAGGAACAAAACTCATGACCTTGCTCTATTCTTGGAGTCAAATAAGGTTGATATTCTAGCAGTTTCCGAAACTCATCTGGACAGCTCCTTCGAAGATTCTGAGGTTGAGATTTATGGTTTCACAATTTACAGACATGATAGAAACAGGTTTGGTGGTGGTGTGGCAATTTTTATTCGTGAACATTTCCCTGTGAAACTTAGGCAGGATTTAATGATAAATGATATTGAAGCTATATGGCTACAAGTGCAACTCCCACACCTGAAACCTATACTTATTGGCTGCTGTTATAGGGCGCCCAGTGCCAATATACAGTATTTTAGTAGCTTGTGTGACATGTTGGACAGGGCCACAGAGGAAAATAGAGAGTTGTACTTAGGGATGCCCCGATCACGTTTTTTGCCACCGATACCGATCACCGATCGTCGTGAGCCATATCGGCCGATACCGATCCGATACCGATCGTTTTTGATTAAAAAGAAATTAAAAATTATTTTATATAAAAAGTTTTTTTTTTCTTTTTTTTTAATAAAATATATATATTATATAATTAGACTTGTACTTGTATTATCTGCGAGACATCGCCACCACGCAACAAGTCAAAATGCTTGCTATCTGCAAACAGCTCCACTGTCTGTGTGTACTCTAGTAGCCCTAGCTCCAAAAAGGATTCTCCGGCGCTGCAGCGGGACCCTATTGGTAACGTTATGCTTTGGTCATTTCACATTCAGCAAGCCCTCAGCTCGAATACGCATTCAATCAATGTTATAAGACATTGATATCAGGAGCTATCTGTAGCTACTGCTAGCCGGCTAGATGACGTTAAGACAACTATTTAGTTCAATCGGACATTTCGTTTTGAACCGTGAACTAACGTCAGCTAACGCAAGCTAACGGAGATATCAACATGGGCTACTGGACTTCCTGGGGCATTTGTTGATATCCGGAGCTATCAGTAGCTAGCCGGCTAAATACCGTTAGACAATGCCTACTAAAAGTGAATAGTTGACTGGGTAATTTTGTTTAAACGGTAACGATAGCTAGGTAGCTAACGTTAGCTCAGGTCGAATGCACTATCTAGACTCAGCAGAGGAGGTCCGCCTCCTCTGTGTTTACAAACTCTACACGGGTATGGGCGGGGCTAGGGAGGAGGAGCAGTTTGCAGGTCCTGTGCGTCTGAGACAAGCGAGTGAGATATCCACTTGATCAGTTTCCGCGATCGGCGAATATGACTAATTATCGGAATTCCCCGATCGCATATTTATACTGATTATCGGCCGATAACGATCGGTGGCCGATCGATCGGGGCATCCCTAGTTGTACTGTCTTGGTGATTTTAATATCGATTGGCTTTCTGAAAACTGTCCTCTGAAGAACAGGCTCAAAACCATAACTGACACCTGTGGATTATTGCAATTAATTTTCCAACCAACGAGAATTGCCATGAATAATTTTGGGGTTAAAACTTCTAAATGTATTGATCACATTTACACTAATACTCTCGATCTGTGCTCTTCACCCGTTTCAGTCCCAGTTGGCTTCAGTGACCATCATTTAGTTGCTGTCTCCAGGAGAAATTTAATGAAGATGTTTTTCTTGAAGATCTTAAGAATATTGAATGGGCTGATGTATGCACCATTGACGATCCTGAGATCTCTTTGAATTTATTTATGGAGCATTTCATGAAAATTGTGAACATTCATGCACCATTAAGGAAATTCACGGCTAAATCAAAATGCAGGGAACAAAATAACTACACGCCATTCGCCAAATGCGTGTAGATTTACCGTCTGGCGACTAAAAATAATAGTCTGCCCCCCAGCTGGCATGTAGTTCATATCGATACTCTTATTTTGAAAATCCTGTGCGGGTCTCATTGCCGCCCCAAGCGCAGCTCCAGTCATAATATCTGGGCTCCGGAAGCTAGCAACGTTCAGGTTCATATGATACTCTTATTTTGAAAAACCCTTTAGCAACTCCGCGAGTCATATGATATCCGCCCACTCCGTGTTTCACTTTCTTGAAAACAGAGCAGCGTTAACACAGCAGCGTTAACACAGCAGTGCGCCTACAGACGCGAAATAAGTCTGTGATGTTTTTTTTCTTCTCACAACGAGTCCACTGCAGCTACATGCTTTGCACCGTCGCCATTCCTTTATGCCCACATTGCCCGAAATTAACGTTTATGTACCAATCACTACAACGTTAACGTAAGCTAACAAGCTAATCCTAATGATCAGACGAGGCAGAGCCATAGTGAACAGCACTGAGGAAAGGGAAATAGGGGGGGGGGGGGCACTCTCCCCTTCCCTGTGTGTGTGTGTGTGTGCGTGCGTTTGGAAAGACGACGGAGTCACTAGTCAGGACTCAGGACAGGAGTATATTATAGTAAACTGAGGATTACTGAGGATGGACAGATAATGTTGATATTCAAATATAAAAAAGTTTTGAGAGGAGTGGAAGTTTGAAGACAGACTACAATATGATGCAGGGGTGGTGAGTTGAAACACAGTGTGTGTGTGTGTGTGTCCCGACCCCACTTCTGTTTCAATAAATTATTTGCATTTAAAACTATTAACGCTGACTCATTCCTTCAGTCCACTCAAAATTATGCTAATATTCCTTATGTTGTTTATGATATTAATTGAGTTTCAAGTTCAAGTTTCTTTAATAGTTGTCATACAGAAGTACAGAATACTTTCATACAAAATGCTTCTTACTGTTACGCTCCAGAGACTGTGCTAGACAAGATAGTATCAAACAACATAGTATAGCATGTAATTTAGAAGAAGAAAATGAGGTCACAGTGTTCGGTATAGACATATGTACAATGTTCTGAGTTACCATATAATATACAATACTATGCAGTGTACTAATGTACAGTACTATATAGTGCAAAGCAGAAATGGGATGAGGTACAATTTAGGTACAATTTACAGTAAGGTGTACGAGTTGTAGTGCAATCCTTCATCAATAAATATAAAGTGTGGGGAGTGGGTGCTACAGTGTGTTTGTTTAAAGTGGGTGTGTGCTATAAAGTGTGTGGAGTGGGTGCTACAGTGTGTTTGTTTAAAGTGAGTGTGTGCGTGTGGATGTGTGTGCTACAGTATGTGCGTTTGGTGGTTGTTGTTGTGTAGTGTTCATTGTTCGTTTAGCAGCCTGATGGCCTGGGGATAGAAGCATATGCATAATAGCATATGAGAGTATTATATGTAATAATAACACATAGGGGTGCACCGATATATCGGTCGGGTATCGGTATCGGCCGATAAGTGCCTTGTTGACTGCTATCGGCCTATCGGCCGATAAGCTCAAATGTGCCGATAGCAGTCGCCGATAAATACCCATCAATTTGTGTAGCGTCAAAAGGCAAAAAAAAAAAAGTTCACTCGCGACCTACCTGCACAACGCCCGCAGTCCCCCACACACACACACAAGCTACTGCATCAAAGTAACTATTTATGATTAACAAGGCATTCGTTTTGTGGCATTAGCGTTATATAGTTAGTGTTACACGGACAATAACATCAGCATATTATTATTACCCATAGCAGCAAGGCATTACTCCGAGTCCGTTCATTAGCTACCGGGAGATGCAAGACTAATGTTACTGGTGAAAATGTGATTTGCGTTGGAATACTCCTTTGTCAACTTGCTGTACTTTGCTTGCAGGTCTGCAGCCATTATTGCTGCATTATGAATAGTCCCAACTTTAGCCAAGGTAACGTTATGGCTAAACCTTTAACAATAGTTAACGCTAGCTTTCGGTTAGCTGTTCAATGCTATTAATAACACAACTCCCCGTCAACACCCTCTCTCGGGAAGATGGCATTTAAGAAAGTATCTGCTGTTAAAATGAAGTGTTACACGTTCAATAACAAGCATATTATTTACCCGAAGATAGCAGTAAACAAGGCATTACTCCGTTAGTCCGTTCATAGCTCGGTTCCATTCCGTTGCTCATTCCGTACCCAACTACACATTCTGCAATCTGTTAATAAAGTTTTCAACCAGACAAATGTATAGAAAGGCTTTGTTTTATTATAACATTTGTTGCAGTAAAATCATTATGTCTCATTTGGTCATGCGTGGAGCGCCGGTCGGCGGGCCGGGCAGCTAACGTAGCTACGTTAAATGTGTTCTGCTCTCGCAAACAGAACAATGGCGGCATGCCCGGAAGTAGAAAAATGCATAAACGCTTGCCGATTGGTGGTAAGGACAGCAGGAGGTGGGTGCTAGCGGTGTGGCGTAATTGGCCGAATCGACTGTCAATCAAAATGGTTCCATTGCATTGGTTGAAAGCTCTGGTTGAGAGAATAGTATCCCGCTGCAGGCCGCAAGAATGGTTCCATTGCATTGGTTGAAAGCTCTGGTTGAGAAAATAGTATCCCTCTGCAGGCCGCAAGACGATACTGGGAGAGAGATAGTGATACCATAAACATAATTTCTTGATGTTTCCTTTTTTTAAGTAAGTAAAGAGGCCTACAAATACAAACATACAAATACAAATATACAGTAGTTTCATAAAAAAAAAAAAAAAAAAAAAAAAAAAATTACAAATACTTATATACAAATATACAAATATCGGTATCGGTATCGGCCGATAGTGTTAGTTGAACAATCGGTATCGGTATCGGCGGCCAATTTTCATATCGGTGCATCCCTAATAACACATGGCGATATACTAAAAAGCTATTTATAATTTTTGGCTGGTAAAAAATCTGCCCGGCTGGTACTTTAAAAAAATCTACCAGCCAAATGGCTGGTAAGTCAAAAAGTTAAGTTTGTTCCCTGAAAATGTGCGCCATGGATAGATATACCGGTAGTACTGAAGAACTTGATGACTCAAAGGGACGAGGCCAAAAAGGTTGCTGCTCTCTCTGGATCTTCTGTTGACCGAAAACTTTATTGTACATTAAGAAATCGGGTAACCAAAATGAATAAAATAAATAAATAGGGATGCCCCGATCACGTTTTTTGCCACCGATACCGATCACCGATCGTCGTGAGCCATATCGGCCGATACCGATCCGATACCGATCGTTTTTGATTAAAAAGAAATTAAAATTTATTTTATAATTTTTTTTTTTTTATAAAATATATATATTATATAATTAGACTTGTACTTGTATTATCTGCGAGACATCGCCACCACGCAACAAGTCAAAATGCTCGCTATCTGCAAACAGCTCCACTGTCTGTGTGTACTCTAGTAGCCTCGAGCTACGGCAAGGATTCTCCGGAGCTGCAGATGGACCCTATTGATATAACGTTACTGTGCTTTGATCATATCACATTCAGCAAGCCCTCAGCTCGAATACGCATTGAATCAATGTTATAAGACATTGATATCAAGAGCTATCTGTAGCTACTGCTAGCCGGCTAGATGACGTTAAGACAGAACTTTTTAGTTCAATGGGACATTTAGTTTTGAACAGTGAACTAACATCAGCTAACGCAAGCTAACGCAAGCTAACTGAGGTATCAACATGGACTAATAGACTTGCTGGAGCATTTGTTGATATCAGGAGCTATCAGTAGCTAGCCGGCTAAATACCGTTAGACAATGCCTACTAAAAGTGAATAGTTGACTGGGTAATTTTGTTTAAACAGTAACGATAGCTAGGTAGCTAACATTAGCTCAGGTCTCAGCACTATAGACTCGAGCAGAGGAGCCGCCTCTCAGTCCTCTGTGTTTACAAACTGTACACGGGTGCGGGCGGGGCTAGGGAGGAGGAGCAGCGGCAGTTTGCAGGTCCTGTGTGTCTGAGACAGACAGCGAGTGAGAGCTTCGCTTGATCGGTTTCCGCGATCGGCGAATATGACTCATTATCGGAATTCACAGATTGCATATTTATACTGATTATCGGCCGATAACGATCGGTGGCCGTTCGATCGGGGCATCCCTATAAATAAAAGAACCTACTATCAAAAGAGAATTTCTGAAAGCGGCAACGACAGTAAAAAATTATGGAATGTAATGAATGAAATCATGGGTAAAAAGATTACCTCCATTTCTTTTGTAGAATCAGATGGCGTCTACTTGACTAAGCCACTTCAGATCGCAAATTATTTTAATGATTATTTAGTCAACAAGGTCTCTAAACTTAGAGAGAATATGGACAGTACTGTCAATTCTAACTCTGATGTGCTTATAAAAAAGCACATCATGAATAATAAGATGTGCACTTTTGAATTCCACCAGATTTATGCTGGAATGGTTGAAAGGTTGTTGAGCTCTCTACCTGTTGGCGGGCCTGTTGGTACTGACCTCATTGACAGCAAGTTGTTAAGAATATCTGCAGTATATGTTTCGAAACCAATCTGTCATATTTTTAATAGATGTTTGATTAGTGGCGTGTGTCCAAAATTGTGGAAGGAGGGAAAGATCATCCCACTACCGAAAGACACAAAAGCAACTTTCTGTGGTCCCAATAGCAGGCCTATCAGCATTTTGCCAGTACTTAGCAAACTGTTGGAAACATTTTTGTATGAGCAAATACAAGTCTATTTCTCTGCTAATGGTTTAACTACTTTATTCTAACATGCGTATAGGCCTGGTCATTCCACCTGTACCGCCATCACTCAAATGTCTGATAGTTGGCTCACCTCTATGGACAACTCAAAGCTCATTGGTACTGTATTACTTGATTTTAGCGCAGCCTTCGATGTAATCGACCACGACATTTTAACGTCTAAACTTGTGTGCTATGGTTTTAAATCCTCTGCAATCCAATGGGTTAGGAGTTATCTGTCAGCCAGGTCGCAGAGAGTTTATTTTAATGGGGCTCTATCAAGCAGTAGGGCCCTGGACTGCGGGGTCCCGCAAGGAAGTTGCCTAGGACTCCTTATTCTCATTTTTTACAAATGACATGCCGTTTGCAATTAGTAGAGCTAATTTGACAATGTATGCCGACGATTCCACTATTTATTATGCGGCTGCAACATGTACAGAGCTTAGTCAGGTTCTGTCTAGTGAGCTGAGCATTATATATAACTGGATAAAATCAAATAAACTTATACTTAATTTATCAAAAACAAAGTGCATAATATTAGGCTGTAATTATAGACTATCACACAATCCCAAATTGAATTTACAGATTGAGGGTCAAACCATTGAACAGGTAAAGACTGTGAAGCTTTTAGGACTCTGGCTTGATGGTGCATTGTCTTGGTCCGATCACATCAACAAGGTGGTTGCCAAAATGGGCAGAGCGGTTGCAGTCACACGGAAGTGCTCACCTTATCTCACATCAGTGCTGTTTCGTCAAGTTGTGTGCTCTATGGTTTTATGTCATTTAGGCAGAGGTTACACCTTTCGTATCATCTTCGTATTGTTTTCTTATGCGTATCGCCGCGACGTCGTGCGCCTGAGTCACACTTTCGTTTTTTTTTTCGTTTTTGTCAGCCAAGCACACTGATGTAGTACACTGCCAAAGCAGTAGGTGGCAGTAGGTGGCAAACATGAAGGCAATTTCAACCAATCAGAACGAATGTGCCAATACACTTCCTGGTGGAAGCTCCAGCAAAGAAATGTCAATAAGGCAGGCGCCTATGCCGCGCCACCATCTTGCTTGCTCACTCAATGCAGCAATTCTTTTTTCAGCAAAGCCTAATAAAAGTGCAATAAACAAAACGGATACATTCACTGTGTGTTCTGCCTGTCATTTGTTGATGAAACAAAACTAACATCAACACAAGTGACCACCAAGAGCGGATAGTTTAGGCTAAAAAACGATCGGTAGCATTGTAGCATTGTTAGCTGCATGCTAACGTCAATGGAGTATGCCATTATAACAATATAGCATTGTGGCTAGAAGCTAACGTTAGCTCACGCTACTTAGCCAGCATCAAAACTGATGATATCGCGAGCTATCAGTAGTTAGATAACATTAGAGACAACGCTGTGTGTATTAAACAAAGGTGAATAGATGACTGGGCCATTTTGTTTAATGCTTCTTAAGTTGAAAGAGGAACTCTGAGCTAACAGGGTCTGAATCCTGATAGCTCACGTTAGCCAGCTGCTCATGCAATCGGTAATGCTAGCAGAATGAATGGATGTAAACTTTATTTAACATATTGCATATGGGTACAATACAATACGGCTCAATACAAACAATTGTTAAGGGAATGCAGACTGTTGTAGCTTGGACTGGGGTCCTTATAACAATAACTTGACAACACATGGTAGCTGAAGCTATTTGGGACACGGAGCTATGTCCCAAACACACACACACACTGTTGTCACCGGAAGGGCACGCAGATGGTATCTACTGCGCATGGGCGTTTTCGCAACAACTGCTCCGTGCTGACTACACGCTGTATTCCTGGCGTTTTTTTTGCGTATCTCCAAACGCAAACACAATTTTGCGTTTCAGCCGTATCCACAAAAAAACGCCAAAAAACGCGTTTCTGTGTAGATAGGACATGATACGTATAAAAAAACGCCAGGAATACACTAGTCTAACCTCAGCCTTAGACTACTGCTCTGTAGTATGGTCATCTGCATCCAATGGTCTACTCAGAAAACTACAAGTAGCTCAAAACAAGGCAGCTAGACTGGTCCTAGGCTGCTCACCTAGGGATAGTGTAGTTGACATGCATGCATGTCTCTCATGGCTCAGTGTTAAGGTAAGATTATCTGCTAACTTAATTACATATTTTCATAGTTACTCAAACTCAAACTCCAAAGTTCCTGTATAATTGCATTGTGTACAGCGCAAGTACTCACACACATTCAACCAGAGGGGCAAGAGGTGGATTGATTAATTTACCTCTACCTAAGTCTAATTTTATGAAAAGGGCAGTATTTTATAGGGCGATACTAGTATCCTGGAACTATCTTCCCAGCGATGTTAGGAACATCAAAGTAAAGGCTAGTTTTAAAATAAATCTTAAACACTATTTACACTTGCACACACAATAACATTTTGTATTCAGCACAGCTGGAATACATGCACACCCTGATAAATTGTTTTATTTTGGTATAACTGGATTTTATCTCTTGTTTTTTTATCTCCTGTTTTACATAAATTTTTTTCTATGATACATGTTTTACTCTATTCTATGATAAATTCTTTGTGATATATGCTAGGTGTATGTTATCTTGTGTATATGTATGTTGTTGGACCCCAGGAAGACTAGCTGACGCTAAGGTGTCAGCTAGTGGGGATCCGTTTAAATAAATAAGTGTTGACTTTAACCTATTAAGCCAGACTCTAAATTCGCCTAAAAGTACATACCCAAGTAAAAGGAACATTGCTCCACTTCTTCCAGGTCCACTTGCATGTTCTTGGTATCTAGGGACATCTATGCACCTCATGGAATGTATTCCCAGTGTCAGAAATATTGTGTCTGTTACTATTCTTGAGTAAATTGTAATGAACCAAAGGAGAATATAATTTATTATTTTTTTTCTTCATCTTTGAAGGTGTGAAATAGTCTACCCATATAACTAGGGATGGGTATCGTTAGGATTTTATCGATACTACTACTCTTATCGATACTCTTATCGGTTCTTTTAGATTATTATTATTTAAAAAAAAATTATACATTTATTATTTGAACGGCTTAAGGCTATATCTGTACTTGATGTTTGTTTGTTTGTTGTGTTGCATATTTGAAAAAAACTTCAATCAAATCAAACCCCCTCTCTTAAAAACAAAAACCTGTGTTTAACCTAGCCATCTATAAAACATGCTAAAACTGTGAAACAAATGTCCTCCCCTAAAGAAAAATACATAGCAAACATGACTCAGTTATCCAATAGTGCTGCTGCTTTTTATTTTGTTAAAATATTTTAGTTAATAAGACTAAATGACTACAATATGACTACAGCGATTTCATGACGGCTTTCTGTCCTCGCATTTCCATTTCCGGTTTAACGTTACATTTTCAACAACAGATTGCTGCTAATTAAACACTTCATGGAAACGGAGTAATGTTAACGTTATGTCGAGTTCATTACGTGTAGTGTAGTATGAACTCGACATAACGTTAACATTAGGGCTGCAACTAATGACTCATTTGGTAGTCGACTAATCTGCCGATTATTTTTTCGATTAGTCGACTAATCGAAAACCAATGTAAACAACAACAACAAAAAAAATGATTTTTTTTTTTTTTTAATTACCTATCTTTGTGAAAGTGGCTTCTCAGCTCTGGTCCAGCTGAAGACAGAGCAGAGGAACAGATTGGACATTGAGCATGACCTCAGAGTTGCTTGTCTACCATCACCCCAGACTTTGAGACTCTTGTCAGGACCAAACAACATCATAACATGATGATCCCATAGCAAATTAAAATAATGACTCATGAAACATTTGAATTTGGATCTTTAAGCCACTTTAAATGAAAATGTATTTGAAGAACAATACAGCAATCACTCATAACAAGATAAATAAATTAAATAATACAAATTAAAGTGGAAGTGTACTTTAAATAACTTTTGTTTGCTGTGTGAGAGGAGTCCGTGTGTGTGTATGTGTGTGTGTCTTACTCTGATCGCTGTGTGAGTGAGAGGAGTGTGTGTACTGTGTAATTTGTGTGTGTGTCTTACTCTGATCGCTGTGTGAGTGAGAGGTGTGTACTGTGTAATTTGTGTATGTGTGTGTGTCTTACTCAGATCGCTGTGTGTGAGTGAGAGGAGTGTGAATGTGTGTGTGTCTTACTCTGATCGCTGTGTGTGAGAGAGAGGAGTGTGAATGTGTGTGTGTCTTACTCTGATCGCTGTGTGTGAGTGAGAGGAGTGTGTATGTGTGTGTCTTACTCTGATCGCTGTGTGTGAGTGAGAGGAGTGCGTGTGTAATGTATTGTGTGTCTAGTCTGATCATCACCTCCTGCAGGGGAACAATGTTTTCAATGTCCAAAATTTGCTATGGGATCAGCATGTTATGATGTTGTCTGGAACCCTGAGAAGCCACTCTCACAAAGATAGGTAGTGCAAAAAAAAAAAAAAAAATTTTTTTTTTTTTTTTAATGACTAATCGACGCAACAATTTCTCGTCAACGATTTTTTTATAATCGACGTCGTCGATTATGTCGACTAATCGTTGCAGCCCTAGTTAACATTACTCCGTGTCCACTGTTGCTGCCACCGTTGTGTCGCAGATGGATGGTACACTCTGTTAGCTCCGTAGCTAATCCGCTCCTAGACTACCGTTAACATTACTCCGTGTCCACTGTTGCTGCCACCGTTGTGTCGCAGATGGATGGTACACTCTGTTAGCTCCGTAGCTAATCCGCTCCTAGACTACCGTTAACATTACTCCGTGTCCACTGTTGCTGCCACCGTTGTGTCGCAGATGGATGGTACACTCTGTTAGCTCCGTAGCTAATCCGCTCCTAGACTACCGTTAACATTACTCCGTGTCCACTGTTGCTGCCACCGTTGTGTCGCAGATGGATGGTACACTCTGTTAGCTCCGTAGCTAATCCGCTCCTAGACTACCGTTAACATTACTCCGTGTCCACTGTTGCTGCCACCGTTGTGTCGCAGATGGATGGTACACTCTGTTAGCTCCGTAGCTAATCTGCTCCTAGACTACCGATAGCAGTACCGATAACGTCGGAGCTTATCTGTGAGGTTTTGTCCGCTGCTCACCTACTCTCTCTGTTCCTTTAAGCCTACTGTTAAGGAATTCCCTTCTCACTCACCTCACTAGCCCCCACCCTCGCGTTCGTTACTCTCGTTTGCTCTCAGCGGCCACACCTTGGACTACCTGTCATTGTGTGTTTGATTGGTCTTGTGCCGAACACACACTTTTAGTTTCAAGTATCAATTACCTTCACGCACCTGTGGTGCATTCTAATTAGTTCCCCTGTGGGCTTTAAGTACCTGGCTCTTCCCCTCTGTTGGTCGTCGGGTCGTGCCGTAACATGCCGTTTCATTCGGTATCATATTCTCTATCACCAGGACTCCTTCGGGAGGTCCTCTTGTCTGTTTATGCTGTTTTCATCTCCGGCGTGACATGCGCTCCAGCCTTCGCCTCCTGTCGCCGTTGCCTGAGGTAGACACTGGACTGCGCTCTCTAGACTTCCACGGGAGGCTTCCCAGTGTTCCACTTCAGACCCCCGCGCAGCAGACGTCCTGACGCTCATCCAGACCTCCGAGCCTGGCGCGCTCTTCCGCGCAGACGCACCGCCAGATGCGCCCTCCGTACCGGCGCGCACTCCAACCAGGCGCGCATCCAGACCTCCACGCAGCAGATGCGCTCTTCACTCCAGGCGCGCATCCAGACCTCCACGCAGCAGATGCGCTCTTCACTCCAGGCGCGCATCCAGACCTCCACGCAGCAGATGCGCGCTTCACTCCAGGCGTGCACCCCTCAGACCTCCGCGCCTGATGCGCCCTTCGTACCGGCGCGTACTCCAAGCAGTCGCGCACCACTCAGACCTCCGCTTGGACAACCGGTTCCCCGGTGGCGACGCTCTCGCCCCGTTCTGTTCCAACGCTCTTTACGCACAACGCCTGGGTGAGTTTTTTATGACTGTCTTTGATCCAATTCCGTTTTTCGTGTGTTTATAAAACACTGAAGATTTCCAGCTTTTTATCAGACAGCAGGGTTCGAAATTAACGGGGGCTTGGGGCATAATGCCCTTGAAAATGGACAAAATGCCCTCGAAAATCAGTTAAGGGGGGCACAAAATGCCCCCGACAGTTTACTAATTATATATATATATTTATCCGGTAATGGCGCGTCTGTGTATCGTACGGTTCAGATGACGCGCAAATAAAAAAAATTCATTTGGCGGAGGTGAGCACTGCAGCAGCAGGAGCACTGCAGCTGAGCCAGGTGCTAGTCAGTTTGTGTACAAATGGCAAGCACAATCTAAATCAATCTTCATTACGACTTTAAAAACATAGCCATTAACATTACATAGGCATACACTCATCTTGCCATAGCGTTAGCAGTTTGTACAACACGACGCACGTTTTAACTATAGAATCAGCCCGCGAGGTAATACAGTCAACGAAATGTTACCGTAGCTACTAGCTAGCAGAGGAGGAAATGGGAGTCTGAGAGGCGGGGTGTTTAAAGACAATGATAGGCGTTTATTCAACATCCAAGAAGGCTAACATACAACTGTGTTTTACTAACTCCAACCGGGACTATTGCCGCTTTCCCACTGCATGCCATCACCTCCTAACGTTACCGGAGCTACCGGAGCTGATAATAACATTGCCTGAGCTGAAGGTGCGTGACACTAAAATGTCCGTGGGGACCCGGCGCCAACCCATAGATGGTTCCAACTCACCGAATTACGTAATCCACCACAGTTGCACTCAATATTTAAATAATGTTAGTCTAAATAAATGTAGACAGATACATAATAATTTCAAGCAGAACACGAATCTTTCCATTAAGAACTGACAATCAGGGAATTTAAACATGGTTGACATTGTTTTTTTGTGTTTATATTAAAGAAAGGAAAGTCTAGTGCTGGCTGAGCATATTGTTTGTTTGCACTAAGTTAATACTACAAATGTAGCCTATATTTTTCAGTCAGTTCGGTCTTTGTGTGCCAAACATTATTTAAGGCTGTAAACACTGTAACACTGTAAACTTTTTAATTTTTTTTTAATAAATGAGAAGCATGTTTAGATTTGAGTGTTACATTTTTTTTTATAAAAATTTACGTATATCGAACCGAACTGAAAACCGTGACCCCAAAACCGTGATACGAACCGAACCGTCCATTTTGTGAACCGTCCCACCCCTACCGTTTATCATAAAAATTCAGTGCCCCCGAAATACAAAAAAAAGCCCCCGAAAATCAATTAAGGGGGGCAAAAAAAGCCCTTGAAAAAAAATGTTAATTTCTAACCCTGTCAGACAGTCACTCACCCAGCGTTTTAGCCTTTTTTGGATTGTTTTCATTGGGATAATATTTTTGGCCTTTACATCGCCTCACTGTGTGTTTTCACACCGAAGATATTTATCACGTGGTTTTGTGTTTGGGACGTTGACTCACCGTGTGTTTACACACCGAAGATATTCATCACTTGGATTTGTGTTTGGGACGTTTACTCACAGTGTGTATATACACCGAAGATTCTCTCACTTGGATAACTCTGTTTTTGGTTACAAGTCACCTCTCCTGTCACCTGCTCTGTTCCAACTGCACTGAGTTAACCCTCTCCCTCTCTCCCTCTCGGTTCCGTTTACCCACCTCGGAGATCTGCCGAGAGAAGTCTGCAGAGCGGCTCTGATGTTCCCACCTGCTTCCCCAGACTACCATCCCGGGAGAGGCTGCAGAGCAGCAACTTCATTAATGCTTTTTCCTAGGCCTTACCCTGTTTTCTCTGTCCCAGTATGCAGCTCCAGCCCTCGCCCTGTTCCAAGGCCTTACCCTGGTTTTCCCTAGTCCTCCTAGTCCTCCCTATCTTGTCCTCCCAGTCCTCCCTGTCCCCAGCCCGCCTCCGCGGGCCTCTGTCCCTGTCTCCCCTCTCTAGTCTTCCTAGTCCTCCCTGTCCAGTTCCTCCTAGTTCCTCCCTGTTCCTGCCTTGTCCCTTGCCCCGGCCCTGTTTTCCTTTAGCCTTCCCTTTGCCTTCCCCTTAGCCAGCTCGCCTCTTAAAGGCACTGGGCCTTTCCCTTTTCTTGTTTATCCAGTATTGGTGTTCTCCCTTAAAGGGACAGTGCCTTTTTTCTGATTGTTTTCAATAAATGCCCGTTCTTGGCTTACTCTCATACCTGTCTTGTGTTGTGCGATTGGGGTCGGTTACAAACCATAACAGTACGATCCGACCAAATCGACGACCCCAGCCAGCACAGACGGTGTATGTTGAGTTTGCCTTTTTTTTTCTTGTTCCCTCTAGTTCCCCTCTAGCTCCCCTGTTAGCCCTGTTTGCTTCCCTGTTAGCCTCGTTAGCTCCCCTGCAGCTTGTTAGGCCTCTACTACCAGCATGGCCCCTGTCTGCTAGCTTTGCCCCGGCTGCTAGCACAGCCTCTATGTTAATGCAGCCCTTGCTGCTGGCATAGGCCCTGTAGCTAGCCATGCCCTGGCAGCTAACCCAGTCCCTCTGCATGGCCCCAGTCTGCTAGCTTAGCCCCGGCTGTTAGCACAGCCTCTATGTTAATGCAGCCCTTGCAGCTGGCATAGGCCCTGTAGCTAGCCATGCCCAGGCAGCTAACCCGGTCCCTCTGCATGGCCTCCACTTTTTGTGTAGTTTATCCCACTGCTAGGACTGCCTTTTCAGCTAGCAAGGTCAGTTTATCCCACTGCTAGGACTGCCCTTTCAGCTAGCAATGTCAGTTTTCCCACTGCTAGGACTGCCCTTTCAGCTAGCAAGGTCAGTTTCCCCACTGCTAGGACTGCCCTTTCAGCTAGCAAGGTCAGTTTTCCCACTGCTAGGATTGCCCCTTCAGCTAGCAAGGTCAGTTCCCCACAGCTTGGACTGTCCTTCCAGCTAGCTTGTTCTCTCATGCTGGTCCAGGCCTGTCTGCCAGCCTAGCTCCGGCAGCTAGCGCAGCCTCTATGTTAATGTAGCAGTACAGCTAGCATAGGCCCTGTAGCTATCAGTGCCCTGGCAGCTACCCGTTCCCTCTGCTAGCCTAGCTCCGGCAGCTAGCGCAGCCTCTATGTTGATGTAGCAGTACAGCTAGCATAGGCCCTGTAGCTATCAGTGCCCTGGCAGCTACCCTTTCCCTCTGCTAGCCTAGCTCCGGCAGCTAGCGCAGCCTCTATGTTGATGTAGCAGTACAGCTAGCATAGGCCCTGTAGCTATCAGTGCCCTGGCAGCTAACCTTCTTTCTGCTAGCCCTTTTCCCGGTGCTCCTCTTAGTTACCACTCAGCTCCTCTAGCTGCCCCTCAGCTCCTCTGGTTACCCCTCAGCTACCCTACTAACCCCTCGGCTACCCTGTTCTTTTGCTAGCCCCACTTTTGTTGTGGCTTCCCCTGCTGGCTTGGCCCAGTACCTTTTGTTTTTTGCCTTGTTTTGTCCCCTGCCACTCTGTCTGTATTTTTGGGTCGCCGGGTGGCTCCCGTTGAGGGGGGGGTACTGTGAGGTTTTGTCCGCTGCTCACCTACTCTCTCTGTTCCTTTAAGCCTACTGTTAAGGAATTCCCTTCTCACTCACCTCACTAGCCCCCACCCTCGCGTTCGTTACTCTCGTTTGCTCTCAGCGGCCACACCTTGGACTACCTGTCATTGTGTGTTTGATTGGTCTTGTGCCGAACACACACTTTTAGTTTCAAGTATCAATTACCTTCACGCACCTGTGGTGCATTCTAATTAGTTCCCCTGTGGGCTTTAAGTACCTGGCTCTTCCCCTCTGTTGGTCGTCGGGTCGTGCCGTAACATGCCGTTTCATTCGGTATCATATTCTCTATCACCAGGACTCCTTCGGGAGGTCCTCTGTCTGTTTATGCTGTTTTCATCTCCGGCGTGACATGCGCTCCAGCCTTCGCCTCCTGTCGCCGTTGCCTGAGGTAGACACTGGACTGCGCTCTCTAGACTTCCACGGGAGGCTTCCCAGTGTTCCACTTCAGACCCCCGCGCAGCAGACGTCCTGACGCTCATCCAGACCTCCGAGCCTGGCGCGCTCTTCCGCGCAGACGCACCGCCAGATGCGCCCTCCGTACCGGCGCGCACTCCAACCAGGCGCGCATCCAGACCTCCACGCAGCAGATGCGCTCTTCACTCCAGGCGCGCATCCAGACCTCCACGCAGCAGATGCGCTCTTCACTCCAGGCGCGCATCCAGACCTCCACGCAGCAGATGCGCGCTTCACTCCAGGCGTGCACCCCTCAGACCTCCGCGCCTGATGCGCCCTTCGTACCGGCGCGTACTCCAAGCAGTCGCGCACCACTCAGACCTCCGCTTGGACAACCGGTTCCCCGGTGGCGACGCTCTCGCCCCGTTCTGTTCCAACGCTCTTTACGCACAACGCCTGGGTGAGTTTTTTATGACTGTCTTTGATCCAATTCCGTTTTTCGTGTGTTTATAAAACACTGAAGATTTCCAGCTTTTTATCAGACAGTCACTCACCCAGCGTTTTAGCCTTTTTTGGATTGTTTTCATTGGGATAATATTTTTGGCCTTTACATCGCCTCACTGTGTGTTTTCACACCGAAGATATTTATCACATGGTTTTGTGTTTGGGACGTTGACTCACTGTGTGTTTACACACCGAAGATATTCATCACGTGGATTTGTGTTTGGAACGTTTACTCACAGTGTGTATATACACCGAAGATTCTCTCACTTGGATAACTCTGTTTTTGGTTACAAGTCACCTCTCCTGTCACTGCACTGAGTTAACCCTCTCCCTCTCTCCCTCTCGGTTCCGTTTACCCACCTCGGAGATCTGCCGAGAGAAGTCTGCAGAGCGGCTCTGATGTTCCCACCTGCTTCCCCAGACTACCATCCCGGGAGAGGCTGCAGAGCAGCAACTTCATTAATGCTTTTTCCTAGGCCTTACCCTGTTTTCTCTGTCCCAGTATGCAGCTCCAGCCCTCGCCCTGTTCCAAGGCCTTACCCTGGTTTTCCCTAGTCCTCCTAGTCCTCCCTATCTTGTCCTCCCAGTCCTCCCTGTCCCCAGCCCGCCTCCGCGGGCCTCTGTCCCTGTCGCGTGTAGCTGTTTCGCAACAGTAAGTGACTTCCGGGGTAGGCCTGATTGGCCCCGACAGGCACGTGACGCGCAACTTTCTCTGCCGCGCGGCACGCTCCGCGGAGCCCTTACGGAATTACGTAACCGTCCAAATACGCCATGACTCTCATTCGGCGCTATAGCTCACCTCGCAGAGCAGCGGTCCTGCGATCCTGCGGTCCGTTGTTGGTGAGTTCGAATCCCATCAAATCTTTTTTTTTTAACGTGATTTTTTTTTTAACGTGTATTCTTTCGCCGGTTAAGGTTAGGCATGGTTAAGGTTAAGGTTAAGGTTAGGCATTGTTTCGGAGTTGGTTAAGGTTAGAACGGTTAAGTTTAGGCGCTGTTAAGGAGCTGGTTAAGGTTAGAGTTTGTGTTAGAGAATGGCAATATTCTTTCTATGGTTAAGGTTAGGCATGGTTAAGGTTAAGGTTAGGCATTGTTTCGGAGTTGGTTAAGGTTAGAACGGTTAAGTTTAGGCGCTGTTAAGGAGCTGGTTAAGGTTAGAGTTTGTGTTAGAGAATGGCAATAGACAGCCTATTTCCGCGCGACAGCTCTCAGCAGCCTCGTTGCGCGTCCTGAGTTTGCCGCGTCACGTGCCTGTCGGGGCCAATCAGGCCTACCCGGAAGTCACTTACTGTTGCGGAACCGGTACACGCGTCCCTGTCTCCCCTCTCTAGTCCTCCTAGTCCTCCCTGTCCAGTTCCTCCTAGTTCCTCCCTGTTCCTGCCTTGTCCCTTGCCCCGGCCCTGTTTTCCTTTAGCCTTCCCTTTGCCTTCCCCTTAGCCAGCTCGCCTCTTAAAGGCACTGGGCCTTTCCCTTTTCTTGTTTATCCAGTATTGGTGTTCTCCCTTAAAGGGACAGTGCCTTTTTTCTGATTGTTTTCAATAAATGCCCGTTCTTGGCTTACTCTCATACCTGTCTTGTGTTGTGCGATTGGGGTCGGTTACAAACCATAACAGTATCAATACTCAGTTTTTTTCTAATTTAGTACCGGTTCCCGTTTAGAACCAGGTTTCGGGGGGCATCCCTACATAACTCTGTATGATAGCATGTACAACAGTGCTGGATATATCCATTTATATTTACTGCATATATATAGGGTCATCCCTGGTCAAGAGAGATGTCCATGATTTTTTCTTCTACTGACTTAACACATTGCCCGCCGGGGGTTATGCCCATCTAATGCCCCTCTCTGCCAGCGCTGTAAGCCTATGGAGATGTTTACCTTCTTTGCAGGGCTATAACTTTTTTTATTTTATTGCTATATTGACATTACTATGGCCCATTCAACATTGATTATCTATCGTTCAGGATGTGGGAACGTTATACTTTTTCATTCATACAAAAATACCTTCTAGAATATAAGTATGTTTTTATCGTTTTCTGCAGTAATTCCTAGAACGTGAGTTATAGGCCTAAACGCATATATAGATTATCGATTGGCGTTTCTTCCCGTTATGCTTCATCATGCGTGAAGGAAAGGGGGGGGGGGTCGTTTATAATTCCCCGATCATCAGTAAATGCTTTATGTAGGTTTGGTGATATATTTATCAGATCGGTTTGCTCACAAGGAAACTCGCAATCGGGTTGAAAATAACGTTATATTCCTCTTACCGTGGGTCAATGAGACTGGCGGTGAAATATCCCAAGTACACGACGCCGATCGCCTAGGTCCATTTCCGGTTTGTATGTCGCAATAAACGCCGAAATCATATCGATTATTAAGTTTAGAAAGCGAATCATTATGTACATAATGTTTGTCGGGAGTCCCGCAACTATATGTGACGGCCGGATGATTTTCATCTACGCACATCGGCCACATCCTGTAGGCGAGTGTAACTCGCCCGACCATCCACCAGGCGGCGGTATTGAGCCGTCGTTGCCGTCACCTATAGGGTCCAGCTGCAGCGTCGCGGGTGTATATATGAATTATGACTGCCATGGGCGAAAAAATTTAATATTGATCTCAATAACGCTGTACAGCGAGGTCTGGCGCTCAACGCATGGCGGCCAATAACGCTGGAAAGCGTTTAAGCGTGTTAAGTATGATTTTTATGAACAATATGCAGTGTAAGGTTCACATAATTAAAACAAAATGATCAACAATCCATCAGTATAAGTGGAAGGTGGAGATTTGGAAAAAACCTAAACTTAGAAAATATGTTGTAATAAAAATAAAATTATTTTACTGAACCTTATGTAATGTTAAACTTAGAGAAAGAGAAGACGGAGGTCTCTGTGTGCCCAGTTGAGGTCTGGCACCCTGCCATTTCCTGTGGAAGTGGGTAGATTCCAAGGTAAACCTGAGGAGGAGCGGTTGTGTGTTCTATGTGATCTGGGAGTGGTGGAGGATGAATAGTATTTTGTTTTTTATTGCTCTTTGTACACCGCTTTGAGGAGGGCTTTATTTGAGAAAATTCAAATTGTAAATCCGGATGTGTTTTGGCAGTCTTGAGAGTTGTATGTTGAGTTGTTTTTTTGTGGAGGACATCTTCAGTTTTGCAGGATTTTTGGAGAAAGCATGGCACTTGAGACAGCCCCCTCAGCATCGACGGGGCACCGGTTGAGAGAGTGAACAGTTTCAAGTACCTCGGAGCCCACATATCCGAGGACTTGACATGGACCACACACATTGACAGTGTTGTGAAGAAGGCACGACAACGCCTCTACTTCCTCAGGCGCCTAAGGAAGTTCCAAGTCAGTCAGAAGATCCTTAGGAACTTCTACTCATGTACAATAGAGAGCATCCTGACCGGCAACATCACCTCCTGGTTTGGGAATAGCACTGCACAAGACCGTAGCAGACTACAAAGAGTGACACGTTCAGCCGAACGCACAATTGGAGGGGGGCTTCCCACCCTCCAGAACATTTACAACAAGCGGTGCAAGGGGAAGGCTAAGAGAATTATTAAGGACTCGAGCCACCCGAACAACTGCCTCTTTGAACTGCTGCGGTCAGGCAAGCGATACCGGAGTCTTAAGGCGAGCACAGAAAGACTCAGAAGAAGCTTCTATCCCCAGGCCATCAGGCTGCTAAACGAACAATAATCGCTAAACGAACAATAATCACTAGGCAACAACCATCAAATGCACACAGCACACACACCCACACGCACACACTCACTCAAACAAACAACACACTGCAGCACCCACTCTCCACACTTTAGATCACACAAACACACTTACACTTTATATTTATTGATAAAGGATTTGCACTACAACTCGTACACCTACTGTGAATTGTACCTAAATTGCACCTCGTCCCATTTCTCCATTTCTGCCTTGCACTATATAGTATTGTATATTAGTACACTGCACAGTATTGTATATTGTATGGTAACTACGTCTATTCTGCATCGAACATTGTACATATGTCTAAACTGAACACTGTGACCTCTTTTTTTTACTTCTAATTTTACTATGTTTTTATTTCATACTTATCTTGTCTTGCACAGTCTCTGGAGCGCAACAGTAAGAAGCATTTTTTACAAAAGTATTCTGTACTTCTGTATGACAACTATTAAAGAAACTTGAAACTTGAAAACACACTATATCCTATATAATTGTATTTGAATTCCTCTTGTTTCTTTGTTTATATACATTGTGTACAGCTTGTGTTATATTAAGTTTTATTGTATTTTCTTGTTCTTGTGGCCATCTTGGTCTATATGTAATTTGTCAAGTAATTGGTCAAGTATATCATTATATACTTATTGTTATGTGTCTTGTAAGCCCATACCTTTATTTAAAAATCGTAAGCTTCTGAGGTTTCCCTCATTTACAGAAACGACGATTGTACAAATGTAAACGGTATATAGTGGAAAGCAATATTCACAGAAAATGAAACCCAAAAGAGTAATAAAAATAATAGTAAAAATAATGTTCTAAAATAATTTAAAAAAATCTGCTAAAACAGTTACAGGTAACCAGGGCTTGACATTAACTTTTTGGCTCACTAGCCACTGTGGCTAGTGGTTTTCCAAAGTCACTAGCCACTCAGCATTTTCACCAGCCAAAAATCACCACACTAAATAATTTTTTCATCAATACGTTCTCATTTTATAGCGTGATGATGAATAGGTTTAAAATCAAACTGCATATGATCGGTATCATGTTCCACCATGAATGAATGCATGAAAGGGGGTGGTGGGGGGCGGGGGACGTTGTTTCTGATTATTGATTACCAATAACGGCATTCGTTATTGTAGCATCATACACTGATGTGTCGATGTCATGATGTCATGTATGTTGTGTATGTCATAAATGTCACTATAAATTGAAAATGGGGGACCCTGATGTAAACAAGCCAAAGTCTTTCTCTGGTCTGCATCCCCTTAACAATTGTGTGTATTGAGCCGTACTGTATTGTACCCAATCTGCAATCTGTTAAATAAAGTTTTCATTCATTCATCGGCTGGTTGGCTATGCTAACAAGGCCTGATCAGCATGAAATCGTTCTTACCTGTGGCCGGTTGGATCCCAAAAAGGATTTCCCAGTTATTGATCGCCATCTGGTAGATCGATATGTCCATTGGCTGATGCTATATTCCTTTACTGCATACTGAATTTGGCGTCGCAAAAGGTATTCCATGCGATCTGATGAAGGCATAGCTTCACGCTAACAGAAAAAGTAGGTCTGAATGAGAAAAACTTACATCTGGTCTGAAAACAAGGAGTACTCCATTCTCGAGACAGCACCACTACCAGGATCTGGCCGGTAATGCACTTTTCCGAATTGTTGTGGGAGTTGTAGTATTATGTAGTATCACTTGGATTGACTTAATTATTGCCGATGCCTTTTGTAGACTACAATGTTTTTTTTTCATAGAAAAAAAGTCACCGGCCACTTTGGCCGGTAGAATGACAGTTACCGGCCACAGCCGAATTCTACCAGCATTTGGCCGGTGGTCAGGTGTTAATGTCAAGCCCTGCAGGTAACACAACGGTCTGAAATCATATGTTTAAACACACTTAAGAGAAGGGAGAACCACCAAATTCAGAGAGAGATGGAGGACATTCCAAGAGTTAAGAGTCATCGAAGGAAAAAGCTGTGAGAATGGGTTTTAAGCAGAGCCCAATCGCTGAACACAGGAGAGGAGAATGGAGCGTTTCAGGTTGTTTTAATGGTATTCCCAGGTAGGCAAGAATTACATCCAGAAATGTACAACAGATATGATTTGGGGATAAAGGGAGCAGGTGCACTCCAGTGCTACTGCAGACGGAAGACACAGGTCCGTGTTGAGAGAGGGAGCAGGAACTCCTTGGTAGGCTCCAGGGGGTCCAGACAGGGACACGCTGGCATGGAGGTCCTGGGCACAAGAGAGGAAAGTTAGAACAGGGAATAATCACACAGGGATGTCTTCGGAACTGAGGCGTCGTACCTAGGTAATGATACTAACACCACGACGACTTCTGGTCAGCGTCGTCCGGTTGAAGTAGGGTCTTCATCATCAGGGGATGGGATACAGCTGTGAGGAGTGAGGTGCCTGATAGCGTGTGAATCAGGGGATGAGGTGCAGCTGAGACGGGAGGTGAAGGGGTGCTGTTGACCATATAAGGGCGTGAGGCTTCCGTGGTGGATGGAAGGGAGGATGAAGAGGAGTGCGTGGTTAATGTGGATGGAAGGGAGGATGAAGAGGAGTGCGTGGTGAATGTGAGGGGAGAAGGAGGAGGGGTGAAGTACGCTCTCGCTGTGATTGACAGGACCCCCCCCCCCCCTCTACGGGCGCCTCCTGGCGGCCCAGGCTTGTCAGGGTTGGCCCGATGGAAATCCCGGATGAGGTCTGGGTCCAGGATCATCTGGCAGGAGATCCAGCTGCGCTCCTCTGGGCCGTAGCCCTCCCAGTCGACCAGGTACTGGTAGCCGCGGCGCCGCACGTCCAGCAACTCCCGGACTATGTAGGCCGGGTGGTCGTCGATGACCAGCGGAGGAGGAGGCTCCGGAGCAGGGGGAGACAGGGGACTGGAGACCACCGGCTTCAGCTGGGAGACATGGAAGGAGGGGTGAATCCGCATATGGGAGGGGAGCTGGACAGAGGGGTTGATGAGAGACAGGATCTTGTAGGGACCAACGAAACGGGGGGTTCGTTTTACGGGAAACAGACTTGAGCGGCAGGTCCCGATACGAGAGCCATACTATCTGACCTGGTTGATAGTCGGGAGCCGGGGTCCGGTGGCGGTCGGCGAAGCGACGGTTCTGGTCCGTGGAGCGGAGGGTGGATCCCAGGTCCTGGTTGGCCCGCTCCGACTGGCCGTTGGTCTGTGGGTGGTACCCAGAGGAGAGACTGACCGTGGCCCGACAGACGGCCCTCCAGACCTGGGAGATGAATTGAGGGCCCCTGTCGGAGACGATGTCCACCGGGATCCCATGGAGGCGAAAGACATGGAGCACCATCAGATCCGCGGTCTCTGCAGCAGAGGGGAGTTTGGGGAGAGCAACAAAGTGCACAGCCTTCGAGAAACGGTCAACAATAGTGAGGATGGCTGTGTTACCGTGTGAGGGAGGAAGGCCGGTGACGAAGTCCAGGGCAACGTGCGACCAGGGCCGACTGGGAACAGGGAGCGGACGGAGGAGCCCGGTGGGTTGTCGGTGGGAAGCCTTTCCACGAGCACAGATGGTGCATGCCAGGACGGAGGCGCAGGTGTCCTCCCTCATGGAGACCCACCAGAAGTGCCGTTTCAGCAGGGACAGGGTACGCTCGATCCCAGGGTGCCAGGCGAACCGGGAAGCGTGAACCCACTGGAGCACCTGGGAGCGGACAAGGTCGGGGACAAAAAGCCGATTAGGTGGACCATTACCTGGGTCCGGCTGGGCACGCTGAGCCTCCCTGACGATGGACTGGATCTCCCAGGTGGCGGCGGCCACCAAGCAGGAGGTGGAGAGGATGGTGTCGGGGTGTGCGGGACCCTCTTCGGGGACAAACTGCCGGGAGAGAGCGTCCGGCTTGGTGTTCTTGGAACCAGGCCTGTAGGTAAGGGTGAAGTTAAACCTGGCGAAGAACAGTGCCCAGCGGCGCTTGGCTGTCTGGATGTAGGCGAGGTTCTTGTGGTCCGTCCAAACCAGGAAGGGGACCTCTGAGCCTTCCAGCCAGTGCCTCCATTCCTCCAGGCCTAGTTTGACTGCCAGGAGCTCCAGGTTTCCGATGTCATAGTTGACCTCGGCTGGGGTCAGGCAGCGCGAGAAGAAGGCGCAGGGGTGCAGTTTCTGGTCGAGGACGGAGCGTTGGGAAAGGACCGCCCCCACTCCGGTACAGGAGGCGTCCACCTCCACCACGAACTGGCGGGACGCGTCCGGCTGGGCGAGGATTGGTGCGGTGGTGAAGCGCCGGCGCAGCTCGGCGAAGGCGGAGTCCACTCTGTCAGACCAGACGAAGGGCACGGAAGGCGAGGTGAGTTGGGTGAGGGGTGCAGCGACCCGGCTGTAGTCCCTGATGAAGCGGCGGTAGAAGTTGGCAAACCCCAGGAAGCGTTGCCGCTGCTTGACATTGGTGGGACGGGGCCAGTCGGACACCGCCTTAATCTTCTCGGGGTCCGCCCGGATCTTGCCGCCCTCAATGATGTAGCCGAGGAAGCCGATGGAGGAGACGTGGAACTCACACTTCTCCGCCTTGACGAACAGCTTGTTCTCCAGCGCCTTGTTCGACCCGGCCGACGTGCTGGACGTGCTCCTCCATGGAGCGTGAAAAAATCAGAATGTCATCCAAATAAACAAAAACGGAGCGGTTGAGTACATCGCGGAGAACGTCATTGACGAGGGCCTGAAAGACAGCAGGGGCGTTGGTCAGCCCAAAGGGCATTACCTTGTACTCGAAGTGGCCGAGCGGGGTCTTAAAGGCCGTCTTCCATTCGTCTCCTTCCCGGATGCGGACAAGGTGACATTCCTGAGGTCCAGCTTCGTGAAGATGGTGGCACCTTGCAGGGGCTCAAAAGCAGAGTCAATTAAAGGCAGGGGGTACTTGTTCTTGACTGTGATGTTGTTGAGACCCCGGTAGTCGATACAGGGGCGAAGGGAACGCTCCTTCTTGGAGACAAAGAAGAACCCTGCGCCGACAGGAGAGGAGGACGGGGTGATAATGCCTGAGGCCAAGGACTCGTGGACGTACTTCTCCATCGACTCCCTCTCTGGGCGTGAGAGGTTGAACAGGCGACTAGCAGGGAGCGGCGCCCCTGGGAGTAGATCAATAGCACAGTCGTATTTGGCGATGAGGAGGCAGGGAGAGAGCCTGTTGTTTGCTAAATACAGCCTTCAAATCATGGTAGACAGGAGGACTAGCAGACAGGTCAATGGGTTTGTTGGGATGGTGGGAACCAAGATTCAAGATTCAAGATTCAAGAGTTTTAATTGTCACGGTATACAGGTATACAATGAAATGCGGCTGGTCTTGCCCGCGACGATGTGCAATACAGTGGTACAACATATAATAGAATCCAATAAAAATACAGTGGTACAACATATTAATAGAATCCAATAAACCAGTGCAGTAAACAGGTACATGGTGTGCCATCTCGGTATCTGTACATTAGTATTTACAGAGCATATAGGACATGCTAGTTAGCTTTAGTAGTGCAATACACTGTTCCTGAAGTTATACTACTTTAAGTGGCCTTTCCTCTGGCCATAAGTGTGCGTGTGTGCGGCATGAGTGTTAAAGTGGCTGCTAGTGTGTGAGCGTGCTCAGCGTGCGTGTCGTGTATGTACTTGTGTGTGGATAGTTCAGTTTCTGTGTCTCTCAATGTTCATTGTTCAAGGCTCTGATGGCCTGGGGGAAGAAGCTTAGCCTAAGCCTCTCCGTCTTAGTCTCTAGAATTCGCAGGCGTCTGCCTGACCTCAGCAGCTGGAACAGGCTGTTATTGGGGTGGTGGGGGTCTTTCATTATCCTGCAGGCTCTGGATTTGCACCTCTTGTTGTATAGAGCCTGCAGGGGAGGTAGCGCAATACCCGTGGTACGCTCGGCTGAGCGCACCACACTCTGTAGGGCCTTCTTGTCCTGTGCCGTGCTGTTCCCATACCAGGCAGTGATGTTTCCGGTCAAGATGCTCTCTACAGCTCCTGAGTAGAAGGACTGGAGTATCTTCCCCGATACTCTGAACTTCCTTAACTGTCTCAGGTGGTAGAGGCGCTGCTTCGCTTTCTTTACTACTGTGCCTATGTGTGTTGACCATGTCAGGTCCTCTGAGATGTGGACCCCCAGGTACTTGAAGCTGCTCACCCTGTCCACGGTAGCCCCGTTAATCCTCAGTGGTGTGTGTGTCTCCCGCTGTCCTCTCCTATAATCCACGATCAGCTCCTTGGTTTTACCAATGTTCAGGAGCAGGCTGTTGTCCTGGCACCAACGTTCCAGTACCTCAACCTCCTCCCGGTAGGCCTTCTCGTCGTTGTCCGAGATCAGCCCCACCACCACCGTGTCGTCGGCGAACTTCACAATGGAGTTGGAGCTGAACTTGGCCACACAGTCGTGTGTGTAGAGTGAGTACAGCAGGGGGCTTAGAACACAGCCCTGGGGGGACCCGATGCTCAGGGTGATGGTGTTGGAGGTCTGACCCCCCACCCTGACCGCCTGGGGTCTTTCACTCAGAAAGTCCAGTACCCAGGCGCTCAGGGCGGAGCTCAGGCCTAGCTCGATCAGCTTGTCCACCAGTCTGGTGGGGACTATGGTGTTGAACGCTGAGCTGTAGTCAATGAACAACAGTCTCACATAGCCCCCCTTCTGACGGTCAAGGTGGGAGAGAGTGCTGTGCAGTACCTGGGAGACCGCGTCATCAGTGGACCTGTTTGTCCTGTATGCAAATTGCATAGGGTCCATATCACTGGGGAGAGAGGCACAAATGTGGTCCTTGACCAGCCTCTCGAAACATTTCATGACCACAGAGGTGAGTGCCACCGGTCTGTAATCATTTGGACATGTTGGGGAGGGTTTCTTCGGTACAGGGATGATGGTAGACATCTTGAAGCAGGCAGGGACTACTGACTCCGCCAGGGATTGATTAAATATGGCGGTGAACACCGGGGCAAGCTGGTTTGCACAGGACTTAAGTATGCGTCCTGTTATACCATCTGGGCCTGCAGCCTTCCTGGTGTTCACCTGCATAAATGCTCTTCTCACACTGTGTTCCGACAACGAGAGAGCGCCCCCGCCCCCCCGCGGTTGCCCCCCCCCCTCCACAACAGCCGGTGCGCCAGTGACGTCACTAGCCAGAGGGCTAGCGGCGACACTGTCTACACCGAACCGAGCGTAGAAGGAGTTGAGTTTGTCCGCTAGAGAGGCGTCGTCGCTCCCCATTGCGGGGGCGCTGACTTTGTAGTCAGTTATTGTCTTCAGTCCCCTCCACAAGCCTCTTGTGTCGTTTTGTGCCATTTGTGTCTCCAGTTTCTCAGCATATGTCCTCTTAGCAAGTTTAACAGCCTTGCGCAGAGTGTAGACTGAAGCCTTGTATTCTTCCATATTTCCTGACTCTCTGCCCAGGTTATAAGCCGTGGTGCGTGAGTTTAGGGCTGTTCTTATAGTGCTGTCCACCCAAGGTTTCTGGTTTGGGAAAACCCGCGCCGTCTTTGTGGGGACAATGCCGTCTGCCACTGTAGTTATGTAGCTTACAACGGTATCAGCATACTCGCTGACGTCACTGGCGCTTCCTTCAAACATGTCCCAGTCTGTATCCTTGAACGCGTCACGGAGCTCGGCCTCTGATTCGTCAGACCACTTTTTTGTCTCACGTGACACGACGACTTCGCGTGATCGCTGTTTGTATGCTGGGATTAAAAAGATGGAGTCGTGATCGCTCGCGCTTACAGAGCCCATCAGTGGCGGAGCCGCTACAGCCTTGTAGGCAGCTCTGAACGGGGTGTAGCAGTGGTCGAGTGTGTTCCCCCCTCTTGTGGAGCAGGCGATGTGCTGAAAAAAGTCGGCATCACTTTTTTCAGGTTTGCCTGGTTGAAATCACCAGTCACTATCGTCGCGGCTTCCGGGTGCTTGATCTGCTGTTTGTTGATGTGGTCGTGTAATTCCCCCAGCGCTTTGCCGGTATTTGCCTGTGGATGAATATACACGACGGATAAAATGACCGCGGTAAACTCACGGGGTAGGTGATACGGGCGACACAGGATCTGGAGATGTTCCATATCTGGGGAGCATGAACTTGAGAGGACATGTACTTCCTTGGGATTAACCCAGAGATTGTTCGTGAGGATGCAGACCCCACCTCCGACGCTCTTCCCAGAGGCTGCCGTGCGATCTGCTCTCAGGACGGTGAAATTGTCCGATGGAGAGACGCTGTTGTCCGGCGTTGCTGGCTTGAGCCATGTCTCAGTGAAACACATGATATTAACGTCTCTCATCTCCCGTTGGAATCGGACCCTCGCTCTCAAGTCGTCCATCCTTCCCTCCAACGAACGTGCATTCGCCAGAAAGATGGATGGAATTGCTGGACGGTAAGCAGATCTTTTTAATCTAAGTCTGATACCGCCTCGTCTACCTCTATGTTTCTTTCTGCCGTTTCCTTTGTTGCCGTTCTCCCGCTTGATTTCTGTTAGCCCTTCTGGGCATAAAGTGTCTCCCAACTCCAATTTGAGTCCGGAGTTTAGGTCCATAAGTGTCTGGCGGTCGTATGACATACCCGCCAGTGATGATTTAATAAAAAAAGTCGAAAAAACAAACATAATAGCTAAAAATGTGCATAATCGTCGCGGAGCTAAACCAAAGGCGACTGACCGGGGTCGCGCCATAGTACATTAACGGGGGAGTAACCAGCGAGCCCTAGTGGCGACCGAGCTGATTGTAGGCAGGCTACGTGACAGTGAGCGCTCCAGCTGGTCACCAAGCCACTAGGCCAGTTTATGACAGGGTTGTGTAATTTGAGCCACGGCATGCCAAGGACAATGGGATTGTGGGGAGAGTTGGTGACATGAAAACGAATACTCTCGCTATGGTTTCCGGATAACGGGAGGCGGAGGGGTACGGTGTGGTGAGTTATTCGCGTGAGCAGCTTCCCGTTTAACCCGCGAGCGTCACAGGGTATTGGCAGGACATCAGTAGCGATGTGGTAGTGGGAGACAACCCCAGCGTCGATGAGGTTCTCGTCGGCACCTGATTCGACCAGGGCGGACAGCGGGAGTGATTGACCATTGAGATACAACGTGGCGCTGAATTGCATGTTCGGACCGGAGCTGGGAGCGATATCAAGGCTCGAACAGACGCCCAGCGTCACTGCCGAGCTACGTCGTTTGGTCGAATCGAACATGAGGCAACGGAGTAACCGAGTTGGCCGCAGTATAAACATGCCCCCGTAGCGAGCCTGTGACGGCGTTCGTTGGGGGGAAGGCGCGAGCGGTCTAGGTCCATGGGCTCGGGGGAACTACTTTCGGCACGGACGGCGCGGGGAGAACGAGTTGAGCAGGGCACAGGTGGGCGAGCGGCGCTAGCCTTCTCTCGGCGGCGTTCATGGAGGTGCATGTCCAATTCCCTGGCTAAATGGATTAGCTCATCTAGGGAATCTGGTTTTCTTTAGACGCAAGTTCATCTTTCAAAACGTCGCTCAGGCCTTGGCGGAAAAGCCCCTCGCAGTGGCGTGTCACCCCAGTCGGAGCCGGCTGCCAGGATATGAAAATCGATAGCGTATTCGTTCACACTGCGACTTCCTTGGCGGATCGTGAATAAGCCGGCGGCTTATTCCCAGGTAGGCAAGAATTACATCCAGAAATGTACAACAGATATGATTTGGGGATAAAGGGAGCAGGTGCACTCCAGTGCTACTGCAGATGGAAGACACAGGTCCGTGTTGAGAGAGGGAGCAGGAACTCCTTGGTAGGCTCCAGGGGGTCCAGACAGGGACACGCTGGCACTGAGATCCTGGGCACAAGAGAGGAAAGTTAGAACAGGGAATAATCACACAGGGATGCCTAGCAGGTCTTCGGACTGAGGCGTCGTACCTAGGTAATGATACTAACACCACGACGACTTCTGGTCAGCGTCGTCTGGTTGAAGTAGGCTCTTCATCATCAGGGGATGGGATACAGCTGTGAGGTGCCTGACAGCGTCTGAATCAGGGGATGAGGTGCAGCTGGGTTGAGTGACGGGAGGTGAAGGGGTGCTGTTGACCATATAAGGGCGTGATGCTTCCGTGGTGGATGGAAGGGAGGATGAAGAGGAGTGCATGGTGAATGTGGATGGAAGGGAGGATGAAGAGGAGTGCGTGGTGAATGTGGATAGAACGGAGGATGAAGAGGAGTGCGTGGTGAATGTGAGGGGAGAAGGAGGAGGGGTGAAGTATGCTCTCACTGTGATTATGACAAAAGCTGATTTCCCTAGATCAGAACAAACTTGAGCGACCCTAAGAACCATCCTGTCATTAGTTTGAATAGGTTCCGATATTCCATTCTAGCCGTGAAGATATATAAACAGGGTGCTTACCAATAAGGGCTTTGAAAATAAATAAATAAATAAATACCAGTGTTTTGTGTGCCTTCTACAAGAGAAGGCCAACCCACCCTATCATACAACAGGACACAATGGTGAGTATCATATTTGTCACCATTAATAAACCTAAGACCTGAGTCAGGGTTCGAAATTAACGGGGGCTCGGGGCAAAATGCCCTTGAAAATGGACAAAATGCCCCCGAATATCAGTTAAGGGGGGCAGAAAATGCCCCCGACAGTTTACTAATTATATATATAATTATATATATGATCTACAGTGCGAGCATTTCCCTTGTATTTGGCCCTAATAATATGTGTGTGTGCGCCACCCGGAAAAATCATTTACTCGAGACGAGTGACGATTACAAAACAGCTCCGCTGTTATAATAGTCCCACATTACACAAGGCGCATAAACGTCCAATCACAGTAGCGCCCGAAAACAAAGTCACGGTACCGGCTTAGGCAAGTTATACATTCAGAATCAGACAACGCAAAAAAATCAGCCAGCCATGAAGCCCATTCATTTTTATTTTGAGCAAAAGATAGACGAGGAGAAAGAGAGGAATCCGGCTGACATGGCTTTTGAAGTGATATTCGCACGTGTTTTTGCGGGTCCAGTCCCCACGGTATGTTGACAGAATTCGCAAAACACCTTATCGACTGAAGCATAAAAGTCATTAGGATACTGCTCTGCTCTGAATTTAGGGCTTAGTGGGGAATTTCTTCCGACGTTAACGTTAACGACGCACCGAAGCAGCTAGACCATTTCTCCGTGTTGTGTGTAACACGCAGCGGTCCCCGCCTCCTCCCTCCTTGCAACAAACGTTCCACCCAAAAACGGAATTTCTATTTCATAATGAATTAAATAATTGTATAAAGAATTTTCAATGTTCTGTCATCTAATAATATATTCCATTACCTTTCCTATCTGTATCAAAGTCAAAATGTTGGTATCATAACAACACTACAACATACAAAAGCAGCTTGACAACCGATATCCTTTGCGTTTGATTGATTGAAAACTTTATTAACAGATTGCAGAATGGGTACAATACAGTACAGCTCAATACACACAAGTTAAGGGGATGCAGACCAGAGAAAGACTTTCGTCTTGTTTACATCAGGGTCCCCCATTTTCAATTCATAGTGTGCACACGCACAGTATAATAATGCATGAGATAAATAGTTAATAAACTCTGTGTTACTTGAACAATTTTCACTGTGCTCCTAAATTTCTTTGTGTGCTCCTAAATTTTTATTTAGATTTTATTTATTAACATTTTATTTAGGAGCACATGTGCTCCTTGGGAAAAAGGTTAGCGTAGAGCCCTATATATGGAGACATTAACATTACATTATCAAACATAGGGACGAAGACTGTAAAAAAAAGTGTCAACAATGTTTTATAATCCTTATGTTAATTTTCATCATAAAAATTCAGTGCCCCCGAAATACAAAAAAAAGCCCCCGAAAAGCAATTAAGGGGGGCAAAAAAAGCCCTTGAAAAAAAATGTTAATTTCTAACCCTGACCTGAGTGATATGCAGAATCCAGAGGTTTAAGAGCTGATGCCGCAGAATGCCTATAAATGACATCACCATAATCCAAAACTGATAAGAACAACAATTATTTTATCAAGATTATCCACATGGAACTTAAATGTACATTTCTCGTCGAGCCACAGGCCAAGATATTTATACTCCGTGACTCTCTCTATACAAGAGCCACTGACTGTAGATACATTATCAAAGTCAATATTTCTGGTTCTTGAAAACAACATACATATTGTGTTACTAGCATTAAGAACTAATTCAAGATTAACAAGGGCCTCCTGAAGAGCATCAAAAGAAAGCTGAAATTTCTCAATGGCCAACTGAACAAAATCAGCAATACAGTACACAATGTATCATCGGAATACAAATGGAAATTACATCCGTACAAAGAAGAAACAATATGATTGATGTAGATCGTAAAAAGGATAGGACTCAAAACGGAACCTTGCGGCATACCTTTTATATGGACTTAAGTTCAGATTGGGCTTGACCCAACTTCACACACTGACGCCTAGAAGATGGATAATCCCGAAACCAGACACGGGCATTACCATCCAAGCCAATGTTAGATTTTAGAAGCAGGTAGTGATCAACTGTATCAAAGGCTTTTGACAAATCTACAAAGAGGGCAGCACAGTGTTTCTTCTCATCTAATGCTGAGATCATATCATTTTGTAACCAGAGTGATGGCTGGTGTAGTACTGTGTTTGGCTCTAAAACCATATATAAAAACATTACATTTACAATAAAATAAAGAACAAATTACAGAATAAAAAAATATTCATCAATATTCATCACAAGTCATCGACTTAAGGGTCCATACAGGGGCAATATAAATCAGTCAAAACATCTGCAGCCAGATGTCCCTGCCTCAAAGTCATTAAGAATAACTAAGGCGGCTGGGTGGCGCAGTGGACAATGCGCTCGTCACCAACGCAAGAGACACTGGTATCGAATCCAGCTGTCAGCGTTGCTTCCGGCTTGGCCGGCCGTCGTACTGGCTCGATTGGCAGAGTCAGCGGGAGGGAAGCCGGTGGGTGGGTCTGGGTCGTTGTGGACAGCGACTCCTACAGTTCGGTCGGGGCGCCTGCACAGCGAGGGAAGGAACTAAGAGAGGTAGTGTGACCTTCCACACGTTACACTCTCTCAGTGAGAGTCCGCGCTGCCAGGTGAAAAGAAGTGGTGGGCTGGGTACACATGTGTCGGAGGAAGCATGTGATAGTCTCCGCCCTCCCAGACCGACGGTAGGGGGTAGAGTGCGCAACGACCAGGAAGGGGATTGGGAATTGGCATAACCACTAACATTGGGAGGAGAGAAAAAATGGAAAAAGGAGGAAAAAGATATATATATAAAAATTAGAGGTGGGCATAGATTAAATTTTTTAATCTAGATTAATCTATCTGCAATCCTGGATTTAATCTAGATTAAAATGGCTCAAAAAAAAAAAAAAAACCTGCCGAAGGCATTCAAAATATGTGTGTTCTACCCAAATAATGACCAGAAGTAAGTCCTTACTTTTTCTTTCCTCCTTCTGTTTCTCAGGCCAGGTGGCCCATTACACCATGAGCCCATCTCCCGTTTCCAAAATGCATTACAGACTGTTTGAAAAAGCTGTTTTGCTATGATAATTGGTAATGAAATATCAAAATAATGTTCAATAAGATGTACTTGTGTTTAATAAGTTGTTTTATTCAGAAGTTAACACAAATAAATAATATTACCAGTACAGTACAGTATCTAGCACACTCTCAGGAGCAAAACAGAAAGAATCATTTCAAACTTGAACTATGTGACATGGCTTGAATCAACTGCTCCAGTGGAGTTGCTCAGTGGCCAATGGTGTCAACTGTGGTTGTACTGGGCAGCTCCCAGGTGTGAATGGAACTGTGTGAATGTGAAGCAGGGCGTTCCTGAAAAAGAGCATCTGTGCTCAGCGAACCTACCCTGGGTAAATAAAGGTAAAAAAAAAAAATTAGATTAATGCGTTAATTATATTATCGCGCGATACTAGTATAGCGTTAACGCAGCACGTTAACGCCGTTAACGGACCAGCTCTAATAAAAATATATAACTTTACATGCATCCAATGAGACCACCTACCAACGATTTGGATAATTAGTAGAAGGAGCAACATACTTAAACCCCCCTTTTCCCAATCCAGTATGGGCTTTAGGGAAAGAGTAGGAATAAGTCCTGGGAGCGAAGACAATAACTTCCCATACCTTTTTAAAGAATGTAGATCCATAGGTATGATGGAAGCAAATCAAGAATAGCCTTATAAATAAAAATATGCCAATGGTTAAGTCTATGGGTGGACAAGGCAGACCATCCAACCCAAACATGCAAAGAGCCATGGTGAGTAAGGCAGAGCTACAATATGATAGATTCTTGCACATTTGTAAAATGCCCATCCCATGTTTGAGCTCACTAACCTGGCCTATTCCCTTTAACACATCAGGCGCCATAAACGTCGTACAACGGGTTTCAAGGTCATGCGAATTCTGCCAAACCACGGCGTCCAACGTTATTGATATCATATTTCATTTTTTCGCCATGGTATTCATAATTCCCTCACCCAGCCTCGGCTGATACAGTGGGAGCCTGCACAACTCTGCAATGCTTCAATACTGCCGCCTGGTAAATGATCGGCGAGTTACAACCGGAAATGGATCTCTGGTGATCTCTGTGCGTCTGGGAAATGCGTCCGGCACTCACATATTATTGCGGGACTCTAGACACTTGTGGATCGCTGCCATAACTCAATAATCGATATGATTTGGACGTTTATTATTATTATACAAACCGGAAATGGATCTAGTAGATTGCCGTAAAATAAGTGGGATCTTTTTCCTCCAGTGTCATCGGCGAACGGTAAGAGGACAGTAACGATACTTTCACCGTGTTTGTTTATTATTATTAATGCAAACTGCTCTGATCAATATATCACCCATACTACATAAAGCATTTACTGACCATCACGGAATTATAAACGACCCCCCCCCCCGTTCATCCGCGCATGATGAGTCATAACGTTTAGGATCATGTACAGTTGATTTATGCCTATAACTCACGTTCTAGGAATTACTGCAGAAAATGATAAAAACATATTTATATTCTAGACTGTATTTTCGTATGAATCTATGAATGAAAAATAGGGATGCACCGAATGGGAAATTCTTGGCCGAAACCGATACCGAAAATAGAAAACAGTTGGCCGAAAACCGAAAGCCGAAAATGATTCATAGAATAGAATTTTTTTTTACCAATGTTGTGGAACATTATGATTATGGAAAAATATATGATTATGGCAAAACTTAACTTAAATAATAAATAATCACTATTATGGGTCCATAAAACATTTATTCAGCACTTCTGAATGCATACAGTACATTAATTCCATCTTTTCTCTGGCTGCGCAGCGGACATAGATGTGCTCTACTGAGCACACCTTTCTAGTCCCCAGCTGAATGTGCTTGCTTGACTCGGCACAGTAGACGTGCGACAGACAGACAGCGTCAATGTGAGAAACACAATCCCCCCCCTCTCGCTCTGAATAATATGCATATTAGATCACTCAGTGATTAACCGCGACGGGCATATAGTAAATAAGGATATAAAAGCATGTTAAAGACGCATTTATTGGAGGCGTTGCGCGCAGAGTTTACATAGAAACAGCGCGACTCCCGACAGCGCGACATCATCACAACAACACGCGTTAGGTTACAGGTTGTTTCTGTTTCGGTGACATATTTTCGGTGAAAAAACTCTTTTGGCCGAAAGGCCATTTTTGGCCGTTTTCGGCCACCGAAATTTCGGTGCATCCATAATGAAAAGGTATAACGTTCCTACATCCTGAACGATAGATAATCGATGTTGAATGGGCCATAGTAATGTCAATTTAGCAATACAATTTAAAAAGTTATAGCCCTGCAAAGAAGGTGAACATCTCCATAGGCTTAGAGTGGTGGCAGAGAGTGGTATGAGACGGGCAAACTCCGTGGCAGTTAATGTGTTAAGAGGGTGGACGTGGACGGTATGGTCTAAAATGTATATCACGGTATAATTTTAAGCATAGACGGTAACGGTATATATCACGGTATATTAATTTATATAATTTTTTTTTTTAAATTCTTCTGAAGGGGTAAAACACTGGTATGGCAGCTATTACTGTACTCTTGTATTACTAGGACATATTTCACATAGTACAGAGGTATTAACATTTATTGTGCAAAAACGACAGCAGGACAGGAGGTTTCTTTCCCTCAAACAACTCAAACTAAACACAATAAAACTCCAACATAACTTAACTTAACTTTAGTGTACTGGTACTGTACATGTTTACTTGGCCTCATTGCTTGTACTTATAATGTTTAATTGTACGGAGTTCTTTCTCCACTTGCTCACGGACCTTGCTGTATAGTTTTGGCATTTCACCCTAAAGTGCCTGCGGTCAGGTAGCGCGTATCTGGGATCCAGTGCTTTGACCATGTCTATAAAACCCTTTCTATCGACAGTTTGAAAAGGAACCATGTCCTTACATAAGTAAACAGTGACGGCATAAGCGATGCCTTTGGAAAACGCCTGAGTGAGTGATGTCTGAGCTGCAGGGACAGCTTTTTTCTTCCCACTTGACGCTACCGGAGGACGCATCCTGTTACTTTCTTCATATTCCAACACGTGTTTTGTTTTTAAGTGAAAGAACAGATTGCTGGTATTACCACCCTTTGCAAGCACCGTCTTCCGACATAATTTACAGATTACCGTTTTCTGCTCGGTGTCTGTCGTTTTAAAGCAAAACCATGTCCATATAATGGAATTTGCACCGGTCTTTTTGATCAATTCCTCCTCGTCGTTGTGTGCGCTTTCAGCCATTTCTCCGTTGGCACGAGACTAGTAGCAGCCTGCACGGCGCACGCGTCGCATTGCATTGCTGCTAGTGCCTCCCACTGTGGTTACGTCATTGCTTTTTCTTCTACCGGTCGCAAGGTATAGTCCAAATCCATACCGTAGCGCAAATTTATACCGTACACCGTTCATACCGTCCACCCCTAGTACATAATACAAAAATAATATAGAAACAGAAAAGTTAATAAATTAAACAATTTGGTTGGCTATTATAGATTTAAACTGACCAATGGATACTCAAGTATTGAGTTTAAAGTGCTTTGCAAAAGATTCCATGTGTCGGGGGCACAGAAGCTAAAAGCTGATTTTCCTAATTCAGTGCAAACTCTGGGGACCTTAAGTGGCTTTATAGTAGAAGCAGCAGCATGTCTATAAACTGTGTCCATAATCCAAAACTGAAATAGCTTCAACAACCCTCCTTCTGCTAAGCATAGGAAAATAGGTTTTGGTTCTGTACAAAAAGCCAACCTTCTGTCGCAGATTACATGCAAGGTTATCTACATGGCATTTAATTGTACATTTCTGATCAAGCCAGATGCCAAGGTATTTATATTATTTAACTCTCTCAATAATAGACCCATTCACAGTAGATACAGTAAATGCAAATTACCACAGACAGTACCTTTACAGAGAAGAGCATGAACTTTGTTTGGTTTGAGTACCAGTTTAAGATTAACAAGCAAGAAAGTATTAAATGACAGTTGTAAATGTTTAATGGCTAGTTGTACAGAGTCAACAACACAATAGACGTGTCATCCGCATAGACATGATCCTGACAATAGGGCTGCAACTAATGACTAATTTGGTAGTCGACTAATCTGCCGATTATTTTTTCGATTAGTCGACTAATCGAAAACCAATGTAAACAACAACAAAAAAAATGATTTTTTTTTTTTTTTTAATTACCTATCTTTGTGAAAGTGGCTTCTCAGCTCTGGTCCAGCTGAAGACAGAGCAGAGGAACAGATTGGACATTGAGCATGACCTCAGAGTTGCTTGTCTACCATCACCCCAGACTGTGTCAGGACCAAACTACAACATCATAACATGATGATCCCATAGCAAATTAAAATAATGACTCATGAAACATTTGAATTTGGATCTTTAAGCCACTTTAAATGAAAATGTATTTGAAGTACAATACAGCAATCACTCATAACAAGATAAATAAATTAAATAATACAAATTAAAGTGGAAGTGTACTTTAAATAACTTTTGTTTGCTGTGTGTGAGAGGAGTCCGTGTGTGTACTGTGTAATTTGTGTGTGTGTCTTACTCTGATCGCTGTGTGAGTGAGAGGAGTGTGTGTACTGTGTAATTTGTGTGTGTGTCTTACTCTGATCGCTGTGTGAGTGAGAGGTGTGTACTGTGTAATTTGTGTATGTGTGTGTGTCTTACTCTGATCGCTTTGTGTGAGTGAGAGGAGTGTGAATGTGTCTGTCTTACTCTGATCGCTGTGTGAGTGAGAGGAGTGTGAATGTGTGTGTCTTACTCTGATCGCTGTGTGTGAGTGAGAGGAGTGTGTATGTGTGTGTGTCTTACTCTGATCGCTGTGTGTGAGTGAGAGGAGTGTGTATGTGTGTGTGTCTTACTCTGATCGCTGTGTGTGAGTGAGAGGAGTGTGAATGTGTGTGTGTCTTACTCTGATCGCTGTGTGTGAGAGAGAGGAGTGTGAATGTGTGTGTGTCTTACTCTGATCGCTGTGTGAGTGAGAGGAGTGTGTATGTGTGTGTGTCTTACTCTGATCGCTGTGTGTGAGTGAGAGGAGTGTGTATGTGTGTGTCTTACTCTGATCGCTGTGTGAGTGAGAGGAGTGCGTGTGTAATGTATTGTGTGTCTAGTCTGATCATCATCTCCTGCAGGGGAACAATGTTTTCAATGTCCAAAATTTGCTATGGGATCATCATGTTATGATGTTGTCTGGAACCCTGAGAAGCCACTCTCACAAAGATAGGTAGTGCAAAAAAAAAAAAAAAAAATTAAATAATTGTATTTTTATTTTATTTTTATGACTAATCGACGCAACAATTTCTCGTCAACGATTTTTTATAATCGACGTCGTCGATTATGTCGACTAATCGTTGCAGCCCTACCTGACAATATCAGAGACAATATCATTCATATAAATAGTAGGGGTCTAAGGAGGTTTAAAGTGAGTCAGAAGATCTTAAAGAACTTCTACTCATGCACAATAGAGAGCATCCTGACTGGTAACATCACCTCCTGGTTTGGGAATAGCACCGCACACGACCGCAGCAGACTGCTAGGGCTGTCTTAAATGCTTCGAAGCTTCGAACGTTCGATTCGATGGCACAAGCTTCGAACATTAAAAAAAAATCGAAGTTAAAAAAAAAAGAATTCAAAAACATTTTTTTCAATTTTTTTTTTTTACTTCGATTTGTGTGTGTGTGTGTGTGTGTGTGTGAACTACCCATCCCAGTTAGGACAGCCGAATCCCGTCCAATCTTTCGCCGTCGACTAAAGACTCACTTCTTCAACCATTATCTGGGCTTCCCACTCTCCAGGACATTTACACCAGGCGTTACAGGGGCCAAGGCTAAGAGAATAGTCAAAGAATCTAGCCACCAAAACAACTGCCTCTTTGCACTGCTGCGGTCAGGCAAGCGCTATCGGAGTCTCATGGCCAGTATAGAGAGACTCAAAAGGAGCTTCTCTCCCCAGGCCATCAGGATGCTCAATGACTCTATGCAACACTAATCCATCCATCTACATTCATTGCACACACATCCACATGCACACACTCACTTTAAAACAAGCACTCACCTTTAACTCTTTGGACACCATTGACTTGAGCATTGTTTGTTCCTACCACGCCAACGCTCTAAGAGATAGGAATACGTCGCAGTGTTTGCAGGGCTATATTACATTCTATATTATAGCTATGGATACAATACTATGGCCCATTTGACACCACCTATCTATTGTTCAATATGTGAAAAAGAATAAATTTTTCCATCCATACGTTCCCGTGTTATACCGTGGTGAATATAAGTATAGTTTTAGAGTGATCCCAGAAAACGACGATATGCAGCAATACGTGAACTTCACTAAAACCATTGGCGCTTCTCGCCTGGACACGCTACTATTTCCAAATCAAATGTATATAATAGGTATTATCTACATTTACATTTAGTCATTTAGCTGACGCTTTTATCCAAAGCGACTTACAAGTTCTGTACGACAAGCCATCAGGAAGGGCACAACTCTATCAGCTGAGCAACAATGTTCATCAAAGTGTTGAGTGCTACAGTGTAGGTTAGTTTATTAGGACAAGTGCATGACAGTACGGTTAGTTAGGGTTCGATGTTTTTTTTTTTTTTTTTTTTTTTTTTTTGAAAATGGTTGAAGAAGTGCGTCTTTAGTCGACGGCGAAAGATTGGACGTGTTTCGGCTGTCCTAACTGGGGTGGGTAGTTCATTCCACCATTGTGGGGCAAGGACTGAGAATAGGTGACTTCTCTTTGATGACCCTCCCAGAGCTTGGATAGGAGTAGGTCTGAGGCGGCCAGAAGATGCAGAGCGTAGGGGTCTTGAGGGTGTGTAGTTAGAGACCATTGACCGGAGGTAGGCGGGAGCGGTTCCCTTTGCCGCACGGTATGCTAGGTCGAGGGCCTTGAAGCGGATTCGTGCAGCAATGGAGAGCCAGTGCAGGTCCCTAAGAAGTGGGGTGACATGGGCCGACTTCGGTAGGTTTGAGATCAGGCAGGCCGCTGCGTTCTGAATGAGTTGAAGAGGCTTAGTGGCAGTGGCCGGGAGGCCAGCGAGCAGTGCGTTGCAGTAGTCGAGGCGGGAGATGACTGTTGATTGGACGAGGAGTTGGGTGGCTTCTTTTGTCAGGAAGGGGCGGATCCTTCTGACGTTGCTCAGGAGGAATCGGCAGGTTCTGGTTGTCGCTGCGATGTGAGCAGAGAAGTTCAACTGGTCGTCGAGGACAACACCAAGGTTCTTGGCGGTCGGGGACGCGGTCACAGCTGCATTCTCGACTGTGATGGAAAGGTCGGTCAGGGGGGAGGATTTGCCCGGCAGGTGGAGCAATTCTGTTTTGCTTAGGTTCAGTTTAAGGTGGTTGGTCGTCATCCAGGCGGAGATGTCGGACAGACAGGCCGAGATCCGCTCAGAGACGTGGATATCTGAGGGAGGGAAGGAGAAGAGTTGAGTATCGTCGGCATAACAATGGTAGGAGAAGCCATGAGACGTGATAATGTTACCCAGTGATTTAGTGTAGAGGGAGAAGAGAAGGGGTCCTAAAACCGAGCCCTGGGGGACACCCGTCCGCAGGGGGCGGGTGGCCGACAGGGTCCCTCTCCATGACACTTGGTAGGAGCGGTCATTGAGGTATGATGACAGCCATGTCAGCGCAGAGCCAGCCACTCCCATTCCTGCGAGGGCCGCAAGGAGGATCTGGTGGTTGACTGTGTCGAAGGCTGCAGATAGATCTAGGAGAATCTAGGAGAGTCAACAACACAATAGACGTGTCATCCGCATAGACATGATCCTGACAATAGGGCTGCAACTAATGACTAATTTGGTAGTCGACTAATCTGCCGATTATTTTTTCGATTAGTCGACTAATCGAAAACCAATGTAAACAACAACAAAAAAAATGATTTTTTTTTTTTTTTTAATTACCTATCTTTGTGAAAGTGGCTTCTCAGCTCTGGTCCAGCTGAAGACAGAGCAGAGGAACAGATTGGACATTGAGCATGACCTCAGAGTTGCTTGTCTACCATCACCCCAGACTGTGTCAGGACCAAACTACAACATCATAACATGATGATCCCATAGCAAATTAAAATAATGACTCATGAAACATTTGAATTTGGATCTTTAAGCCACTTTAAATGAAAATGTATTTGAAGTACAATACAGCAATCACTCATAACAAGATAAATAAATTAAATAATACAAATTAAAGTGGAAGTGTACTTTAAATAACTTTTGTTTGCTGTGTGTGAGAGGAGTCCGTGTGTGTACTGTGTAATTTGTGTGTGTGTCTTACTCTGATCGCTGTGTGAGTGAGAGGAGTGTGTGTACTGTGTAATTTGTGTGTGTGTCTTACTCTGATCGCTGTGTGAGTGAGAGGTGTGTACTGTGTAATTTGTGTATGTGTGTGTGTCTTACTCTGATCGCTTTGTGTGAGTGAGAGGAGTGTGAATGTGTCTGTCTTACTCTGATCGCTGTGTGAGTGAGAGGAGTGTGAATGTGTGTGTCTTACTCTGATCGCTGTGTGTGAGTGAGAGGAGTGTGTATGTGTGTGTGTCTTACTCTGATCGCTGTGTGTGAGTGAGAGGAGTGTGTATGTGTGTGTGTCTTACTCTGATCGCTGTGTGTGAGTGAGAGGAGTGTGAATGTGTGTGTGTCTTACTCTGATCGCTGTGTGTGAGAGAGAGGAGTGTGAATGTGTGTGTGTCTTACTCTGATCGCTGTGTGAGTGAGAGGAGTGTGTATGTGTGTGTGTCTTACTCTGATCGCTGTGTGTGAGTGAGAGGAGTGTGTATGTGTGTGTCTTACTCTGATCGCTGTGTGAGTGAGAGGAGTGCGTGTGTAATGTATTGTGTGTCTAGTCTGATCATCATCTCCTGCAGGGGAACAATGTTTTCAATGTCCAAAATTTGCTATGGGATCATCATGTTATGATGTTGTCTGGAACCCTGAGAAGCCACTCTCACAAAGATAGGTAGTGCACAAAAAAAAAAAAAAAAATTAAATAATTTTATTTTTATTTTATTTTTATGACTAATCGACGCAACAATTTCTCGTCGACGATTTTTTATAATCGACGTCGTCGATTATGTCGACTAATCGTTGCAGCCCTACCTGACAATATCAGAGACAATATCATTCATATAAATAGTAGGGGTCTAAGGAGGTTTAAAGTGAGTCAGAAGATCTTAAAGAACTTCTACTCATGCACAATAGAGAGCATCCTGACTGGTAACATCACCTCCTGGTTTGGGAATAGCACCGCACACGACCGCAGCAGACTGCTAGGGCTGTCTTAAATGCTTCGAAGCTTCGAACGTTCGATTCGATGGCACAAGCTTCGAACATTAAAAAAAAATCGAAGTAAAAAAAAAAAAAAGAATTCAAAAACATTTTTTTCAATTTTTTTTTTTTACTTCGATTTGTGTGTGTGTGTGTGTGTGAACTACCCATCCCAGTTAGGACAGCCGAATCCCGTCCAATCTTTCGCCGTCGACTAAAGACTCACTTCTTCAACCATTATCTGGGCTTCCCACTCTCCAGGACATTTACACCAGGCGTTACAGGGCCAAGGCTAAGAGAATAGTCAAAGAATCTAGCCACCAAAACAACTGCCTCTTTGCACTGCTGCGGTCAGGCAAGCGCTATCGGAGTCTCATGGCCAGTATAGAGAGACTCAAAAGGAGCTTCTCTCCCCAGGCCATCAGGATGCTCAATGACTCTATGCAACACTAATCCATCCATCTACATTCATTGCACACACATCCACATGCACACACTCACTTTAAAACAAGCACTCACCTTTAACTCTTTGGACACCATTGACTTGAGCATTGTTTGTTCCTACCACGCCAACGCTCTAAGAGATAGGAATACGTCGCAGTGTTTGCAGGGCTATATTACATTCTATATTATAGCTATGGATACAATACTATGGCCCATTTGACACCACCTATCTATCGTTCAATATGTGAAAAAGAATACATTTTTCCATCCATACGTTCCCGTGTTATACCGTGGTGAATATAAGTATAGTTTTAGAGTGATCCCAGAAAACGACGATATGCAGCAATACGTGAACTTCACTAAAACCATTGGCGCTTCTCGCCTGGACACGCTACTATTTCCAAATCAAATGTATATAATAGGTATTATCTACATTTACATTTAGTCATTTAGCTGACGCTTTTATCCAAAGCGACTTACAAGTTCTGTACGACAAGCCATCAGGAAGGGCACAACTCTATCAGCTGAGCAACAATGTTCATCAAAGTGTTGAGTGCTACAGTGTAGGTTAGTTTATTAGGACAAGTGCATGACAGTACGGTTAGTTAGGGTTCGATGTTTTTTTTTTTTTTTTTTTTTTTTTTGAAAATGGTTGAAGAAGTGCGTCTTTAGTCGACGGCGAAAGATTGGACGTGTTTCGGCTGTCCTAACTGGGGTGGGTAGTTCATTCCACCATTGTGGGGCAAGGACTGAGAATAGGTGACTTCTCTTTGATGACCCTCCCAGAGCTTGGATAGGAGTAGGTCTGAGGCGGCCAGAAGATGCAGAGCGTAGGGGTCTTGAGGGTGTGTAGTTAGAGACCATTGACCGGAGGTAGGCGGGAGCGGTTCCCTTTGCCGCACGGTATGCTAGGTCGAGGGCCTTGAAGCGGATTCGTGCAGCAATGGAGAGCCAGTGCAGGTCCCTAAGAAGTGGGGTGACATGGGCCGACTTCGGTAGGTTTGAGATCAGGCAGGCCGCTGCGTTCTGAATGAGTTGAAGAGGCTTAGTGGCAGTGGCCGGGAGGCCAGCGAGCAGTGCGTTGCAGTAGTCGAGGCGGGAGATGACTGTTGATTGGACGAGGAGTTGGGTGGCTTCTTTTGTCAGGAAGGGGCGGATCCTTCTGACGTTGCTCAGGAGGAATCGGCAGGTTCTGGTTGTCGCTGCGATGTGAGCAGAGAAGTTCAACTGGTCGTCGAGGACAACACCAAGGTTCTTGGCGGTCGGGGACGCGGTCACAGCTGCATTCTCGACTGTGATGGAAAGGTCGGTCAGGGGGGAGGATTTGCCCGGCAGGTGGAGCAATTCTGTTTTGCTTAGGTTCAGTTTAAGGTGGTTGGTCGTCATCCAGGCGGAGATGTCGGACAGACAGGCCGAGATCCGCTCAGAGACGTGGATATCTGAGGGAGGGAAGGAGAAGAGTTGAGTATCGTCGGCATAACAATGGTAGGAGAAGCCATGAGACGTGATAATGTTACCCAGTGATTTAGTGTAGAGGGAGAAGAGAAGGGGTCCTAAAACCGAGCCCTGGGGGACACCCGTCCGCAGGGGGCGGGTGGCCGACAGGGTCCCTCTCCATGACACTTGGTAGGAGCGGTCATTGAGGTATGATGACAGCCATGTCAGCGCAGAGCCAGCCACTCCCATTCCTGCGAGGGCCGCAAGGAGGATCTGGTGGTTGACTGTGTCGAAGGCTGCAGATAGATCTAGGAGAATCAGGACAGAGGAGAGGCCTTTCGCTTTTGCTAAGTGAAGTGCCTCTGTGACCGCAATGAGGGCTGTCTCTGTGGAGTGACCAGTCCTGAAGCCTGACTGATTAGGGTCTAGGAGGTCATTCTGTAAGAGATAAGCAGTAAGTTGGTTGGATACAGCACGTTCAAGTGTTTTAGAAAGGAAGGAGAGAAGAGAGACAGGACGGTAGTTGCCTATGACGGTAGGGTTCAGGGTTGGTTTTTTTATGAGGGGCGTGACTCTGGCTTGTTTTAGGGAGGTGGGGACCACCCCCGAGTTGAGTGAGGAGTTGATGGTTGCAGTTAGGAATGGGAGGATGTCTGGTGCTATGGTCTGGAGGAGTGGGGAGGGTAGCCGGTCCAGCTGGCACGTAGTCGGATGGTTCGACGTTACCAGTGTCAGGGTCCCGGCTTCTGAAATGGGAGAGAAAGATGACAGAGTGAAGGATGAGGTTCTTGATTCAGCATTTGGAATGGGTGGGGGTTGGGAGAAGGAGCTGCGGATGTTCTCTACTTTTTCCTCAAAGAAGATCGCAAAGTCTTCGGCAGAGAAATATGAGGGAGGGGGGGGTGGGGGGGGAGTGAGGAGGGAGGACATGGTAGCATGCAGTTTGCGAAGATTCTTGGCAGAGGCCTCGATCCTATGGTGAAAGAAAGAAGCTTTGGCATTAGTAATGGTTTTGGAGAATGTTAACAAGAGGTTGTGATATGTGTCGATGTCAGCAGTGAGGCGTGACTTTCTATACTTCCTTTCAGCTGCTCTCAGGACCTGTCTTTGTTCTCTCACTGGATCTGTCAGCCATGGACTGGGTGGGGAACGGCGGGCAGGTTTCTCAACGAGGGGACAGAGCTTGTCGAAGGAGGTTGCAAGGGCTGAGAGGAGGGTGGAGGTTGCCATCTCTGTGGAGAGAGCAGAGAAGGTGTCACTCAAAGGTAGAGTGGATAGTATGTCAGAGGAGAGGGTGGAGGGGGATAGGGAGGGCAGGTTGCGTCTGAGTGAGACGGTTTGAGTTGGAGTAAAGACCTTTCGGTTAAGCATGAGTTAGTGAGAAGTAGGCCTGCCGCGATAAGCAATAAATCGATTAATTGCCGCGATAATTAAAATGAATGCAATGATTTTGACGGGCGCGATTAATTGCTATTTGCGCGTTTGTTTTAATGAGGCGGACCCAGTGCCCCTTGTCAGTCACTGTCCGTGTTGGGAGGCGGGCCGCTGGCTTTACTACAGAGCACAGCACAGGAGCTCCGTGGGGCTAACGTTACCCCTCATTGTGTCTATTCTACTAGCATTAACGTTACTCATACAAACAGAGTAAACACAGTTTTCAATCAATCAATCAATAACAACATTAACGAGACCCTCGTTGTGTCTATTCTGCTAACGCTAACGTTACCTCTCATTGTGTCTATTCTACAAGCGTTAACGTTAGCTAGGCTGTCTATGCTAACGTTAACGAGCATTAGGCTAACAAGCTGTAACGTTACGTTACGTTACGTCGCGTCTATTTGCTAACGTTAGCATTAGGTAATAACCGGTTTAAAATGGATGGTGATTACCTCACGTTGTGTCTATTCTACTAGCATTAACGTTACTCATACAAACAATCAATAGCGAGTTATATTGATCACGCTATGTACGATAGCCATGCTAAAACGCTAGCACAACATTAGCACCTAACCTAACAACAAGCCTTAACAAGTCAGCGATCTTTTTGCGAGACTAAACTCTCCGCTCGGTGGCAAATTGTGTTGATGTCGGTTTTGTTTAATCAATAAATGAGGCAGAATACACAGTGACTGTATCCTTTGTTTATTGCACTTGTGCCTGCTGCAAACATAATGATTATGAAATCCTAGAGACGCGTCTCTATTCAGTGGTCTGCAGTGTTTCACGTGACTTTTCTGGTACCCAAAAAGTACCTGATAATCACAACAATACTTCCGGTCCGGTCGGTGGGCTTCAAAATAAAAGTCTTAAACACCGGAAAAGACGGAGCGGTGGGCTTCAAAATAAAAGTTTTGGGAAATAAATTTCTCCAAAAAAAAATTCTCTAACCGGTCGCAATAATATCGCTTATCGCGATATTTTCGGGGGCAATTAATCGCCCAGCAAAATGTGTTATCGTGGCAGGCCTAGTGAGAAGGATATGAAGGAATGGTCCGATACATGTAGGGGAGTTACCGTGGTGTTAATGATGCTGGAGTTACGGGAAAATATGAGATCCAAGGAGTTGCCTGCTTTGTGGGTGGGAGGCATGGCAGTGGGAGTCAGGTCAAACGATTGTAGGAGGGAGACTACTATGACTGACTGAGATGAGTCAGGCAGGTTGAAGTCGCCCAATAGAAGGAGAGGGGTACCATCTTCCGGTAAGGAGCTTAGAAGCATGTCCAGCTCATCTGTGAAGTGATCGAGCGGACCTGGAGGGCGGTAGAGTGTAACAATGGTGAGATTGAAAGGATTAGAGACGGATACTGCATGATATTCGAAAGAGGAGAGTGACCGTTCTGGGAGTGGTGTTAAGTTTGTAGCCCATGAAGGAGATGTCATGAGGCCAGTGCCTCCACCCCGTCTGGAAGGTCGAGGTGTGTGAGTGAAGTTATAGTTTGTAGATAATGCTGCAGGTGTTGATGAGTTATTGGGGGTTATCCAGGTCTCAGTTAGAGCCAGGAGCTGCAGATTTAGACTATGAGTGTAGGCAGTAATGAAGTCAGCTTTCTTGACTGCTGATTGACAATTCCATAAGCTTCCCCATACTGTGACAGGTGTATTAGTGGCTGTAGGAGGGTAGGAGAGATTAGCCGGGTTGCTAGCAAACTGCCGTGGGTGGGTTGAATCTGTTCTGGAGGAGCAGATTGTGGATATAGGTATGAGACACATTGTGGTGTCAAGAGTGGCAGGGAGGAAGTAGAGAAATAGCAGAGTGGGAGGGAACGGGAGATTTTTCAGAGTGGAGTGTAAGATGGGAGTAAAAAACATTATGTTTCATTATGAATGCATGAAAGTTTTTTTATGGTTTGATCGTCACCAACGGCATATGTTGTGGAGTAATGTTACACACACGTTGCGATCGAGGTGAAGTCATGGTTGGATCAAAGCAGGATTGATATCATATAGTCCTTACCTTCACTAGGAGGTACCCCAAAAAGAATATTCCAATTATCTGCAAGCATTTTACTGTAATGTACTGTACATGTACTCATGTGACAAATAAAACAACACTTGAAACTAAACTAGTAAATGTAAAAGTATGCCTTTTGGATAAATAGCTCTGAAACCATTTGTAAGCAGATGTGTCAAAGCCAACATTCATTAACCTTTGCAATAGAAGAGAGTGATGAACTGTGTCAAATGCTTTTGACAGATCTACAAAAAAGGCAGCACAGTGTTTACTTCAGTCAAGGTCAGATACTATACCATTTACAACTAGAGTAGTGGCTGTTGCTCTAAACTCCCATTGATGTGGGCTTAATATAGAGTGATCTGAGAGAAACAGATCTTTGCAAATTGCAAGACAAGATAGCTTGGATATTGGTCGATAGCTATTCAGATTACTTCTATCTCCACCTTTATGTAATGGAACAACATGAGCCATTTTCCAGATACTAGGAACTATACATGATGGCAATGATAATTTTAATATTATGTTAGTTCTGTAATTACTATAATATAATAACAGTCAATCATGTGACTGGACAGCATGCTGTAAGTTAGCCACTAGCATACGGCTGCTGTTGCGTTTATCTGATATTCTTCAATAATAAAAGGTAGAATTCATCTTTCAGAGGTTTATTCAAAACAACAAACAGGAAAATAGTATGTTGCAATGGGAAAATTATACATTGCAATGGGCAGAATATACAGTAGCATCATAGCATGGAGTAGGGCTGGGCGATAAAAAGATAACGATAATTATCGCGATATATTTTAATAATTGATATTGATCGATAAAAAAGAATAAATCAATCATCTTACATATTTTTTTTTTATTATTTGTATTGTGACCTGCAACAGGGCAGCTTTAAAACCAGAGACAGTGGACAGACTTGTGTTTCTTGCCTGCAACTTAAAGTAATGGCTTTGCTTGTCCAAATGACAATACTGACCAAATTGAGATTTATTTTTCTCTTGTCCATTTATTTTGTTTGCTTTCTAATTTAAAATACAGTTTGAAACCGTCTGTACACAGTAGTTTCAGTAGTCTCCAGTCGCGAGTTACGGTGCACATGTGCGGTGGTTTGTCCGCCAAAAGATAGAAAAGAAACGAGCAGAGCCAAAACTGTTCAACTCCCCTGGAGCCACAGCCAGAAGAGAAGCCGGTTTACTTTCGCTTTCAAACCAGCTGTAGCCTGAGAACTGGAGTGTGAGGGGCTGTAACACTAAAGATGGCGGCAACGACAAAGAATTGCTGCAAAATAAACATACATTTGTTGTTTTTAATAAAAAAAATTGGTTTTAATTTTTTTATACTGATAACAATATCGATAAACATTTTGGCCATATCTCCCAGAATATACAGTAGCGTGGAGACGCCAAGACATTCTGCCCAGAACAGAAAAAACAAGCGTCTTATTGTCACTAAGCCAATGAAATGGCTTTTCAGAAAATAGTATCAGACCAAACAAGGACAGGCTTTTTTTTCTTTTTTCTTTTTTTAATAGCAGACTTTAAAGAGGGTCTAGAATTTCAACTAGAGCTGCCGCGATTACCGCATTACCGCGGTATCGCTGTTACATCACGGCCACCGCAGAGTAGGCTGAATACCGCGTCACCGCTGTTTTTTATAATAATAATAATAAATTACCCTCCTCTCGTTGGGCTTGCGGCTCTGCAGATATACCCTACTCCTCCATCGAGGTTCCAAGCGACCCTATTGGGTACCAGAAAAGTCACGTGAAACATTGCAGACCACTGATTGGTCAGAAGAGAGACGCGTCACACGTTTTTTACGTCCTGAATGTCAGCTCATCACAACACGGCTAATAACGTTAGCTTTAACTCTCCGCCGGAGTGGACTACCATCGCTCTTCAGGAGTACTAAACGAGACATAATGATTTTACTGTCTGCAACGAATGTTATAATAAAAGCCCTTCGTTCTATACACTTGTCTGATTGAAAACTTTATTAACAGACCGCAGAATGGGACAACTCAGCACGCTCTGAGCAAAGAAAGGAACTGCGATATGAATAGAGTATTGCTTGCCTTGCTATTGTCCGGTAAATACGCTGATGTTATTGAACGTATAACTATATAATGTTAATGCCACAAAACGAATGCCTTTATTATAAAGTAGTAACTTTATAGTAATAATAATAAGAAAGGGTCGGGGGGGTAAGGGGTAACCACCCCTGCCCGCGACACCGAGTGAACTGCGCACGACCAGAGGGGAAACTTCGAATCCGTGTTTCACTTTCAATAACTAATGCGTGCTTGCCGAATCCCAAACAATATTCATGCTGCAAAGTCATCCTCTAAAGATAGACATTTAGACTAGAGGCAGGCTATATGCTATAAAGAGTAGACTACTACTAAAAAAAAAAATGCATTCAAACTTTTTTATTTTTTATTTTTTGTGTGCGTGCGGTAATAACCGCGGCGGTAGGAAATATTTTGCAAATGTGTGCGGTAAGGAGAACATCAATACCGCGGCAGCTCTAATTTCACCAGTTCTTCGTTTTAGAACACAGACTCATCTCCTGCCACAACAGGTGGCTGTTGTGAGTCCATATGAATTTGATGACATTCCCTGTGAGCACAAATAGAATTGCCTTGTGTTAGCAAAAATAGCCAAAGTCTCACACTAACCAGTCTGTTTTTAATGGACTCTGTCAGTTCTAAAAAGCTAGGAACATTCCCAAAACTAGTGATGCACCGATGTGAAAATTGTGGCCGATACCGATAACCGATATTAATATTGCTGTTCTGGCCGATACCGATATTTACCGATGTCGATATCTCTGTATAGAAAACACTTTTTTATGATAATCGAATAAAGAGCTATTTTCCAAAACGCATACTTTTTATGATATTTTGAAACAATTTAAGGCCAAAACATGTAAACCGATACCGATGTGTAAAAAAAAACGGCCATATCGGCGGCCGATATATCGTGCATCACTACCCAAAACGGATTAAACTTGTCAATGAAAGCCATATTCTGAGCACTGGAGCCAGGTGTGAAGACTGACGATTCTACTCATCAGGCCAGTGTGGGAATGGGGCCAGAGATAAAAACAGACTTTCCACGTTAACTTAAAAAGCTAAGAAGAAGAATCTCTGGTCAGCTCAGACTGCTGGCGAGCTAGCATAGACTGTAAACATAACGAGCATAGACTGTAAAAGATGAGATACTCATCTACATGTCTTACTTTATAGCCTTATGTAATAGAAATGTCAAACCTTTGGCCAATATCTCATCAAGTGGAATCAGATCCATTCTGGAGGAAAGCTGGCAACCTTTTCCTTCTAAAAGAGGAAGCTTTATGACAACTTGGTAATAGATCTGACCGTTCTGTAGTCGATACAGATCAATGAAATGTAGCTAGTATCACCCTGATAGCGATATTGGGTATATGATCTGTGCATCCCTATATAGGCCTATTCGTTCAACATGTTACTTTCCTGGCAAGAGTGTAGTGTTTGTTACTTTCAAAAGTAATGGTTACAACTAATTACATTTAAATTCTTCTTCTTTCTAGAGTCTCTTGCCTTACAACTGTTTATGTGTGAAGAGGAGGTTCCCCCTGAGCAGCAGGAGAGGAGCCCCAGTCTGGACCAGGAGGACCCAGAGCCCCTACAGATGAAAGAGGAACAGGAGGAACTCTGGAGCAGTCAGGAGGGAGAGCAGCTCCAAGGTCTGCAGGAGGCTGATATCATGAAGGTCACATTCAACCCTGTCTCTGTGAAGAGTGAAGATGATGAAGAGAAACCTCAGTCCTTGTGGTTTAACCAAATCAAGGACCCAGATCCCCTACAGATTAAAGAGGAACAGGAGGAACTATGTCAAGATCTAGAGGAGTCTGATAGGTGCAAGATGATCTTACATCCTGTGAAATATGAAAACTATAGTGAGAATACTCTGTCCTCACAACTCAGCCAAACCCAGGACCCAGAGCTCCTACAGATTAAAGTTGAACTACATCAAGGGCTGGAAGAAGCGGATCGCTCCAAGATCACAGTAGACCCAGTGAAATGTGAAGATGGTGAAAAGAATGATCAGCCTCTTCAAACCCAGATGGAGAGAAACAGAGAAGCATACTCTTTACCCAGCACCTCAACTGAACACATGAAAACAGAACCTGATGCTGAGGACTGTGGAGTATCAGAACCAGCCAGTAACCTAGATCCAGCTGGTGATTTAGAACCAACTAGAGATGGCCAGCTCCTCTCTTCAGACTGTTCGGGAAATGAGACTGATGACAGTGATGATGACAGTCCTGAATCTGAGACTGATGACGGTGATGAATGGAAGGAGACTGCGGGGCCAGGTTTGATGACTCTGAAACCAAAGAAGACACAGAAAATACAAAGTTTGTCTAACAGCAGTCCTGGGTTCAGAAAGAAGGGAGATCTGAAGATACACATAAATAAGCATATTCGAGAGAAACCATTTAGTTGTTCAGTTTGTGGGAAAGGGTTCAATAGGAATCAACATCTGAAGGAACACATGATGACTCATACAGGAGAGAAACCATTTAGTTGTTCAGTTTGTGGGAAAGGATTCAGTACGAAGGGATATCTGAAGAAACACATGAGTCATACAGGAGAGACACCATTTAGTTGTTCAGTTTGTGGAAAAGGGTTCTGTCAGAAAGGAGATCTGAAGAAACACATGAGAACTCATACAGGAGAGAAACCATTTAGTTGTTCAGTTTGTGGGAAAGGGTTCAATAGGAATCAACATCTGAAGGAACACGCAATGACTCATACAGGAGAGAAACCATTTAGTTGTTCAGTTTGTGGGAAAGGATTCAGTACGAAGGGATATCTGAAGAAACACATGATGAGTCATACAGGAGAGACACCATTTAGTTGTTCAGTTTGTGGAAAAGGGTTCATTCAGAAAGGAGATCTGAAGAAACACATGAGAACTCATACAGGAGAGAAACCATTTAGTTGTTTAGTTTGTGGTAAAGGATTCAGTATGAAGGGAAATCTGAAGGAACACATGATGACTCATACAGGAGAGAAACCATTTAGTTGTTCAGTTTGTGGTAAAGGGTTCAGTATGAATCAACATCTGAAGAAACACATGAGAACTCATACAGTAGAGAAACCATTTAGTTGTTCAGTTTGTGGGAAAGGATTCAGTACGAAGGGAGATCTGAAGAGACACATGAGAACTCATACAGGAGAGAAACCATTTAGCTGTTCAGTTTGTGGTAAAGGGTTCATTCAGAAAGGAAATCTGAAGAAACACATGAGAACTCATACTTGAGAGAAACCATTTAGTTGTTCAGTCCAAGCTCGGAGTAGACTGGAAAAGAAGAGAGAACAGGTCCCAAAACACAATTTGCAGTATAAACAATAGGAACCCCCATATACTTTGTTTTATGTCACTCCAACACAAAGTGCAGTACAAGTCACACAACACATATTTACACAGATATAAAAAAGATGTCACATAAAAAGGCAGGTCTCTCAAGCAAAGATAAAGGTGTTTTGATGATTTAAACACCTGCAGAGTGGGGGCCTGCCTAACATGCAGAGGCAGCTCGTTCCTGAATTTTGGGGCTGCCACTGCGAGAGCACGGCCCCCCTAAGCTTCAGCCTGGACTTAGGAACAGCCAGTAGGAGCTGATCTGAGGGACCTTGAATAAGGTTCCAGCAGGTCTGAGAGGTAGACCGGTGCCAAGCCGTTCAGACACTTAGCCAACAGTAAAATCTTAATTTTGATCCTAAAACGCACAGGAAGCCAGTGGAGGGAAGCCAGTACAGGAGAAATGTGCTCTCGCTTACGTGTTCCAATTGGCAGACGAGCAGCAGCGTTCTCGACTAACTGCAAGCGAGAGAGGGAGGCCTGACTGACACCAACATACAAGGCATTACAATTAGGGCTGTCAGTTTATCGCGTTAATTAGATGAATTAATTACACAGCAAATTATCGCGTTATGAAAATTAACAAAAAATTAATTAATAAAAATTTCTCTTTTTTTTTTATCTCATTCATTCCATAATAATGTAGAATACACATTTACAGACTTTTTTTTAATATGGTCCATTTGCATGTTCTTGGTATCTGATTCTAGGGACATCTATGAATCTCAGGGAATGTATTCCCAGTGTCAGAAATACTGTGGGCTAGATCCACAAAGAATGGATTGCACGGTGCAAGTTGCACCCTTACTTACAATTCATTATGAATTGAAAATTGGGGACCCTGATGTAAACAAGACGAAAGTCTTTCTCTGGTCTGCATCCCCTTAACAATTGTGTGTATTGAGCCGTACTGTATTGTACCCATTCTGCAATCTGTTAATAACATTTGCATTCAATCAATCAATCTGCACGGTGATTGATTGAATGCAAATTTTATTTTGAGTAAATTGTAATGAACCAAATGAGAATATCAATAATTTTTTTTTAATCTTTGACTGTGAATAACACCATGCTCAAATTGACCAGACCTGAAAAATCTAAGCAATTTAATAGATGGAAGATGATTAAACAGAAGGTTTGTAGATACAGTACTGAATTCTGCCATCCGGACACATGCAATTTGAAATATGATTATAGAATATAGAATATCAGACATAAAATGGTTATGCGATTAAAATGCGATTAATTAGATTAATTAATTACAAATCCTGTAATTAATTAGATAATTTTTTTTAATCGCCTGACGGCACTAATTACAATAATCAAGACCTAACTGCAAGCGAGAGAGGGAGGCCTGACTGACACCAACATACAAGGCATTACAATAATCAAGACCAGAGATCATAAAAGCATGTATAACATTTTCAAAAACATTGAGATAAAAAAGGTTCGACCTTGGACAGCCTCCTAAGCTGGGAAAAGCTCTTTCCCACCACAACACGTATCTGTTTGTCCATCTTAAGGTCACAGTCGATCTTCATATACTGATTATCCTGTGTATGTTATACTGTAGGTTTCACTTTTTCTACTGTTGTCTCAGCTACGGAATTCTGCTTTTCAGGCTGACCTCTGACCCTGTGTTTCATATTAACCACCTCCCTATTGACCAGAGGGTTTCAGGCTGACCTCTGACCCTGTGTTTCATATTAACCACCTCCCTATTGACCAGAGGGTTTCAGGCTGACCTCTGACCCTGTGTTTCATATTAACCACCTTCCTATTGACCAGAGGGTTTCAGGCTGACCTCTGACCCTGTGTTTCATATTAACCACCTCCCTATTGACCAGAGGGTTTCAGGCTGACCTCTGACCCTGTGTTTCATATTAACCACCTTCCTATTGACCAGAGGGTTTCAGGCTGACCTCTGACCCTGTGTTTCATATTAACCACCTCCCTATTGACCAGAGGGTTTCAGGCTGACCTCTGACCCTGTGTTTCATATTAACCACCTCCCTATTGACCAGAGGGTTTCAGGCTGACCTCTGACCCTGTGTTTCAGTCGTTCTGTCTTGTAGAAAGGACCAACTCCTGTGTCATCTTGGATATAATTCTGGATCTTTGTTCATTAAAGTGGACGCTAGTTAGCCTACAGACCAGGCATGCTAAGGAGTAAGCTAGCTAGCCCTCCCTGCTCCTAGTCCTCAGATGTATGTTATCCTCTGGGTCTGAAACAGACGAGAATACTAAAGAAGCCCCCCGGACCAACATGGCTTATAAAGCCACACTGTGTGTGTCAGGGTCTCATCATCATGAAAGTATAGGAATAATAGTATTTCCTCTGTCTCTTCACTAGCCACTAGGCATGTGTTAGCTCAGCACAAGCCTTGCACATCCACACCATGCCAGAGCCGGGATGCTGTGAGGGGCGCTGTTGGCTAGTAAAGACAACATTATATTTCCCCTAATATTACTGTACTTGAATGACATTTCATGATGAGAGACGATACCAACACACTGAGTCAAAGTGACTTTATAAAATGTTTTACCAGGAGGCTTCTTTGTTTGCTACATATCAATGTGTTTGCTTCAGACACAATTTTTTTTTTACCTCTGCTCTTTTGATTGCTTTTAAATACAGCACATATGGTACTAGGTCACAGCATTACTTAGCTTAGCTATAGATACACTGCATGTACAAAATGAGCTTGGCAAAACTGGTTTTAAATATTATACCCCAGACAAATGGAATGAACTTGAACACATGCAATGCACCTTGAAGTTAGAACATTTCATTCCATTAGAAGATTACATATTTTTTTAACTCTTGATATTTTAGTTGTTTGTACTTGTTTCATTTGATAAACATGTTCGTTGATGTTCAACAGAATATTTGTTGGAACTGTACTTTTCTGTCCAATGTGTTTGGCAGCTCATGAAAAAAAAGATAGAAAGTTTCATAGTGCTTTACCTGTACAAATAAAGGACAAATGCATAAATAAAATAAAGATATATGTCTCAACTTGTACTGATGAAACCCCCATTCACCTGTGAATGATCTTCTATTACAACATGTAGGAGTGAATGACTGTTCATGTCTATAGCACCACCTTGATTAAAATATTTTAGCTAATAATGAGGTGTCCAATGTTGATCATTAAAAAATTATGAAATATATAAATCAATTAGAAATATGAGCAATAGGTTCAGTAATTGAATCAGCTACAAACTTTAAAAGATGAGGATCCAGGTTGTTGGGTCCAGATGACTTGATCAATATCTTTCAGAACTTCACTGATCTCCACTCTGGAAATAGGTCTAAAACAAAGGGCTCTCTAAGTTGGTCTCTACAGGATGGAGGTTCACAAAACTAATGAGAGCTTAGAGACCCTGCTGCGTACAGTATGTATTAAAAAGAGACCCAGCTGATATAAAATGCTCATTAAAGCGCCCAACAATATCATCCTTGCTCTTCATCCAGTGCCTCCAGGTAGGACTGAAGTGGAACTGGAACAATGATTTGATCGGTTTCCAAAATAGATTTGAAATTATATTCTGACTCGGATACCCTAGTCCGGATTGTGCATTTATAGCGCTAATGCAGTCCAGTCTGCAGGGGAGTTAGTGTGTCTAGCTATGGTCCAGAAATGCAGAAATCCTTAAAATAATTTAAAATACCTTTAGAAAAAACACAACAAGGTTTGAACTTGGGTTATTTTGAGACATGCACAGGCAATAGCACAATGATCACTGACATCATGACAGAATACTGCAGTATGGTTTACTAGTTGTGGGTGAGAATGGGATCTAATGTAGATTTGCTTAAATGTTTTGGGTTGGGTCTAGTAAGAGCATTAAAAAAAGAGGAGAAATAAATGACATATTTTGGTTCCGTCAAGGACGGTAGCTCAGCTGGACAGATCTGATGAAATGAACCCTCTGGTGAAGAATTGCACGTCTGTTTCATCATTTCTGCACGTCTGTTTCAACAACCGACAGGATTCAGTAAATATGACCTCAGGTTCACGCAGTAGCGGCCGCTGGGTACTTCGCCACTAGGGGCGCTATACCAAATATTTTGTACAGTACAGTACAGTACCACGCAACACTCATGGCAAGACGTGAGCGATTCGACTCACGCTCACTGCAATGAATCGGCTCTTATGAACGAGTCGCTCAGCTGTTACTACAACAACACACAACCAGTCAAATAAAGTATAGTCTAGACTCTAATTCACAACTTGAAACACAATATATAAATAGAAAAGTTAGAAACAAAACTCGCCCGTCTACAAACACAGGCAGATCTCTCCCTCTCCTTCTCTCTCTCACACACAGCGCGACGTGGAATCGATTCGTTACACAATCAGACCTATTATATACCAAGAATAACTTCAGTATGAGTACAGGGCTGTACACATATTTTGCATATTGTTAAACGAGCCAAGGCTAGCTATTAAACTATCGATATGAATCGAAAATCTGGGACCCTGATGTAAACAAGACAAACGTCTTTCTCTGGTCTGCATCCCCTTAACAATTGTGTGTATTGAGCCGTACTGTATTGTACCCATTCTGCAATCTGTTAATAAAGTTCTCATTCATTCATTCAAACATAGACGATATTGAACAAGCCATAATCCACGTATTTTCAATCCGAGAGAGCTGCAGTAGTTAAATCAATGAGCCATCGATAAATAAACAATCAGCAATGTCTCGCTTCATGAATGGCCAGCAGTAGTACTGCTCCTAAAAAAACTATTTACAAACGTTAACGTTAAGCAGAGAGAGAGAGAGATTTCTTCAACCTCGAACCTAAATTCCTTAGCAACCCGTGTTACCAAGTAAACAAATCACGGAACGATAGCCTAGTACTACTAACGTTAGCTCCCAGAACGATAGCCAGTTAGCCCGCACCAGCCTAGTACTAGTACTAACGTTAGCTGCCAGAACGATAGCCAGTTAGCCCGCACCAGCCTAGTACTAGTACTAACGTTAGCTCCCAGAACGATAGCCAGTTAGCCCGCACCAGCCTAGTACTAGTACTAACGTTAGCTGCCAGAACGATAGCCAGTTAGCCCGCACCAGCCTAGTACTAGTACTAACGTTAGCTCCCAGAACGATAGCCAGTTAGCCCGCACCAGCCTAGAGAGAGAGAGAGAGAGAGACTCACTGTTTAGTTGAAACGTCCAGGGCAGGAGAGCTTGATATCCGCCATATAGCTTGTTAGCCAAGTGTTAGCTCAGCTGAGCTCGTCGACGTTAGCACAACACTCAACAAGTACATTCCTTTGTCCATTTCCGCTCGAACAGACTGCAAACTACCTGGCGTTCTATCGCCATGCTCTAAGACAAACTCTAACCTTAACCAACTTTTAAAGAGTGCCTAAGCTTAACAGTCTAAAGAAAGAACTTGCAGTCACGGCACGGCACGCTCTAAGACAAACAACAGTCCTAGTACCAGGAACCAAGCTAGAAGCTAGAATTGGAACATTAGAAATTGGATTCGGCCAATCAGAGATCGTCTCTGTGAAATTCTGCCATGGAAAAAAATACTGGCGTCGGCCAATCAGAGAGCGTCTCCGCGAAATGCGGCTATGGAAATTCTCACGGAAGTTCACGCTGCTTTCTAGACCGCTTCAAATCGCGCTCGGATTCCAACATAATAGTCATATTTCAACGCACAACGCCGTATGCACTGATTGGCTGTGACGGAGACAGCGATCAAACTGTGACGCGCACTCAGAGCGCTATCGCGTATAGCCCGGGCCGAGAAATACAAAAAAAAAAAAAAAGAAAAACGTGATGTCACTTCCTGCTCTGGAAAACGATGTTTTTTTAATTTAGATAATAACGTTATATTGTGCATTGGAAATACAAACATACTTAAAATGACTAAATATTATTAATTTTAAACATGTTTATATTATTTATAGGGCTATAAAACACAAAAACGAAAAAGTTTTATTGTCTTCTTCTCTGATTTAACAGCAGCTGGCCAGCAGGTGGGTCGGCGCCCTAGCGCCCCTAGTGGTAGAGCCGCCACTGGGTTCACGTGTGAACGCACGATAGATCGTGAAATGAAAATCAGAAAAATTACTTGTACGGTATGGTTTCTTGCTCTAAAGGATTCAAAGTCAAAAGTACCGGGTTTACCACACTCGGGAGAGAGAGAGTGGGATTTTCTTTTTGTCATAATCTCCCGCCTCGACTACTGCAACGCACTGCTTGCTGGCCTCCCGTCCACCAAGCCTCTTCAGCTCATTCAGAACGCAGCGGCCCGCCTGGTCTCAAACCTACCGAAGACAGCCCATGTCACCCCGCTTCTCAGGGACCTGCACTGGCTCCCCATTGCTGCACGAATCCGCTTCAAGGCCCTCAACCTGGCATACCGTGCGGCAAAGGGAACCGCTCCGGGACAATGGTCTCTAACTACACACCCTCAAGACCCCTACGCTCTGCATCTTCTGGCCGCCTCAGACCCACTCCTATCCGAGCTCCTGGGGGGTCATCAAAGAGAAGTCGCCTATTCTCAGTCCTTGCCCCACAATGGTGGAACGAACTACCCACCTCAGTTAGGACAGCCGAACCCCGTCCAATCTTTTGCCATCGACTAAAGACGCACTTCTTCAACCATTATTTGAAATTAAATAAAAAATTAAATAAACTGTAGCACTCAACACTTTGATGAACATTGTCACTCAGCTGATAGAGTTGTGCCCTTCCTGATGACTTGTCGTACAGAACTTGTAAGTCGCATTCCTGAATGTAAATGTGTAATGTCATAACCTAAGTCACACTTCCCACACGCTTGGTCTTGGCTGTTTGTAATAAACATGTCCCCAGGGTGCTGGTCTGACCTTGTGGTGCTGGTCTGACCTTTGACCTTGTGGGATCATCAACCAGGAGGAAGGTCTGGAGGCTTGAACTTCCCTTCCACGATGACACACGTCCAGGGGTGTAAAGTACTTGAATAATTGTACTTCGTTACAATACTTAAGGGGAGACACTGCAGGTGAATAGGGTAAAAAAAATAACTAATAGATATCACAATGACACTTCCCCAGTTGATTACTTATATTAAGACAAGACTTTTTTGTATTACAAGTTTTCTGAAATTGTATGTTTAAATATGCAAATGAGGCATGATCTACTTAAATATGCACTAATTTGCATATAATTCCAGGACAGAAATCTGAACATTGGATAAAGCCATTTTCAAAATTATAGTTTCATTTTGTTGACATATTAGAGCCAAAGGTTATTACAGAGGGGATTTTGGATATCTCTTTTTATCACTCCATAAATCAGAAAATACTCTATTCAGTCCATTTTTATGGTAAAATTCCATATTTCGCCATGTTTTTAGGAATAAAATGTGATATAAATCAGGGTATGAATGCGATATCAACAAACCCTTCTGTAAATACCTTCAGAACATAGATATGAATATAACTGGAAGGTTTGGTGTATGTGAGTGCTACTGAAGTGGAGATTTCTGGCTCAGAGTATGAGGAAAAACTCTTAAAACTCATTTTTGGGAAAACGCCTTCAAAGTTCTGTATTGTAAAATGCCATACTTTTTTTTTAAACATATTTACAAACACAATACCTAATCAAACCATTAGTAATAGACAACCTAAACACATGCCTGATAACTGAATAATAATGATGTTATTGAACTGAACAGAACTACACACAGGCTACAAACAGTGTAGTACCCCCTAATAGGCAAAAAATATTTGAATAGATATCACTATGAAACTTTCCCAATTTGTTATGTACATATAAACTAAGAAAAAATATATTGCAAGTTTTCTGAAATGTATGTTTATATATGCAAATGAGGCACTTCACCATTAAATATGTGCACATTTATGGATGCAATTAGGCAAAATGATGTAAAATAAACAACTAAATGTGTGTTATTGACGTTTTATTGTCACTAGTTTCATAGAAGACATGTTTAGGAAGCAAAATATAACAAAATCTCAAAATCAACAAAAAAAGTATATTTGACTATTCACCTGCAGTGTCTCGCCTTAAGTACTGTTTTGGGGGATTTGTACTTTACTCGAGTATTATTAGGTTTGTATACTTGTACTTTTACTCAATTACATTTCAGAGGAAAAAAACATAATTTTTACTCCTTACATTTAAAATGCAGAGCTACAAAGTACAAATCTCGCAGGTCCAACAATTTTAATTAGTATATTTGTTTCTCTGGTCGAACTAACGTTAACGTTATTAATCCTGCGGCCGCGCTTTATTTAAAAACAGCCAATCAAATCCCCATCAATGTAAAATGAACCCGCCCATACCCATGCTGATTGGTCCTTGTGCAAGACTAGAACACGGGGATCTTTGATTAAACACCTGCTGTCAGAAGAATAGACAGTCAGAAAAAACTTTTTTTTACTTAGACTTTTTAGTACTTAAAGTACATTTAAAAGTGTGTTTTTAGGCAGATACTCTGATTTTGAGACGGTACCCATACTTTCACTTAAGTATAATTTCTGGGTACTTTTTACACCCCTGCACACGTCACAGTAGCATAGTTTATACTCCATGCCTAATCCATTCTGTCTATATTAGGGTCTCTCAGCCGGGCCGGTACCACCTCCCTAGGGAGCGTTCAGAGAGTGCTGACCTTTGTATCTAATGCTTTAAGAAGTTATTAATATGTATAAGGGTAAGCATTCCTCTGTGTTAGTGGGTTTTTATTGATGCCTCTAAGGCATTGGACCGAGTTAACTCACCAGAAACAGTTTTTAAAGCTGAGGGAGAGCGGCACGCCTGGTAATATTATTAGAATCCTGGTATGCCAACCAGACCATGCAGGTCATATGGGGTCATACTGTCCGCTCCTCTTGGTGTTGGGCACGGCGTCCGGAGTTACTCTCCCTGCACTCTTACATGTTTATATGAGTGAACTTTCTGTCCAGCTTGGCAAACACCCAACGGGTTATGTGTTTCATGGTAACATGGTGGTGAATCACTTAAATAATAATAGATCAAATGTCTATAGCGCTTTTCATGAAACCCAAGGTCGCTTCACATTCATAACAAAAAATAGGGCTATAGGGAAGTAGGGAACAAAGGGGGATGAGGGCAGGTAAGGGATAATGGACCTAATCTAAACTGACTGATGGGGAAAAGCCTTGGTGAAGAGGTGTGTTTTGAGAGCAGTTTTGAAGGTGTCCAGGGTTGGGGGGCGTTGCTGGTTTCGGGGGGGGGAGCATCATGTATGCTGATGATTTGGCCATCCTGTCGCCAAGTAGTAGTGGTTTCCAAGAGCTGCTCAATATCTGTTCTGATTATGGAGTAAGGCATGACGTGAAATACAATGCCAAGAAGAGTGTCATTCTGATTTGCTGGACTAAAAGCGATAAGGATATTTATTTTTCCTTCTTTCTATCTGTCTGGGCTGGTGCTGGCCGTCTGCTGTAGTACAAAATATTTGGGTCACATTATTACTGATCAAATTAGTGATGATTATGATGACATGTGCCGACAGCGGCGAGTACTGTACTGCTCAAGCGAACATGCTGAGGAAGAAGTTCCATTTCTGCTCTGCTGGGGTGAAAGTGAACCTGTTTTTAGGGCCTATTGCACTCCTCTCTATACTGCCCCCTTGTGGGTCAAGTTTAAGCAGCAGGCTAGTTTTCAGTGCTGGTCCTGGAGTTAACTCCTTCATGCTCTGCTGAGACACCTGATGTATAAATGTATCTGTCGTCTGAATGTGCTGCTGGAGTTAACTCCTTCATGCTCTGCTGAGACACCTGATGTATAAATGTATCTGTCGTCTAAATGTGCTGCTGGAGTTAACTCCTTCATGCTCTGCTGAGACACCTGATGTATAAATGTATCTGTTGTCTGAATGTGCTGCTGGAGTTAACTCCTTCATGCTCTGCTGAGACACCTGATGTATAAATGTATCTGTTGTCTGAATGTGCTGCTGGAGTTAACTCCTTCATGCTCTGCTGAGACACCTGATGTATAAATGTATCTGTCGTCTGAATGTGTCTCAGAACCGGATCATCCTGTTGCCGACTCAACCGGGTCTCAGTGACCTCAAGTTCCAGTCCTGTGTCTGGAAGTATTGGTACAGTACCCTGTTGTAGAGCTGCTATTGGTTTATTTATTGTGATGTAATTTGTTGATTATGTTTGTGTGTTTTTTTACTCTGTGGACCCTGTGTCTGTTACTAAAGATGATTGATTGATTGCTTTAATATCAGGCCAACAACTTGACTGGAACCAGAGATGAGCCTATAGGCCTCTACATGCAGTGAAGCACAATCAATCAAAATCTAAAAATCCCACTTCAGAAACACAGAAAGTGTCACTTTTGTATCAAAGAAAATGTTTACATTTTGTAATGTTTAATTTTTTACACACTAAGTAGTAAAATGAGAAAATCTGATATTATAATAATGAAGATTTTATTGGGTCCCCACCCTCCACCCATTGTTAGAAGCCTTCATTTGACACACAACACTGACAACAGACGTAGTTTACCCAACAAACTGAGCCAAATAGAAACATTAACGGCTGAGAATTTCATAGATACCCATGATAAACAGAAAATCATAACTGAGCGCCGGAAATGTAATTCCCATTGTGTGTGTGGGGGGGGGGGGGGGTTATGATTTTATTTTATTTTATTGACAACAAACATAACATTGACAGATCATCATTTGTATTTGCGTTGTCAGGGATAAAACGAAAAGTCCAGGGCCCTCATTTATCAACAATTCTTACTAAGTGTTCTATTTTCGTACTTGAGCACAGAATTTAGAATGTGTGTACGCACAGAAATATTGGGATTTATCAACCGTGCGTACACGGGTCCTACGCTCCTCCGTGTTGATAAATACCATTTTGTTCTTACCGTCAATGCTCGTGCACGATTAATTATCCATATATGGTAATGAAACACCCCCCATGGGATGTGAAATAATGGACTGACCCGAGCGAACTTTACGAAACTCCACGAGCGAGATTGTTCACTGAGGCGCTGTCGAACCAAGAAGACACAACCCGTGTTATGGGATAAATAAAAGGCTGACTTGTACACGGTGATGTCAGATATCAACGACTCCCTAAGATCATTGCTGCAATTCTGCCTGGACAGCTCAAAATACTAATAAAGACCATTCGTTAATCACTGTTTGGCGTTGGTGTGTCATTATTATAACCATGCTGGAATATGAATGCCTTTATTAGTTTTGTTCGATTGGCTACCGGGTATAATATTATTTGTACTAGAGGCATACAATCTATTTTGTTGTCGGTATTAGGTAGCCTATATGAATTACATATAATAGCAGCCATAGCCTACATTATGCAACATTATTACATGGCGTTTTAACATTCGCCGAAATGCTTGATTGTGATTGGTCAATAGCGATCGGTTGCCCATAGCAGCAGTCCGTTATTTTTCGATAACGGACCGCTGTCAGGGGCAACCGAGCAATAATGACCGCTGTTCGCAGCTGGAGCAATCAAGCCCACTGACACACACTGCATCAGTGCAATCAGACACACCTGCCGGCTGCCAGCGATAATAATAATAACTTTATTTGGGCTGACAGCGGAGCCACAGAACAACTGCGTCTGCATTTGATCTCGTCTTGTCGATGGTGTAAAATGTATTAGACCATTGTTAGTAAGTTAGCCATGTAATAAGCGGGATAATGTATAGCTATACTCGGTCATTGTCGCAAAATAATTGACCTTCACTACGTTTAGAACACCTCGGCGAGGCGCCTCGGTATTCTAAACTCTGTGTCGGTCAATTATTTTGCGACAATGACCTCGTAAGGATACATTATCCCTTACGTAACTTGCGCATATATAATATATCATATCATATTCCTATATATGTCTCCCAAGAATCGTGGGGCTCTGGGGAATAAAGGTTGGGAACCCCTGCTATAGCCATTATCCTTTATAATGTTATAGGCTATTTTATTTACAGTTTACTCTATCAGCCTACCCAGCATGTAATACGTTCTTTGTTAGAACTCAACTCGTTATTGTTTTGCGCATAGATTGCAGAAGTGCGGGAACGTTTTGATTTATGTTTGAAAGGCTTTGACATTGTGGGACGGGGTGGGTGGAGTTTCGAAGTTATGTAAGCAGAATACAAGTCATATCACCCACACGATATATGCTACCTGTATCCAGAGCATGTATGCTTTTCATTCATTTAAGACACATTTATTGCAAGGGTTTTGTAATACACATAAACTCAACAAATAACGATAGGTTATGTAGATAACCTAGTTATATTAGTATTGGCTGAGCGTCCCGCTCTGAGCCTTATGAGATACCCCTTATCTCCTATGATACCTAATATATCTCCCACGAAACAACTACATGCACCCCACCTGTATGGGGCCCCGCCCCTATGGTGGCATAGCCCATATAACCGTGACTCTGGTCACCAAACACCCTTCCTCGCCAAATCCCGTCCCAGGAAAAGATCCCTCAAGAGGGAACTCAGGGCCGCGCAGAGCGGGACGCTCAGCCAATACTAATATAACTAGGTTATCTACATAACCCATCGTTATACATCGTATTTGCTTTCGCACGGACGCGAGACCCGACAAATGTACCCCCTGAGGACCCGTAAGCCCACATCAAGGGGTGCGGGGAGCCCTGTCACCCCATCCTTCCTAACGAAGGGGGGGGCGCAGTCAACTCCACCTGAATGCGAACAAGAGGGAACCAGAACCCCTTGAACACACCGTACAGGCGGAACCACGTGTGACTCAACACACTGTGGCCCATACCCATAAACTCCTGCTACCCGACCAAGGACGGGAAGCAGGAAAGGCCACAGACCCCAGAACCGCCTGGGAGACAGAACCCCCGGTCATGTCCATGAGGTAAAACCTTACAAAGGGACCCGGGGAGGACCATGAAGCTGCAGCACAGATGTCCTCCACCGAGGCCCCACCCAGGAGAGCGGCAGAAGCAGCCACCCCACGAGTGGAGTGCGCCCTGACGCCCCCAGGGGGATCCTGCCCAGCCAACGTGTAGCAGAGGGTAATGCCCTCGCACAACCAATGGGACAGGCGCTGCTTCGACAGTGCCTTACCAGCACGAGCCCCACCGTAACAGACAAAAAGCTGGTCGGTAACCCTGAAGTCCTGAGTACGGCTGAGGTAAATCCCCAAAGCACGGACTGGACATGACAGGTGAAGGCCCGCATCTAACTCACTAGTGTGAGGAGGAGGACGAAACGCCTGAACCACAATATCCCGGGAGCGGAAGGAACTCCGGATATTCTTAGGCACGAAAGCAGGATTAGGTCGCAGAGTGGCACCGCAATCGGTCCGAAAAGACAGGCACTCTGGACGTACCGAGAGAGCACAGAGCTCACCTACGCGTTTAGCGGAAGTGACAGCCAGTAGGAACGCGGTCTTGAAGGACAGCTGTCCCAACGGCGCCTGCTCGAGCGGCTCAAACGGGGCCAAGGACAACCGACCGAGGACCAATTGAAGATCCCAAGTCGGAGCCAAGGAGCGTTGCACCGGCTTAACGCGTCGAGCGCCAAGCCGGAAATGCTTCACAAGAGGGTGGCTGAACAAGACATCCCCTCAAACCCCTCATGATAGGAGGATATAGCTGCTGCATATACCCTCACCGTCGAAGCCGACAGTCTATCAAGGAGAGACTGGAGGTAACTAAGGACAGCATCCAGGGGGCAGGAGACTGAGTCCCGGCCCCCCGCCTTACACCACACTTGGAACATACGTCATCTGCCCGCGTAAGCGCGACAGTGGAGGGAGCATGCGCATTCCGGATGGTAACACCATCAGGATCAAGAACCTGCGCCCCTCAACGTACCCGTCCCAACAACTGACCTAACAGATGTATGGGGAAGAATCCCTGGTGGCACGGCATCGGTCCCAGACCTGCCTGGCCATGTCCAGACGTAATCCTCACCCGTCAGGATGAGGACCGCCCCGCGACAGTACACCTGCACCCACATTCTCCCTGCCGGGGATGTGGGGAGCCCTCAGGCCGCGCAGATGGAGGACGCCCATAGCCAGCCGCCCGCCGCCTGGTGCAGACAGGGGGAGCGTACTCCTCCCTGTCTGTCGATACACGACACTGACGTTGTATCGTTCGTCCTGATCAACACCATTTGTGGACCAGAAGGACCGCTTTCAACACCAACACATTAAACGTAGCGCAGACCGGGCAGCATGGTTTGCCAGCTGCCCCCTACTGCGTTGGCCCGACGCGTCACCAGCGAGGGAGGCGTCGGTGAAAACGCGACGTGAGACAGCGCCGTAACCGTCCTAGGACGGAACCTCCCGAGCGTGTTGACAACACGCTCTGAGATGGATGCCCATAGCCCTCCAACCGTTGACTGGGAAGAGGAGTACTCTACATCCAGTCTACAGCAACCCCAGGCTGGTAGAGACCTGCCTGGTACGAGACCTGACGATCCACCTTGACCGCGAAGGACCAGAACGTCATCAGGGCAGAACACTCCGTAACCCCTGACGACGCAGAGGCCCCAGTGCGGCCTCCACGCACTTGGTGAAGATGCGGGGAGCCAGAGAAAACCGAACGGCAGCCTCTGGTACTCATACGCTAACCCTGCAAAGGAAGCGTAGGTAAGCCCTAGGATGGAAGATCGGAGATGCGCATATGCATCCTACAGGTCTATGGAGGAGAACCAGACCCCCACCTGACAGTGTTCAACAGGTAGGAGACGATCCAAAAAATGCTGAACCTTCCCATGGGACAGGTCCAGCCTGGGTCTTACACCCCTCCCTCCCGACTTCTCAGGCAGAGAACACCGGGAGGAGAACGCCACGACGATGGCTTGCTTCGTCCACAGAGATTGGATCTCGTTGACCAGAGCTGTCACTGCTGGAGACCCTGACAATGGGGTCTGTACCAAACCTGAAAACGGGTGGGGTTGTGTAAACATAAGTCCCCGCCTCAGCGTTCTCTCCATCCACCTCGACATATGGTACTGCCGTAGTCATATGTGACGACACTCCCAACGCCGTCACGTGGTGCAGGTCCGCCAGGAACTGTAGATAGTTGGCCCGGTCCCCCCGCTGTGCGTAGCCAACCCTGGAACCGTGCGAGCAGCGCGTTCCGTGTCGGAACATCTGACCCTGACACCACCCACGAGGCAATCGCACCCAAGAGGGAACCCCGACAGAAAGGGCCGGTCTGATACGGGGGGCTTCCGATGAAAAAAGCCCCCCCACTGAACACCCCTCCAGAACATGCTGAGGAGTTGTTCTGCAGCCGGACATGCAAGGTGTAAGGCCCCCATGGGTTCCTACACACCGTAGCCCTGCAGTGATATTACTACCACCCCAAATCATGTGAGCTGCGACCACTTGCCAATATTTCAGGAGTGGGAGGCACCAACATGATACCTGGCCTGGCGAAGGCGAGGCCGGGGAAGCCCGCACTGTGTGCCTCAAAAGGTTTCGAGCCCCCCTGCTGACAACACTTAAGTTGACAGACGTAACACCAGGCTCAACCAACACAGTTCAAGGTGTGGGAGCCGCTTGACAGCACAACATTCTCACGGACAGACCCAGGCTCAGCCATCAACTGGGTGTCAGCCCCTGTCCCCATGAGAAGCGAAAGGGGGGCCGCCCGCGCATCAACGAAGGCACGCGGCCCGCAGCCAAAGGAAACAATCAGAGCCCACTTTTTCCGCTGGTGTTGGGGAAGGGAGTGATCGGAGAGCAGGCTGCTCGCGGCAGGACAGTGACGGCTTGTTTGTTCAAGCCGAACCCATCCTACATGGCCGATCCCTCGGCCGCCAAGGCTGTCGGCCTTGTGGACACCTGACGAATCAACGCCCAGGATACCTCCGGCGGGGGAAAACATGGCCGCCTGTCGAGGGCCTCGTCATCGCCGCTGACGAGGCCGTGCTCTCTCTTCTTCTGGCTGCGCGGTGTGAGGCGGTGTAGGGCCTAGGACAATACCGCCCGCGCTCCAGCAGAAAACCAAAATCCCCTGCGGAGAGGGGAACCCTGAGCGGTTATAGCTTGCGGCTGGGTCAAAGCTAATAACATCAACAACCTTGCGCGATGTGTCGACGTCGGCTGGCCCTCAAGGCCCCTCCACCAGACACCATTTTTTTAATAGAAAAAAACAGCAATTCGAACACAGTTCTAATCGTTGCCAATTCCATACCGTGGCGGTACAAGCTTTAACAGCCCACCAGCCACTCGCCAGGCCGACCCACCCATGGCGTCGGCCGGGCGGGGCACTGTTTCAATATGTCAAAAACAAAGGACTGATGTTAACACGGAGCACCAGTGGTGATTGCAAACAGCAACCTCCACTGTGGTGTGCACCATGAAAGGGTTAAATGAATAAAATAACTAAACCACAAAATACTGTAGAATGAGCAAACCCATACACACAAAGTTAAGGGGAGGCGGACCAGAGCGAACTAGTCCCGCCTTCATTCAAAATATTCACAACAGCACACCAGCCCTAGTTTAGCCCATTTACCAAAAAAGGTAAACAAAGCCCCCCCCGCACTACTCCCCCAGTATACCGATTGACCGTCAGTATGAATGGTTGAGAGGAGAGAAAACTGTAGCAAGACAGACCTTCTCATAGCAGAGTGACAGAACGAAACAATAGCCCACTACACAGGGCCGCCTCAGGGGGTGGGGGGCCTCGCGTTTAAATTCGCACATGGCCTCACATTTCTCCCAGGCGGCCCTGCCCTTATACTACTACAGCCTAGTGTGAGGCGATGTGGGACCCAGATCAACAATCGCCTGCGCACAGACACGCAACATGTTTACCATGTCGGCTGGACCCATAGCCCCACTACCCGACGCCAATGTGGATAGGAACTAGCCAGCTGAGCCATAACCCGCCGTCAAGTCCCATCCTGCAGTAATATAGCTCTACTGCTACACCGCGAGCTCACGCATCGCCCCAGATGGGGACACCGTTCAACAGACCCCGCCGGAACACAAGGTAACATACCTGGCTAGGCAACCTAGCCACGGCCTACCCTGTTGTCAACCCATTTACCTGAAAGAAGGTAAATAGGACTCAGCAAAAAAACCCACAACAGCTACCGACTGACCTTCATTGATGAACCGGGCAAGAGGAGGGAGAAGTGACAACATCTCACGGCGGAGACATTAGAACAGCGTAGCAGTTAGCAGTAGTAATAGCATGTGGCATTAGCGATAGCATGTAGCATAGCATTAGATGTTTAGTAGCACGCCCAAGACAGCTTGGAAACCGTTCCCTGCAGTGAACATTCACCAAACCATCCTGCCCCCGGCGCCAACACACAACATGGTTGTGTAACAAAACAAACCAGCATTACTAACACTAATACCCATGCCTGAAGACACAGGGCCTACCTGAGTACAAGCTGGCCCGACAGCCAATCTTGTACAGCTGAACCTCGATCTGCTGTCATCAGACGAGGAACATCAACATAGGCCCGTCGTGTCGCCGAAAACATGCGTCGAAGATGCCAGGGGCCAGCAACCTCCGGTAAGCTTTCAACATTATGATCTTTTTCATCCTGCTAGTTACGTATGGTGCACGCAGCCAGTACGCTGGGACGAAAATAGAGGAAGGGTGTTTGGTGACCAGAGTCACAGTTATATGGGCTATGCCACCATAGGGGCGGGGCCCCATACAGGTTGGGTGCATGTAGTTGTTTCGTGGGAGATACATTAGGTATCATAGGAGATAAGGGGTATCTCATAAGCAGTGGTGCGTTATTGAAATCATCTGGGGTGACACGCACCACGTGCACGCGCGCTCCCTGCGCGTGCGCGCGCTCCCGCGAATGCGCATTTAATGTCCCCTCGCTTGGGCACAGACTAAAGACAGTGCCTAATTGCCTCTATGAATGGAATGTAACACGTCTTCACAACAAGGTTAGGTGTGAATGTGTCTGAGAACGTATTTAACACACCTGACGACCGGAGCTATTGATATGCAAATAGCGAGTGAGGTCCCACACCGTGGGACCCCGTCCCATGAACAACGCATGCCTGCTCATAAGGCTCAGAGCGGGACGCGAAAGCAAATACGATATATAACCTCTGTTCTCATTGCAATGCGTTTTTAATTCTTTCTTTATACAGTAGTGTAATGGCAGAATTTCTTCGGAGTTTCGTTTACCATTTCGTTTTCAGTGCGTGCAGCAAAAAAGTTTCACACTCGTGTCCAATGGATGATGTACACTCACGGACTCCAGGATTAAGTTTGAAGGTTCTTTACTTTCTTTGGGCAGTCACACAATATACAACATCATTCTTCAACAGGATATAGATCGAATTAGGATCGGTGGACTTCGTTTTGGACTACGGTCAAAAAGTTATGTGCTTCTATACTGCATGGGCACTGTCTCACTACTAACTAGGCACTTCAAGTTCACTGCATATAAAGACTCTCGCACATGCGCAGTAACACATCTAACGTACATGTAATGTTAATTCTTAGAAATAATTCGCAACTAAACTATAAATATGGCTTATAGCATACCACAGCATTACAAATTAAACTACTGCTCGTTTTCTAAATATATAGAATACAAATATATTCAAAATATAAACTTTCAAGGTTTGGTTCTTACATTTCCGGCCTCTAATTGGAAGACAAGCAGGCTGCCAATTACTCAATAAACAAACTAGAGCCAACGTAAATTTCAAAAATAAAGCATTATCCTATATGCTAATCAAATTCTAGCGTGAATGTACTGAACGTACAAAGGATATGTAGATCAAAGTTCTTTTGTTTAACTGTCCTTCTCATAGATGAGACACAGCTTGTCGACAGGTCTTTCAAGGGTGTTCGTCTTCGTCTTGACCAGCACACGCCTCACAAGTCCGTTTGCATCGGGAATGATCTGAGCGACTCTTCCCAGCAACCATGAGCTCCGTGGCGCTGATTCATCCAAGATCATGACGACATCTCCATTTGACAGATTCTTCTTGATCTGGGTCCATCGCTGACGCTCTTGCAACTGGGGAAGGAACTCACGCACCCATCGCTTCCAGAATAAGTCGGCGAGATATTGTATCTGCTTCCATCTTCTGCGTGCGTATGAATCCTCCTTGCTGAACAGTCCAGGCGGCATGACTGGCTGCTTCTTCATCAGTAGTAAGTGGTTAGGGGTCAATGCTTCGAGGTCTGAAGGGTCGTCTGTTGTTGTTGTGAGTGGTCTGTCATTTAGTATGTATTCCACTTCACACAGCAATGTGTGTAGACACTCATCACTGACTGTTTGTTCCTTCAGCACAGATCTCATTACTTTCCTTACAGATCGGATCTGTCTCTCCCAGACTCCTCCAAAATGTGAGCCTGCAGGTGGGTTGAAAACCCATTTGATTCCTCTTTGCATCAGTGCATCTTGAATCTTTGTTTGATTCCACTGCTGAATCGACTCTCGCAGCTCACGCTCAGCGGCTACGAAATTTGTCCCATTGTCTGAGCGCATAATTGCTACTTGTCCTCTCCTGCACAGAAAACGACGGATTGCATTCACACACGAGTCAGTGTCAAGCGAGTGCGCTACTTCAAGGTGTACTGCTCGCGTAGTGAGACAGGTAAACAGGACGCCATATCTCTTCACCGTGCTGCGGCCCTGCTTCACGTCAAACGGACCAAAGTAATCCACCCCTACGTTAGTGAAAGGGGGCTTGTCAGGTTCCAGCCTGTCTGGAGGCAAGTTTGCCATCTTTTGTCCGAGGGTCTTGCCTTTGACTTTTCTGCAGACCACACATCTTGACAAGAACTTCCTCACCATTGAGTTCGCTGAGGGGATCCAATACCTTTGACGCAAACGTGAGAGCATATAGTTTCTTCCACAGTGTCCGATTTTCTCATGAGTGTCTCTCAGAATCAGTGTAGTGACGTGCGAATCCTTTGGGATGATGACCGGATGCTTCACATGCTCCGGCATAGCAGATGCACAGAGACGGCCTCCGACCCTCAGAACTCCATCCTGGATCACTGGGTCAAGCTTTGTTAGATGACTGCTCTTCTTCACGTTGCTTCCTTTCTCCAGCATGAGTACTTCTTCAGGGACATGCTGGGTTTGAGTGAATCTGATGATCTCCATCTCAGCTCTCGTTAGACATTCAACTGTCAAGGTGCCCAGGTCTGGCATCTTCTTGTTGTCGTTCTGGTTGTCATTTCTTGTTTGTGTATCTGTTTGTAGATCTGTCTTCTTCTTCCTACAGCGCTGTAGCAGCATATCCTTCAGTCGGAGAATCCAGGCGACGGCTCTTTTCAATCTGTACCAGCTGGAATAGTGGTTGATCAGCTTGTTCACAGCGTTTGTGTCTTCGACTGCGTGTGTAAGGTGTACGTGTCTCACCTCGCTGTTGTCCTCTTCGACCTTCATCTCGGCAGGTCTGTCCGGCCATTGACTCTCTGGTTCTCGAAGGAAAGCTGGACCATGAAACCAGCTAGGGCTCTCCATGAACTTGGTAGGTGTAAGCCCCCTGGAAGCACAGTCGGAAGGGTTGATTGAGGTATTGACATACTTCCATTGGTGCGCCTTCGTTGCATCTCTGATGGTGGCGACACGGTTGGCAACGAAGGTCTTGAAACGCAGTGTTTCATTCTCTATATATCTCAACACGGTTGTGCTGTCAGTCCAGAATGTCGAGTCATGAAGGTCCATCTGGAGCTCTCGTCTCAACATCTTGTCAGTGTTCACGGCCACTACCGCTGCTGTCAATTCCATTCGTGGAATAGTAGTTTGCTTTGTTGGAGCAACACGGGCTCGTCCCATCATGAAGGCGCAGTGAACCTGTCCATTGCCGCTTGTCAGTCTGAGGTAGGAGACTGTCCCGTATCCATTTTCAGACGCGTCAGAAAAGTGATGAAGCTGTGCTTCTGCAACAGGTCCGAAGTCCACTGGTCTTACACATCTGGTCACACCCACTTCTGACAGTTGGTGAAGCTCTTGCAGCCACGTTGTCCATTTTTGGGCAAACTTTTTAGGAATTTCGTCGTCCCATGCAAGCCTTTCTTTGCACAGCTGCTGCATGAGCATCTTTGCAGGGAGGATTGCTGGGGCAAGGAAACCCAGAGGGTCGTAGATAGAGCTGGTTACTGAAAGGATTCCTCGTCTTGTGATGGGTCTGTCTTTAAGATTGATCCTGAACTTGAATGAGTCGGACTCGATGCACCACAACACTCCTAAGACCCTTTCCACAGGGAGAGCATCGTTGGTCAGATCCAGGTCTCTCAGTTCGTTTGCTCTTTCGTTGTCTGGGACAGACGCAAGCAGCCTGCGACTGTTACTTGTCCATTTGGTCAGGTGAAAACCTCCGTCGGCGCCCAATGCGGTGAGGTCTGCTCGTAGGGCGATAGCTTGAGTTTCGTTGGAGACCGACTTTAGACAGTCGTCTACATAAAAGTTCTTGAGAACTGTGTCTACAGCCTCAGGTGGAGCCTTGCTCCTATTCTCTTGTGCTGTCCTCTGTAGAGCAAATGTGGCGCAGCTGGGTGAGGAGGTCGCACCGAAGAGGTGCACAACCATCTTGTACTCAGCGATGTCCTGGGTGATGTCTCCCTCGGGCCACCACAGGAAGCGCAAGAGATCGGTGTCTTCATCAGGCACGCGCACTTGGTAGTACATCTTTTCGATGTCAGCCATCATGGCGACCGGCTCCTGTCTGAAGCGAGTCAACACTCCGACCAGGGTGTTCGTTAGGTCTGGTCCTTGTAGAAGCTCACTGTTCAATGAGACTCCTTGGTAGCTGGCGCCACAGTCAAACACCACACGAATCCTTTTCTTCTGTGGGTGGAAGACTCCATGATGGGGAAGGTACCATACTTTTCCATCCTGACGACTTAACAGTCTTGTTGGTACTTTCACTGCATATCCTGCGTTAATCATGTCACACATGAAGCTGGTGTACTCTGCATGGAACTCAGGATTCCTATTCAGCTTGGTCTTGAGGTTTAGTGCTCGCTGCATAGCAGCACTTCGATTGTTTGACATTTGGACACTCGCTCTCTTCAGCGGAAGATTTATGTAGTAATGTCCATCCACATAGCGTGCAGAGCCTGACACAAAGTCCATGAAACGATGGTCCTCTTGTGACATCTCTAACTTGTCATCACAGTTTCGTTCGGGAAAGTCATGGTTATATTGCTGGAGAAGAAGCCGTTCTATATCATCAGTCTCGACAGCAATTCTGTTCACTGCAGCACTTGATTGTTCACCGTCACGTGCTGTAGTGTCCGTTGGCTCTTCCAGTGGACCATTCAGAATCCACCCAAGAGCAGTTTTGACCGCATATGGTCCGTTTGCTTGGCTGTGGATCACTTTCCATGGCTCTAGCAGCTTGTGTTCTCTTGTTCCAATGAGAAGCTCCACTTCGGCGTTGATGCGTGGCAACCTGACTTCGTTGAGGTACGGCCATTTGTCAACATCCTTTTGTTGTGGAACGTTCTTCACGGAGACGGGGATGTTCCTCTGTGTGAACACCTTGGACAGTTCAATGAAGTTATTCTCCTCTAACCCACTAACTTCCAAGTCAGTGAGGATGTAACTCTCCACTCGCTTCTTTGCATTGATGGTGCTTAGCACTAGCTCCGTCTTTCTGCCTTGAATGTTCAATCGCTCTGCCAGTGTCTCTGTACAAAACGTTGCAGAGCTGCCTGGGTCCATGAATGCATAGACCTCGACAGCTTTGTTGCTTTTCTTGTTCTTTACTCTGACTGGCACTATGGCGAGCACGCAGTTGTCTCCGGCCCCAGTGCAGGCACTTAACACTTTGTTTTCCTCTGTACTGGCTTGGGAGGCGGGTTCATCTTCTTTTGAGGCAACTTCTGTTGTCTTCTCCTTTGCACCTTTGTCTTGCCTTGCAAAATGTAGCATGCTGGGATGCTTCATGGAACAGTGTTCACATGTCATTTTCTTTTTACACTCCTTGCTAAGGTGGCCTTTCACCAGGCAGCCGAAACAGAAGCCGTTCCTCTTCAGAAACTCCACTCTTTCCTTATGTGGTTTGTCTCTTAGCTTGCGACATTCTTCCAGGGTGTGACCTTTCTCACAGAACACACATGGCTTTGTAAAGGCACGGTTGAAGTATGTAGCATCCTTTGATTTTGATGATTCACCTTTTTCATCATCCACTTGTTCAGCACTGGTAGCGAAGCTGCTTCCCCTTTTAGCTTCTCTTTGATCTTTCTTTCCGTGCTGAGGTTTCTTTGTATCTTTCTTGTCCGCTGTTGCAGAGTCGAGATCTCCAAAGAGAGGGTCAGATGTGATCTTTGCTTGGCGATCTACGAAGCTCACCAGATCTGTAAACTTGGCTCGCCTCCGACGGCGTTCTTGAAGGTCATATGCATGAACTCTCCATCTCTCTCTCATCTTGAATGGCAGCTTAGCAACAACCGCCCTCATGGTCGTCGGATTGTCCATCTCTTCCATGTAATCGACATCTTCCATAGCGTTGCGACAGCTCACAAGAAACACTGAAAAAGCGCTGAGGGCTTTCCCATCCTCTGACTTTATCAACGGCCACTTGCAAGCCTTGTTGATCAAAGAGTCTGCGATCTTCAGCGGGTCTCCGTAACGTTCATGAAGCAGTCTCACTGCCTCTGCATATCCACGCACTGCAGTCATATGGTGGCAGCTCTTCACGAGGTCCTGTGGTTCCCCTCTGGTGTACTGCTCTAAGAAGTACAGTTTGTCAGCGCTGCTGTCGGCTCGTGCATCAATAGCATGATTGAAAGCTCTCATGAAGGATCTGAACTCTAATGGTTCTCCACTGAACACTGGCACGTCTCTTTGTGGCAAACGAGAGAGCTCCTGGTTCTTTGCGAGCATTTCAGCGAGGTTTGTCTGTCGCTGCATGAGCCGATACATTTCTCTAGCACTGTCCATTTGTTGCGGACTGTCATCGTGTAGTTGATGATCATCACATTGTTCTCTATCAGGTCTCAGATGAGTATGTTTTTGCTTGGAAGTACTTTTCACTGGAAACGTGGACATTTCTTTCTTTTGTGGCTTGGCGGGTTGGGCGCCACTCGTGCAGCCATACCCAGCTCCAGAATCAGATTTTACCTGGCGCAGCGTAGTCGACACGCGTTTGTTCCTGCTCACATTGCTCCGCTGTTCCTCACATTCCTGATACACTTTGATCTTTGCATTGGATACTGCTAGAGCTGTATTGATCTCTAACTGTTCCCGTTCAGCTTTAAGCTTTGCTTCTTTTTTGTCTAATGCCTGCATTTCTGTCAGGGCTGTCTTCTGTGCCATGAGGGCAGCTCTGGTTGCTTCTTCTTTAATGCGTGCTGAACTTGTAGTAGAAGCACCTGTGGCTGCATTAGACACACTGTCCTTACTTTTTCACCTCATTGTTACATATTGCAGCCTGAATCCATTCTTGTATCTTTGTGATAAATTGTTCACATTTATCTGCTTTAGGCTGAAACCACAGGTCTTGATCAGCATTCTTTTCTTCTTCATCACTGAGATATAACAGCACCAGGTGATTAACGTGTGTAAATTCTTGATAGAATGTGTCATACATTCTTATTTCCCTTTGCACAATAGTTATATCAGGGGCTTGTTCCTCTTCATTTGCCAGAAGACTTTCTATTTCGTTTGACTTTGCAGTTAATTGTCCTAGCTTGCATCTTCTGGCTTTTATAAGCCCAGTCAGCTTGTCCTCTAATCCCTTGGGTGTTAGCTCCCTCTTGCGGACCTTTTGTGTAACTGCACCCTCTGGCTCAGGCTCCGTGAGTTTCGCTGCAGTTTCACCGTCCATCTTGGTTGTTATTGATGCGAAGATACACCGTGAGAAGAGAACGGTACTGATTTAACTCTTTGAGTTATATTCTTCTTCAGGTGTCACATGAGACACTAGACACTTTTCTTTATTCAGTTGACATGCACAATGTTCTTATTTGTTTAGTTTTTGCAACGTCGTCATCCAGCTTAGCTCAGCAAAGTAACGTTAGATTCTAAAGCTGACGTCACGTCACGAGTCCACATGCTGATCGTTGCTAGCTCCTGCTTTCGTCGTCAACGATGGGCTTCTTTAACTAACTCTTCCAATAGCCAGTTTATTTTCTTGATAACGATGTCAATAGCAATATTTCCTCTTGGTTAGATAACTTTTTGACTAATGTAATGGCAGAATTTCTTCAGAGTTTCGTTTACCATTTCGTTTTCAGTGCGTGCAGCAAAAAAGTTTCACACTCGTGTCCAATGGATGATGTACACTCACGGACTCCAGGATTAAGTTTGAAGGTACTGAGCCGTACTGTATTGTACCCATTCTGCAATCTGTTAAATAAAGTTTTCATTCATTCATTCATTCATTCATTCATTCATTCATTCATTCAAGGTTCTTTACTTTCTTTGGGCAGTCACACAATATACAACATCATTCTTCAACAGGATATAGATCGAATTAGGATCGGTGGACTTCGTTTTGGACTACGGTCAAAAAGTTATGTGCTTCTATACTGCATGGGCACTGTCTCACTACTAACTAGGCACTTCAAGTTCACTGCATATAAAGACTCTCGCACATGCACAGTAACACATCTAACGTACATGTAATGTTAATTCTTAGAAATAATTCGCAACTAAACTATAAATATGGCTTATAGCATACCACAGCATTACAAATTAAACTACTGCTCGTTTTCTAAATATATAGAATACAAATATATTCAAAATATAAACTTTCAAGGTTTGGCTCTTACAAGTAGGAAGGGGGAAGAACACTATATTGTGCGTGTTCATATGACTTGTATTCTGCTTACACCTTCGGGGTTCCACTTGTTTCGTTTAACGTTATGGCAAAGCCTTTTGAATGTGGTCGGGGCGTTCCCGTGTTTCTGCGGTCTGTGCGCAAAATAATAACGAGTTGAGTTACAGTAAGCGGAGCGCAGTCAGTACACCCCGTATATTCCGATAACGCTATATATAAACCATGCTGCATTCATTCGGAGAAAAATACCTATTATTCCAAATGCTATTTATAGGTTTTTGACCATTATTACACTACTGTTGCTATTTTACAATGAACTTTAATGAATTACGGGCCATACAGAATACGCCAGTGTTGAAACTAATGCACATAAGCTTATTTCCGCGTTGTAATATTCATATTCTACCACTGGGTGCCAGGTATGCATGCTCTGAGCTGTGTGTAGATATATGCATAGGTGGTGTAGTGGGCAAGGCGGTCGCCATCAATGCTGGAGACGCTGGGTTCGAATCCAGCTCTCGGCATTGCTATCAGCTTGGCTGGTCGTTCACACTAACACAATTGGCAGTGTTAGGGGTGGGAAAGCTGATGCGTGGGTCCTGGGCGTTGTGGACAGCGACCCCTACAGTTCGGTCGGGGCGCCTGCACAGCGAGGGTAGGATCTGGAGGGAGGTAGTGTGACCTTCCACACGTTACACTCTCCCGGTGAGAATCTGCGCTGCCAGGCTGGCTGCCGGCTGGCTGCACATGCGTTGGAGGAAAGCATGTGACAGTCTCCGGCCTCCCGGACCAACAGTAGGGGGGAGTGCGCAACAACCAGGAAGCGGGTTGGGAATTGGCATAACGACTAACAGTGGGATGGGAGAAAAATCGGAAAAAGGAGGGGGGAAAAAGATATATAAAAAAAGAAAAAAATCCCACACTTTGCTTAGAAATGATCGTAGTCGTACGCACGGGTTACGCACATATCTGTGCGTACGCAACGTTGATAATTTATCAATAATGCGTAGAAAGTGTTCTATTTTCGTTCCTAAGCACGGAATTTAGAATTTATAAGTCCCACACTTTGCTTAGAAATGATTGTACGCACGCTTTACGCACATATCTGTGCATACGCAGTTTACGCACCATTGATAAACGAGGGCCCAGCACTTATTTCCATCGTTGTCCCTGTTGTCTCTACTTGTCTCTACTTGTCTCTACTCGTCTCTACTTGTCTCTACTTGTCTCTACTTGTCTCTACTCGTCTCTACTCATCTCTACTTGTCTCTACTTGTCTCTACTCGTCTCTACTTGTCTCTACTTGTCTCTACTCGTCTCTACTCGTCTCTACTCGTCTCTACTTGTCTCTACTTCTCTCTACTTGTCTCTACTCGTCTCTACTTGTCTCTACTTGTCTCTACTCGTCTCTACTCGTCTCTACTCGTCTCTACTCGTCTCTACTTGTCTCTACTCGTCTCTACTCGTCTCTACTTGTCTCTACTTCTCTCTACTTGACTCTACTCGTCTCTACTCGTCTCTACTTGTCTCTACTTCTCTCTACTTGTCTTTACTTGTCTCTACTTGTCTCTACTTGTCTCTACTTGTCTCTACTTGTCTCTGCTTGTCTCTACTTGTCTCTACTTGTCTCTGCTTGTCTCTGCTTGTCTCTACTTGTCTCTACTTGTCTCTACTTGTCTCTACTCGTCTCTACTCGTCTCTACTCGTCTCTACTTGTCTCTACTTGTCTCTGCTTGTCTCTACTTGTCTCTACTTGTCTCTACTTGTCTCTACTCGTCTCTACTCGTCTCTACTTGTCTCTGCTTGTCTCTACTTGTCTCTGCTTGTCTCTACTTGTCTCTACTTGTCTCTACTTGTCTCTACTTGTCTCTACTTGTCTCTACTTCTCTCTACTTGTCTCTACTTGTCTCTGCTTGTCTCTACTTGTCTCTACTTGTCTCTACTTGTCTCTACTTGTCTCTACTCGTCTCTACTCGTCTCTACTTGTCTCTGCTTGTCTCTACTTGTCTCTGCTTGTCTCTACTTGTCTCTACTTGTCTCTACTTGTCTCTACTTGTCTCTACTCGTCTCTACTTGTCTCTACTCGTCTCTACTCGTCTCTGCTTGTCTCTGCTTGTCTCTACTTGTCTCTACTTGTCTCTACTTGTCTCTACTCGTCTCTGTTTGTCTCTACTTGTCTCTGCTTGTCTCTACTTGTCTCTACTTGTCTCTACTTGTCTCTACTTGTCGTCTCCCTTTGTCGTCGGTCTCTTCCCAGGACAGCAGCAGCAGCAGCAGTATATAATGCCGGTTCTGGAGCTGGGGGACCCCATCAGTCGGTTCCGGTTGGCGGAGTCGTGCGTCGGGCTGCTGGGATGCCTGTGCGTATCGTTGGCCGTGTGGACGCCGTCCTGGCTGGCGGGCCGGGGTCTCTGGACGGCGTGGAGCGAAACGGACACCGAGCTGACGGCCCGGGCCCAGCACCCAGAGGGCGCCATCTTCAAAGGTGAGCGACCGGAGCCGCACTCAACTCCAAATAACTCGTACCTCTGGCATGCTGTCATTTATATACCTGCTGCATATAATCTGTAGATACTATATTTATATCTGTACATATCCCTTACCTATATCCATATCTGTCTGAATATACCTGCATATAATCATTCTATATACCTACTTATACATACTGCATATAACGCAGACGCACTTCTTCAAACATTATCTAAAAAATAAAAAACTCTAACCCTAACTAACCGTACTGTCATGCACTTGTCCTAATAAACTAACCTACACTGTAGCACTCAACACTTTGATGAACATTGTTACTCAGCTGATAGAGTTGTGCCCTTCCTTCCTGATGACTTGTCCTACAGAACTTGTAAGTCGCTTTGGATAAAAGCGTTCAGCTAAATGTAAATGTAATGTTGTGGAAAAAAAGTCTGCACACCGTCTATAGTGTTCCCAAGTTTGAATGTACTTGAACACAACGTTTCGGCCTGTGGCCTTTTTCAAGTGTCACCGACAAGACAAGACAGTGATTGTTCGACCAGCGGACAAAGGTGGCGCTATTGTACTTCAGAACACTGTGGACTATGAAAATGAAATTCTGAGACAATTAAATGATCAGTCGTTTTACAGTAAGTTACTGGCTGACCCTACCACTCAATTTAAACAGTCTGTCCATGATAAAATGTTGTTTTGGCTAGAGAAAGGGGAAATCACAAAGAACGAATTTGAATTCATGAAGAACGAGTACCCTGTGCAGTGGCGGAACTTTGGTCCCAGCGGTGGGGGGGGACATATTAGGGGGCGTGGTCAGTGACGTCGCAGGGGGGGGGGGTAGTTTTTTTTTTTTTTATATAATTTTTTTTTATATAAAATATATATATTATATAATTATACTTGTACAGTAGTTGTATTGTCTGCGAGACATTGCCACCACGCAACACGTCAAAATGCTCGCTATCTGCAAACAGCTCCACTGTCTGTCAGTCATAACCAACACTCTCGTTCACTAGGATACTATGATGAATTGAAAATGGGGGACGGTCCCTGATGTAAACAAGACGAAAGTCTTTCTCTGGTCTGCATCCCCTTAACAATTGTATGTATTGAGCTGTACTGTACTGTACCCATTCTGCAATCTGTTAATAAACTTTTCAATCAAACTTTTCAATCAAAACAGCTGCCCAACTCCGCGCTCTGAGCGTTCTGATGCACACATCACAGCCCAGTTTACCCCACCTGGCTGTTGCGCCCTCTGTGTCACTGTCGCAACAACAATCGCTGCAGGAGCGATAAATAATAACACACATTACCTATTCCGAAGACGGTAAAACACAGAAGGTGGTCTTGCGTTCAGGAGTGGTGGAAATAAACTCCCTTCATGACAACATGAATGTCCAGTGAGTCCAGAATATCCTGATGCATATGCTGCGCCTGCAGCAAGTCCAGGTTATTATTATTAAAGAAATCAGATGAGACATTTATTTTCTGAGACACAAGTAAACACACTCTCCACTTCAGTCAGTCCTCCCTCTCTGCAATTCTTTCCCGCATACAACATCGCCGACAGATATATTCCTTTACTGCGAATTGTCCCAAAACAAAAACTATTCCAGGCCGCTATTTCTTTACCAACGGATTTCCAGTTCCAACTGGTTCATGCATCGGCTACACTACACGCTGCTTTAATAACACTGCATTATCGAGACAGCGCCCCTATGTATGACTTTGAGGATCTAGCAATGCATTCCAAGAGTAGGGTAAATCTGCAGTGCCGGCACTGTGTAGTAGCGAGTCACAGTGCTGGCCGCCAGGCCGCGCAGTTGCAGCGGTTTGGAAAACATGGGGGGGACAAATACTGCATTCTGAAATCATGCAGGGGACATTTTCCGGGGACCCCCCCACAAGTTACGCCCCTGACCCTGTGTTACCGGTCATCTACACACTTCCCAAAATCCACAAATCCAAAACAACCCCCCTTCCTGGGAGACCCATTGTTAGTGGTATCGGATCTCTGACCACCAACATCTCTACTTTTGTGGACCACTGTCTCAAGCCATGGGTGACCTCCCTTCCCTCCTATACACAGGATTCCATTGAACTCATTAACAAACTAAAGGCCACTGTACTACCAGAAGCAGTGAAGCCAGACCAGCACTCTCAGGTTAAAAATTGTATGGCAGCCTGAAACAAACATGTTTCGGAATTATGTATTCCTTCTTCAGTGTTATAGCTTGCAATGCACTTGCAGTCAAGATAATGGTTATATACACAGGTGGTTAATGACTTGGCAGGAAATGACATCACGGCGCAGGTGTGCCTGAGTCTATTGGTCCTCAATGACAAAAGAAAAGACCTATCAAAATAGAGTCTGTTAGTAAATACAAATTATACAAATATACAACGTATAAAAGACATATATAAAAAACACAAAAGCAAAAGCAAAAATTGCATTACATTACCATACCAGAAACTTGCTATGTAACATGCCTGTAGTTTATAGGGCTAATTGAGCCCCTATACTTATTTACATACTTTTTTCTTTTTTCTATTAAGCATCAAAGGATAAACATACCTCTTGCAGGAAACAACCACTTGGATTAAACCATAATCTTATAGATAAAAGGTACTTAAAGGAAACAGGTTAAAACGTTCTCTTCATTCATTCCTCTAGGTTCTATGCAATCAAACAGGTGGATATAATAACATTCCCGTTGTAACAGTAACTTATGTCTGTCTCCCCCTCTCGCGGGCCTGTGGACTAACTCAAGTCCCATGTATCTGAGATCGTTAACGGTATGTTTACACCTGGAAAAGTGTCTAGCTACTGACGACTTTATATCTGAATTTCTCACTGAACACTTATGTTCACTGATTCTTGTTTTAAAGGCTCTGGTTGTCTTCCCCACATAAGAAAAATCACACAGGCATTTTAGTAGATACACAAGATTGGATGAATTACACGTGATACGCCCTTTAACAGGTATTTTTTTGTTCGTTTTCGGGTGCGTGTAAAATTTCTCTTTGATTATGCCTTGACACTGTACACAGGCTTGACAAGGAAAATTTCCATCAGGGATATTAGACAAAAAATGTGTAGGTTTCCTTACGGGCAAGTCGGTTTTAACTAATAGGTTGGATAAATTCGCTTGTCTTTTATAAAAGTAATTAGGCGAATGTTGAAACGCTGTCCCTATTATTGGATCCGACTGTAGAATATGCCAATATTTATTGACAATGCTCCGTATGCCTCTCGTAATGGGGCTAAAAGTGGACACGAAAGATACTTTGTCTGTGTTTTCTTTTTTCTTTTTGGGGATAAACAACGAGGCCCTATCGATCAGCTTGGTTTTATTCAGGGCTTTACGTGTCAAATTGACACTATAGCCTCTGTCATGAAAACTGCTTCTTAGAACTTCTGCTTGTGTAGTAAATCTATCTTCAGTGTCGCAAATTCTCCTATAACGGAGTATTTGGCTGAAAGGTAGACTATTTTTCAAGGCAGGAGTGTGGTAACTGGAATAATGTAAGAACGAGTTACGGTCTGTCTCCTTTTTGAAGACCTCTGTATGTAAAGAAATACCATCCGGGGCTTTCTTGATCAAAACATCTAGGAAAGGTAGAGTATGTATATCAGACTTTAATGTAAACTTTATAGTTTCTCTGCAGGTGTTCAGGTACTCAAGGAAGGCATCAAGATCAGACGATGTACCAGACCAAATAAAGAACATATCATCGATATATCTCATATAGGATTTGACGAATTTCTCAAACGGGTTATTATTAAAAATGTGGTCAGACTCATACTTGGACATGTACAGATTGGCTAGGTTCACAGCGGCTGGGGAGCCCATGCTGAGGCCTCTGTTTTGCAAGTAGTATTTATCTTGGAATCTAAAATAATTCCGAGTTAGTACAAGGTCGGCTAGATTAACTAGCGCTTCTGTGGAGGGGAGTAATTCCTCTCTCGAGTTTAGATAAAAACTCAGTGCGTCCAGCGCGTCAGCATGTGGAATGCTGGGGTATAAACTGACTACATCTATGGTAACTAATAAGTCCAAGGGACTAATATTACAGGTCGAAAGTTTGTTCAAAAAAGTAGTAGTGTCTTTCAAATAACCACGCTGAGAAGAGGCCAAATCCTTAATATGCGAGTCAACAAATTGCGAGATTTTTTCTGTAGCGGAACCTATACCAGAGACGATTGGTCGACCAGGAGGGTTAACCAGATCCTTATGGATCTTCGGTAAAGTGTAAATAATAGGCGTAACCGGCTACTCTACGAACATAAACTTAAATTCATTTTCTGTAATCACCTCTGCCGATCTAAGGCTTTTAAGGGTAGTCTTAATTTCCACGGAAAATTTAAATACTGGGTCTGTATTTAAAAGGGTATAAACCTCAATATCGTTCAATTGTCTATTGATCTCGGATACATACAAACTCTTATTTTGGAGCACGATTCCGGAACCTTTATCGGCTTTCCTAAAAATTCAATCATCGTTCTTAATGAGATCCTTGAGAGCTGCTGACTCTGATTCTAATAAATTAGGGTAAAGATGGGCTTTGTGACTGGTTTCACATAATTTAAGGACATCAAGTTGTACCAATCTGCAGAATGTCTCCACTGAGGGTGGGTTGAGATGAGGGGTAAACACACTGCATGGTTTAAATACCTTTCTTTTGGAGCAAAGGGTATCAGGCTCTGTTTCTGGCCTTTCATCAACATCATCACTTATAGGCACATTTTCATTAGTAACATATTGAGTTCTCTTATCCAAACCTCTGGCATAAAATGCTCTTAACTTAATGTTTCTAAAAAACTTAAATAACTCAACTTTGGTGGTAAAGGAGTCCGCTTTCCGAGCCGGGACAAACGATAAACCTTTAGAGAGGATATTGTGATGTGGGTCGCTCAAATGTGCGTCAGAAATGTTTACTATATTAGAATCAATGTTTATCACCGGAACCGTGGATTTCTTTCTTTGGCTCCTCCTCGTCTTCCTACGGGATCCCTCGCCGGTCTGGGAGGGAGAGGAGCGTCCTGCTCTCCGCGAAAATTCGACTGGCTTCGAAAAGGGTATCTGCCTTGAGAGGGCGTCTCGTCTGAGCTCGCCGCTGTGGAGGAAGAATCAGAATGCCGTTGTTTATCTCTAGGCTGCCAATTCTGCCTACGGTTCCTGGAGTGGGGATGATGGAGCCATGGATACACCATTTGCGTTGCGTAGTCTTGCTCATCTCTTCTCCTCTTAGCTCTCTTGTGCAGTTCGATGTCCAATTTGTACTTGTCGAGCTTCTGGTGTACTGACTCGAGCATTTCGGTCAGCTGGTCAGGCATTAAAACCGTTTTGATTTCAGCCTCTAACGAGGAAAGTTCAGCTCTGACCTTGGCTAATTTGGAGCCTTCGTTATCAATAATCAAGAGCATTAGATCCATGGAGCACTTGTCAAGGATCGAACACCACTTGTCACAAAATTCAGGAGATTCTCTTCCTAGTGTGGGTTCCTTGGAGATACGCAGGCCCCTCGGAATGATGTCGTCCTGCCAGTATTTGGTAAGGGTCGTACCATGGAGCAGGGTACGTGTCTCTCTCTGCCATAGTCTGGAAAGAGACAAGGCCAGTACCTCTCTTCCTTTGGGTGGGGGTGCCGAACTCTCTGGCACTGGAAATAAGCGACATATTCTGTCACTATCCACTTTGGAATAAGCGTAGCCTTTGTTCTCCATTTTTCAGCGTAAGCTGCTAAATATGTAAAAAAAAGAGAAAAAACGAAGGATTGGAGCCGCTGGTCTCAAAAGCTACCAGGGTAGCTATGTCAAGTTAGACCGCGCTCTCAAGATACGACACTGGGTGCTGAAATCCCATTAAGTATTATATAAAAGAAGCAGTGAAGCCAGACCAGCACTCTCAGGTTCAAAATGTAATGGCAGCCTGAAACAAACATGTTTCGGAATTATGTATTCCTTCTTCAGTGTTATAGCTTGCAATGCACTTGCAGTCAAGATAATGGTTATATACACAGGTGGTTAATGACTTGGCAGGAAATGACATCACGGCGCAGGTGTGCCTGAGTCTATTGGTCCTCAATGACAAAGGAAAAGACCTATCAAAATAGAGTCTGTTAGTAAATACAAATTATACAAATATACAACGTATAAAAGACATATATAAAAAACACAAAAGCAAAAGCAAAAATTGCATTACATTACCATACCAGAAACTTGCTATGTAACATGCCCATAGTTTATAGGGCTAATTGAGCCCCTATACTTATTTACATACTTTTTTCTTTTTTCTATTAAGCATCAAAGGATAAACATACCTCTTGCAGGAAACAACCACTTGGATTAAACCATAATCTTATAGATAAAAGGTACTTAAAGGAAACAGGTTAAAACGTTCTCTTCATTCATTCCTCTAGGTTCTATGCAATCAAACAGGTGGATATAATAACATTCCCGTTGTAACAGTAACTTATGTCTGTTTCCCCCTCTCGCGGGCCTGTGGACTAACTCAAGACTAACTCAAGTCCCAAGTACCAGACAATGCTACATTTGTCACTTTAGATGTGACTAGTATGTACACCAACATCCCACATGATGGTGGGATTGAAGCGGCACGCACCTTTCTGAGCCTCAGACCCGAGACTGATAAACCCAGTACTACCTGCATGTGACCTAATGGAAACTGTACTGACCAACAATTACTTTAAGTTCAAATCAGATCACTATCTTCAAACCAAGGGTACGGCCATGGGGAGTACTATGGCCCCCAACTATGCTAATCTGTACATGGGTCAGTTTGAGAATCAGTATGTATTGGACCCTGTTGCTAAAAAAAGTCACTCGAGGCATTTCATAAGTATCTCAACGCAGTTAACTCCAAATTGAGCTTCACTCTAGAGGCCAGCCCCAGCAGCATCAGTTTCTTGGATGTTTTGGTCATCAAGGAGGGGAACACTACATACAGATTTATTTCGCAAGCCTACTGACAGAAAAACGTTACTACGGGGTGACAGTTTCCATCCCACCCACCTCATTAAGAGCCTCCTGGTCAGCCAGTTTTACCGAGCCAGGAGAATCTGCAGCCTTGATAGTTTATATCAGAGACAGTCCACAGACCTGAGCAGGAGATTCCAGGAGAGAGGGTACCCTACAGAATGGATAGATAAAGCTGCTAACCGCTTTGATGTGGCCACACAGGACGAATGCCTGCAACCTAGCATTAGACCCACTAAGGACCAGTCCCTGCTGTGCTGCACTACATATTCTCCTGTAGGTTTTGAATTCACAAAGATCCTACATAAACACTGGCACATCATCAACTCTGATCCCAAACTCCAATCTGTCTTCAAGGAACCTCCCACCATAGTCTACAAACGCCCCCCCCCCCCCCCCCCCCCCCCAACCTGAGAAACCAACTAGTGAGATCCTACAGCCCACCCACTGCTCACAGACCCACGTTCCTAGATAACACCCTGGATGGGAACTACAAGTGTAGCAACTGTGCACAATATGGGTACACGATTAAGAGCAAGACCTACACACATCCACTTAATGGTAAAACCCTCAGAGTCCATGGCTTCATCACCTGTAGCTCCACTCATGTCATCTACCTAATAAAATGTCTGTGTGGCCTGAGCTATGTAGGCAAAACCAACCGGCAACTCAAAACACGCATCAGCGAACACCGCAGCAACATCAGATGTGGTGATGAACATTTACCTATTTACTCATCAGAACATACTATATTTTATTTACTAATTCATACATTACTAGACTTATATTGAAAATGAACTTAGTTTAACAATAAATTTTTTAATAATACCTTATTCATATTTGCCAAACTGTATGTTACCCTGTAAAGTTCCTCTAGCCATTTTCTATACATATACAACTATATACCTACATACACATATATACATTTATACATACATACATACACATACATACTGCCAGTTATCAAACCCCTTCTTCATCTCTGTACCTCTGTAAAACCATTTGACTGTATTTTATTTTAAACTGTTTTATGTTTTGACATTGCTTTAACTCCACAATCAGACCGTTCCATCATTTTACTCCACATATTGAAATACAAAGACTCTTCATGGTCGTTCGAAAACTGTATCTTTTGAAATGAAATGTTCCCCTTAAATTGTAACCCCCATCTTGCACGTTGAACAGTCTTTGAATATTTTCCTTGAATTTAGAGTTTATTATTTTTAGCTTTGTACATTATTTGTGCGGTTTGATACATTACAATATCAGTACATTTGAATAATTTTGACTGTAAGAAAAGTGAATGAGTATGTTCCAGATATCCAACCTTGTGAATGATGTGCACAGCTCTTTTCTGTATAGGATGGTTAATGGGTGTAATGAGCATTTATAATTATTTTCGACTTCAACGCAGTAAGTTAAATATGGTGAAACTAGTGAACAGTAGATAATGTGAAGTGCTTTGTGATCCTGGACCTGCTTTGCTTTGTTTATTACTCAAATCAAATCAAATGTATTTGTAAGGCCCGACAACACACGTTAATGTCCCCATGGGCCGGACACGTCTTCTTTAACACAATGGCGCTCAACCATGGAGATCTCCGTGTTTCGATTCCACCCGTTGTGGACAGAAGCACGGATATATCCGTGGCAAGTTGTTATTGCTTTTATTCCATTTTAATAACCTATTCAAGATCGCCGAGCGGCACTGCAGATTTACCCTACTCTTTGAATTCGAGAAGGTGCAATATCGGCCAGATCCTCTTAGGGGCGCTATCGCGATAATGCAGTGTGCCCTGTGGCTGAACGGTGGACTCTTTATTTTGACTTTCAATGGAGTTTTATGTTAGCTCGATTCTGGATCTGCAGCCTGTAGCTTGGATTTTTGCATCGCAGATTTCACTATGCAATAAGGGGATTTATCATCAGCCAATGGACATATCGATCTACCAGATGGCGATCGATAACGGGGAAATGCTCTGGGGGATCCCACCGGCCCATGGTAAGATCTTTTTCACGTAAAGTACATCCCGATCGGGCCTTGTTTTGATAGCCATCCATCCGATCGGCCTATGTGGCTAATTAGACGAACACGGTTATTGGTAATCAATAATAAGAAACAACGTCCCCCACCCCCCCCCCCCTTTCATGCATACATGCTTGAGGATCGTGCCGATCATATGCAGTTTGAGTTTTAACTGTAGCATCTGTAAAATGGAAATGCCATTGGATATAACATTAGCAGCTATTAGCCCTATATCTAGCCTTCCAGAAAATATACTAGACCAAATCCCATATAACGCTTATATTCACGGCGCTATAAAATGAGAACGTATTGATGACATTTTTTTTTCTTTAAGCCATTTTGAAGGGACGGTTTATGGACTCAATTGACAATGAGAATGGACAGATAGCAATACTATAAAGTATAGATTTAGCTCTACAAACAGCCCCACGTCTGTTTACATTTCCCGGTCCTCTAGAGATTTATTAGACTCATCCCAGTGGCCGCCAATGTGTTAAACAAGTCAAGAAGAAACAGCACAATAAGTCAAGAACAAAACAAGAACACCATAAAGTCCAAACATTTTAAAATAAATGCATAAATAAATAAATTACTGAAATGCTCGTTGCCAATTTGGTTTGAATATGTTTGATATGTGATTTCCAATAATTGTTTCCGTCAATCATGACAACAAGACATTTTATTTAAGACGCTCTTTCAATTTCCACCCCATCTATTTGTATCTGTACACATATATCTTTCCTACAATTTCCAAACAGCATTATTTTTGTCTTAGATAAATTGAATGACAATTTGTTGAAATCAAACTATATTTTAAGTCTAAACATTTCCTGCATAATGTCCTCCTGCAGTTTATTTAAATTATCCCAAGAACAGAAAATATTTGTGTCATCCGCAAACAAAACTAATTTGAGTAACTTGGACACTTTACATTATGTCATTGATATACAGTATAAATAATTTTGGCCCCAACACTGACCCCTGGGGGACACCACAAGCAATGTACAAAGAGCAATTGAAGAGCAATCACCCAGTTTCACATACTCTTATTTAGATAACTTTTGATCCAGTCTAGTACTACTCCCCTGATGCCATACTTTTCCAATTTGTTGATTAATATATCATGGTTAATTGTGTAAAATGCTTTTTTTTAGATCAATAAATACTCCAATTGCATATTGTTTTTTGTCTATGGCATTTGTGATTTCCTCTATTGTTTCTATTATTGCCAGTGACGTTGATCTGTTTGCTCTGAACCCATATTGGCTATCAGAGAGTATGCTTATCTAAGAAAGCATCTAACCTGTTGTTAAAAAGTGTGTTGAGTACTTTGGAGCATTGTGGGAGTAAAGAGACAGGTCTATAGTTTGTGAAGTGGTGTTTTCTCCCAGTTTTATACAGTGGTATGACTTTAGCTGTTTTCATTTCATCTGGAAATGAACCAGTTTGAAATGATAGGTTGCAGATGTATGTCAATGGTTTTGAAATCCCAGCAATGACCTTTTTCACTAATGCCATATCAATGTCATCACAATCAGTGGACTTTTTGTTCTTACATTTATTTACAATGTCCAAAATGTCTTTTTCATCCACTGCTTTTAAAAACATTGAATTTATTGTATATTGGCACAGTACTTCACTTACAATACTCTAATCACTGAGAAGAATAATTGCTAAAAGTGTTTTAGGTTAAGCATAGCAGTGTGTAACTTGTTCAAACAGAATTACAGTAGGTCATATGAAACATGTGTGTTTTGAGTTTAGAGTTTTATGAAAAGGGAGGGCAGTTTTGTGAAATGTGTTTTTAGCAATTGTGAAAAACGGTATTTTAATTTTTTTTATAAATTAGTGTATAGTTTGTGTGTTTCATTTAGCAAAGGATCTGAGGTGTTCTGTGTGTGTGGTTGTACTAATTATGTGTAGTGTTTTGAAACATCAGGCCCTGCACAGTCTCTGGAGCGCAACAGTAAGAAGCATTTTGTACAAAAGTATTATGTACTTCTGTATGACAACTATTAAAGAAACTTGAAACTTGAAACCTGTTTTCAAAATCGTGCTTACAGTAAGCAATAAAAAAAAACTGTATCACAACGAAATGCAAAAATGTGTAACAATACTTGTAAAAATTTAAAACACAATGTGATGTTTTTTTACAGTAATTACATAACTCCACTATCCATGAATTTTCTTTAATTCAGTGACAGTATACATACTGCATTTGGAAACATTACCTATACATGTACGATATAGGCCTACTATACAGTAATGCATCTTGTACACATCCTTCTTGCCCCCACCCCCAAAGAAGAAAATAAAAATCCTTTGGAACCTTCAGCCAACTGTGCACTCTGCACTGGCTATACAGTGGTCACATCATTCACAACAAGTGTCTTACATGTTGAGTCGTTGTGTTTAATCAATGACGCCAGATGTGTTCAGCTTTTGCTGTCTGTGGCTATCATTTTGCATCACATGATGAGCTTCAATGTGCACATTTGATCAGATATGTTTGCAACGTACATGTGTTTTAGCAAGACAAAATGTGTTTAGACTTGTGAGAAAAGGGGATTGAGTTTTGTGTGATTGTGTCTACAGGTGAAATGTGTTTATGGTTTTGCCAAATGGGGGCTAGTTTTATTGAATGTGTTTAGGAAACTGGTAATTTGCTTTAGGGAATTGTGTTTTGTGTTTTAGCAATCGATAACTGTAAGGTAACTGTAATCTTCCACATATAAGTGTTTCTTGCACTGTTCTCTCATCTCTGTTTCTGAAGTCTCTGATTTCACATCAACAAGGCATAGTTATCAGTCATTGGCCTTGATATCATGAAATCATAACATACATTGGGTCATCATTATTGTCATAATTAGTTGTGTTCTTATTCAATCTGAACAATGATGATAGGAGGATGGCGAAACACACACACACATACTCATGCATGTACATACACACAATGAATCACAGCTCAACTCATACTGTACATACAGCATGTGCATACACATGCACACACACACCCCAATTGGGGGACCCTGCTGTTTTTATCATAAATCGATAAATACAGACCGGAGTGCTGGACGTCCCGTGATGACACCCACCCAGGATGCGACCCCCTCTGCGTGCCCCCCTGTCTCCCTATCTCCGGCTGTCTCGTAGTGATGACCGGAGTGTAGAACGTCCTGTGATGACCGGGAGGATGCGACCCTCTCTGCGTCGCCCCCTGTCTCCCTGTCTTCGGCTGTCTCGGAGTGATGACCAGAGTGTAGAACGTCCCGGGAGGACGCGTCGCACCCCTGTGCCTCAACTAGATCCGCTATCAGTTCTATCTTTAATCTTATAAAATGTTCAGTTGTTATCACTATCAGCTCTATATTTAATTTTTCTAAATGTTCAGTTGCTATCGCATGCACTCATCTGTGTTTCACTACACACATGGGTGCATGCTTACCAACTGTTCGCCTGTTTTTAATGCAACATGCAACACTAATATCACCAACATCTAAGAAGGGAGATCCCCCATTGAATGGCCCTTCTAAGGTTTCTCTCCTCCACATTGCCTGTGGTGCATTTTTTCCTATTGTTAGGTTTTAGTGAGTTTTTCCTTACCTTCGCGTGGGGTATGTCTGGGAGTGTTGCATGCATGCATTAATTTATTTATTTAGAGTTTATTATAATTTTTTGGACCTTATGGTATTCTTGTTTTTTCTTGACTTATTGTGTTGTTTCTTCTTGACTTGTTTAAAGAAGACGTGTCTCTGTTAAACACTTTGAGTTGCACTCTGTGTATGAAATGTGCTATATAAATGAAGATTTTTATTATTATTAATTAATGTCGTGTTTCTTTTTCAAATATAGCCAAGAGTAAAGACCTTAACCCTATCAAAACAGCAGTCAAATTGTATATTGTCAGCACTACGTTTGTTTACCGATGTTTTTAAGATTTACAGAAAATAAGAATTTATCTGAGAAATGCTCATTCTATCTCATTCTAAACCGCAAGGAAATGACTAAATACAGATTTAACACTGCCATTGGAAAGAGGAGCCATTTCCCTATCCATAGATGTATGATTTAGCCATAATAAGGTCAATGTCAAGTTCAAGGTCAAATGTGAATTTATAATTCAAATGCATTATAATTTATTACTGTATCTACAAATCCTTCTGTTTAATCATCTTCCATTTATTCATTTGATGTTTTGTACACTTGATCCCAAGAAGGTGCTGCATGAGCTTCAGGCAGGAAATGCAAAGTGTAGGATAATTTCAAGACATGAATGTGACAAACTGCAGGCAAATGTTATAGCTTCATACGTCAACCTAAAACATGACTTATCATCAAAAACATGTAACTAGCCTGACGTTAGCCACTTAGCATGACTCTTAAAACATGTAACTACTAGCCTTACGTTTAGCATGGCCACTCTAATGTTAGCCACTTAGCATGACCGCTCTAACGTCAAATAAAAATATATTGTCATATGTGGTATTACTGTATGCTTATTCATTCATCTATCCTTGCTGGTTGTTCCAACACATTCAGATGCATTACTCTTGCGGGTGTCACTTTGTGCGTGCTCTTAATATTAATTCATATTTGTTCTGAGGATGTTGGATACTACAGCATTATTAGGGTTTTGTATTTCTCTATAATGTAGCACAGCATTAACAATGTTACTTATAACATTCCTTCTCAGCTATGGAACTCAAAGTTTTTCTGATGGTTTATATATACATTTATATATTTCGTAATTATATATGTTTTAATATATTAAACCTGTGGCGACTAGTCGACTAATGGCTTGAACTGACAACTGCTGTCTGGGGCAGGTCTAGTTATTACACACACACACACACACACACACACACACACACACACACACACACACACACACACACACACACACACACACACACACACACACACACACACACACACACACACACACACACACACACACACACACACACACACACACACACACACACAGCCACACACACACACAGCCACACACACACACACACACACACACACACACACACACACACACACACACACACACACACACACACACACACACATGGGGCAGAAGCCAGATAATTGACACCGTGTTGCAATAGGACTCTGCTTGTATCCTGTGGTGTATTGGATCGCTGGTGATCTGTCTGGTCCTTTAATACGGTGTGGGGGTGGGGTGAGTAGGTGATCTGTCTGGTCCTTTAATACGGTGTGGGGGTGGGGTGAGTAGGTGATCTGTCTGGTCCTTTAATACGGTGTGGGGCCCGGTGGGGTGAGTAGTTCAGATCCAGAGGATGAGGATGTCTCTCTCCAGTCCTGTCCTTCTAATTGATTCCTCTCCTCCTGGGAGGTAGGGACGAGGAGACGAGGAGACGAGGAGACAGGATCTTTAGTCTGTTTACTGGTCAGCGTGGAATCAGCGCTCCAACTTTTGGTCGGAGTACTAAATGGGAGGCAGCATGGCCTTACATTCAAAGAGGCCGATCGGTAACTAAAGGGTTGATGGTTCGATCCCTGGCACAGACAGAAGGGTGTGTTCCAGAGTTGTTACATCTACGGTGCCCATCGTCTCTATAAGTCCCCTTGAGCAAGGCACTGGATCACCCAAGATTGTTCCGGGGGGGTGGCATTGCGGGTGACCTTGCACTCTGACCTCATATGTGGGGGACTTGTATTTGTTAGCCATGCTCAGCAGCGGAGCCTATCAGACCCGGGCCGGGGGGCGGGGTTACATGACCGGGCCCTTTAAAGCCAATAAAGCTTGACATTATATCGGGAGTCCGGGGTGCCGACGCGCGTCCGGGGTGGTAATCTGACGGCTTGTGCGTAAAAAAAGTCTAAGATTACAATTTAAAACAATGTTTGAAAGAAAACTAACCAAAGAAAAGGTGTAATATTTAAGATTTCGTTTCTACAAAGGGTATAGAAACGAAATATATACAGATAATGATATAACATGACATAAAGCCAACAAACTACAAGAACAACGTAAACATATAAATAATAAATAATAAAATGACTACATTTCTAACACACCATTCACCACGGACCACGAGAGCAGCTGGCGGCGATGTCCCGACTATAGTGCTCTCCTGGGCAGCTTGGTGTAAACTCCTCATCCTTTGCTTGCAGTAGTGTGTTGGGGTGAATTGCCTCAAACGTGTTCACAGTTGCATTTAAACTTACTCCACCAAAACACTGATCGCATGTTGCAGTAGAGTAGATGCTTTGGGAATATCCGCGTCTTTTGCTGTTTTGCAACAAGGGCATCATGGCGAGATGACCAGCGAGTGGGACATAAGCGCTTGTGATACTACACGATGTAACAACAACCATATCAACATTTACCACAAACTCACGTTTTCTTGTTGACAGTGTGTGTTCGTGATTGTAGCCTACCTGTAAATCTGGCTCACCCCCACTAACGTTGTTGGCGGGCTGGGGCTCTTCAACAACTTAAGATTCCTCCCGCAGGAGGAGAGTAGGGCGGAAAAAATATACATCTATAGCTTGGACCATTTGTCTTTTCCTTGGTCCCTTTTATCTTTTTCTTTGCGTTTTGTCGCTCCACTTTTGTGTTTATAACTGCTCCCGCTCATGCTTAGGCAGTGCTCTGTTGACAAGTGATTGACGTTCATTTACGTATGATGTTGATGGACGGCTGATGACGATTTTACCCAAAATAGGAGATGGAGACAATAGAAGGGATTCACTTGCAATTTTTCATGTTTTAATGTTAAATGTGAGTGTGAAAATAGCAGCACAAGTTCAACTCATATTATAGGCTACGATGCTTTATACCTAATATACAAACGTCAGTGCACTCAGTGGCGCGAGGCAGCAGGGCCCGCCTGCGAATATCTCGGGGGTGGAGCCTGCTGCCTCGGCGACGGGCCCCCATTGGGTCCCGACCGTCCCGGGCCCGGGGAGCACCGCCCCTACAGCCCCCCCTGAAGCTCCGCCCCTGGCCCATGCTAGCGATCTGAACAATCAAAGACTCACAGCTATGCTGATGTGGCTAAATTACCTCCAGATGTTATTTCTCCAGGGGAGTGTTATGGTTTCTCCATAGAGCCCCGTCGTATTCTTTTTCGCGCAGGTCCGGGGCAACTTAGTCACGTCACTCAGTTGGTATTGCTGATTGGCTCGAACGCGGTATGTTTGTAAACAGCCAACAGTTCTATAGGCTGAGCAATAGAGCAGTCGGCATCCCAGAAACAGGCACACTTACAGAGTTTCATTAAACAATGTCATCAATAAATTGCCAAACAATAAAGAAATCGACACTCCAACAAGAAGCGCACTTATATATTTTGTATTTATCAAGATGAATAGATCACGCCAACAACAGGTGCACTTACAAGCCTGAAGAGGAACACTTCACAAAAATGCCCTGGGTTTATCATGTATCACGCTGGATGCAGGCAAGTCAAACACACACTATTGTAGGTGTAACGTTAGCCTGCTGTTTTGTGTGTGTGTGTGTGTGTGTGTGTGTGTGTGTGTGTGTGTGTGTGTGTGTGTGTGTGTGTGTGTGTGTGTGTGTGTGTGTGTGTGTGTGTGTGTGTGTGTGTGTGTGTGTGTGCATCCTCTTCTCTATCCTCTCCCCTCATCTCCTCTAATTTAATCTCTCTTCTCATATCCTCCTCTTCTCTATTATCTCCTCTCTCATACGTTCATCTCCTCTCCTATCATCTCCTCTCCTCTCTCACCCTCTCCTCCTCTCCCCTCATCTCCTCTCTCCCCTCTCCTCTCCTCTCCCCTTATCTATCCTCCTCTCCTTATTTAACCTCTCATCTCCTCTCCCCTCCTCTCTCTTCTCCTCTCATCTCCTCTAATCCATATCTGAGAAATGAACTAATTAAAGATGGGGAGCCTTAATGAATCACAGTGCTGTTTCCACAAGCAACACATTGACTTTTTCAGACGGTCAGCAGAAGTTTAGAAGAACCTGGTCCCTGTTTGCATGAAATATCTTTAGTTTATACCCTAAATGTCCCACTCAGCCGAGCTATTTCCACACAAGAAACGGCTTTCATATTGATTTATTTGGTGATAACACCAGAGCCCAGTGACTGTAATGATCATAGAGGTTCAGTCAGCATTAAGAGCAGTCTGGAGACACATGAGACCATGATGCCAGGTGATTCTGCTGTTCCTTTATAAATAATTCTGATCAGATGCGAGGTACAGAAGCAATTAAAGGCATATTTCACTTTAGTAGAACATGTTTCAGCAGTCTTACATCTTATCATTTTTTTTACGATGAATTGAAAATGGGGGACCCTGATGTAAACAAGACGAAAGTCTTTCTCTGGTCTGCATCCCCTTAACAATTGTATGTATTGAGCTGTACTGTACTGTACCCATTCTGCAATCTGTTAATAAAGTTTTCAATCAATCAATCAATCAATCAATCAATCAATCAATCAATTCAATCAATCATCTGCAAGTGAGCTAGTGACCACTGTTGTCCCTGTCGTGCGCTGTCAATGTCACCATTCCTCCTGGGTGTCAGACTACTCATCCATTTCCAAGTCTAAATATCATACTTCTGAAGACTAAACAAACTATACCGTGATATTATTCTGTGTAATGTATTTTTCTGTGTCAAATGTACTTGTTATTTGAGCCAATGTTGTTGTTTTCAAGTTATGAGTAAAGGAACTATTTCTCAATTGAGGTGTAGTTTGACCAACTGTCAACTTGGTTACCACTCCCCAATATTCAAGTCAAGTCAAGTCAAGAGTTTTAATTGTCACGGCATACAGGTATACAATGAAATGCGGGTGGTCTTGCCCGCAACGATGTGCAATACAGTGGTACATATAATAGAATCAAAAGAAGAAAACAATATTTTACAATAACTGCAATATTCCATGCAGGTCAAGGATAAACAACACACTCAAACCTACAATAGATTGACCGGATCTTATTTTATGTCACATACCTTTGTCTCATTCTCTGTTGTATTGATATCTGCACAGCAGTTTGTTTGTTTGTTTGTTGTTATCATACTTCAGAAGTATGATATTTAGACTTGGTCCTCAAAATGAATGGGCGTGAATGAGGAGCCTGACGTGTGGCCTACAGAAGCTAATCATTTTTCGTGTTCCAAAGGTCACACGGTCATTGTTTTTTTTACAGTTATTGATACAAGGACTAACACTAGACAATTGTAAATGCTGTATTCTGCTGAAGACATGGTCCAAATGTATATGAATTGGAATGGATGACGATTAGTGATAGTAAAAAAAAAAAATTTGCGTCATCTACCTGCCAACGTTTTACCGGACCAATCCTACCCATTTAATCATGATCCTGCCCTACTCTCACTTGGCACGGAGCGAATGTTCAGAGTAAAATGCAGATCGTGTCACGTTAAACGCAGGTCGATGCCAACCAAAATGGCGAACAGCGTTTTCTGTGACACCAAGTGAGCGGTGCGGACGTCCGCACGGTTAGAAAATTGGAGCTTCGCACTTGGAGTCCGGTTTGAGTCCGCTTTGAGTCCGCTTTGAGTCCGCCTTGAGTCCGCTTTGAGTCCGCTTGGAGTCCGCTTTGAGTCCGATTTGAGTCTGCTTGGAGTCCGCTTTGAGTCCGCTTTGAGTCCGCTTTCAGTCCGCTTTGAGTCCGCTTTGAGTCCGCTTTGAGTCCGTGCGGACCTCCGCGGAGTCCGGTCCGCGTACGTTCCGCTCGACTATGGGAGGGCCTTAAGAGAAGCAGTGAGAGGTGAAGGTGACACAGAGACAGAAGCAGTGAGAGGTGAAGGTGACACAGAGACAGAAGCAGTGAGAGGTGAAGGTGACACAGAGACAGAAGCAGTGAGAGGTGAAGGTGACACAGAGACAGAAGCAGTGAGAGGTGAAGGTGACACAGAGACAGAAGCAGTGAGAGGTGAAGGTGACACAGAGACAGAAGCAGTGAGAGGTGAAGGTGACACAGAGACAGAAGCAGTGAGAGGTGAAGGTGACACAGAGACAGAAGCAGTGAGAGGTGAAGGTGACACAGAGACAGAAGCAGTGAGAGGTGAAGGTGACACAGAGACAGAAGCAGTGAGAGGTGAAGGTGACACAGAGACAGAAGCAGTGAGAGGTGAAGGTGACACAGAGACAGAAGCAGTGAGAGGTGAAGGTGACACAGAGACAGAAGCAGTGAGAGGTGAAGGTGACACAGAGACAGAAGCAGTGAGAGGTGAAGGTGACACAGAGACAGAAGCAGTGAGAGGTGAAGGTGACACAGAGACAGAAGCAGTGAGAGGTGAAGGTGACACAGAGACAGAAGCAGTGAGAGGTGAAGGTGACACAGAGACAGAAGCAGTGAGAGGTGAAGGTGACACAGAGACAGAAGCAGTGAGAGGTGAAGGGTGTTATCAGATATCCTGTCTGGAGGAGTAGCAGAGGAAGTTCTTTATCACCCAGACAGAGGCAGGTTAGTCTCTCTTATCAATCATCCCAGCCTCCTCCCTGGGATTCTCTCCCGCTGCACCTGGGTCTCCCCGTGTAGCTCCATAACCGCCTGTGGACATGTGTGTGTCTGTGAGTACTGTGAGCGAGAGAGAGAGATACCTTCCGACCACACAATTTGTCCAGACAGCATCCAATTAACCTTATAAATGAAGAATAGGACAATTATATATAGGACCATTTCCATAGTTAGAAACACAAATGGATTTGCTTAATAGATAGTCAGCCATCTTGTGATGCACAGTGTTAAGTTAACGTAATATCAAGCTGACAGAGAATATGGAAGTCATTGCATAGCTTAGCTGGATAGTAGTTAGTTTATAATGTTAGCCTGGGACAAATGTTGCGTCTCACAGGATGAGCAATTACCTTATAAAGAAGTGCAGCTACTAAATGAAGGAAACATTTGAACATAATGTCTGTGTTTTATTTGTATTATTTATTATTTAACCTTTATTTAACCAGGCAGGTCAACAAACTAATTCTTATTTACAATGACAGCCTGGCGAGAGGACAAAGGGTCTCTAGTAACAGGGAAAAGGAGGATAAAAACCAAAAAGAACAATCCAGATAAGATTATCGGACACATGCAATACATACATCACAGAGGTAAGGGCCATAATTAAAACACACACCATGAGTTATTAGAGTACATGTTGTCAATTGAAGCCATCACAAGTTATTAGACTACATGTTGTCTATTGAAGCCATTGGTAAATGGTGCATTTATATAGCACTTTTATCCAAAGCTCTTTACACTTTGTTTCTCATATTTTACCCATTCACTCACACATTCACTCACACATTCACACACTGATGGCAGAAGCAACCATGCAAGGTGCCAACCTGCTCATCGGGAGCAGTTAGGGGTCAAGTGTCTTGCTCAAGGACACTTCGACATGCTGCCCGGGAGGAGCAGGGATCGAACTGGGAACCTCCGGATGACCAGACGACTGCTCTACCTCCCAGGCGACTGTTGTGAGTTATTACAGTACATGTTGTCTATTGAAGCCATCGTGAGTTATTACAGTACATGTTGTCTATTCCACCCTGGTCGATCGTCTCGAACACAGGCTCGGTAATGTGGGGTCTGCCATAAGCTTGTTCTCATCCATACTCTTCTCTATCTACATGCTTCCCCTGGCCAAAATCATCCAGAAACACAATATTTCATACCACTTTTATGCCGATGACTCCCAAATCTACCTTCCCCTCAATCCCTCTGACACCTAGACTCCCTTATGTCTCAGGGACATAAAAAGCTGGATGGCCCTCAACTTCCTTCAGCTAATTGAAAACAAAACAGAGATACTTTTGTTTGGCCCCCTCCTCCACCAAAACACTCTCCAACAGCCTAGGACAACTCTCCACCCACCTCAAACCACACGTCAAGAGCCTGGGCATAATCTTTGACCCAGAGCTCAAATTCGACCGGCAGGTAAATGCCGTAGTAAAATCATGCTTTTTCCAACTCTGTAACATCACTAAAATAAAAACCATCCTTTCACCCGTCGACCTGGAAAGAGTAGTAAACGCATTCATCACATCACGCCTTGACTACTGCAATGCCCTCTACACCGGCATTAGTCAGGCAGCCATGTCCCGCCTCCAAATGGTACAACACTCTGCAGCTAGGTTCCTTACCGGCACCAGGAAGAGAGAACACATTTCTAGCCTCCCTACACTGGCTCCCAGTCCCACTTAGAATAGACTTCAAAATCCTCCTCCTGACCCTTAAGGCACTATCGGGTGCAGCACCCCTATACATCACCGAGCTCATCACCCCCTACTCAGCACCCAGGTCACTAAGATCCTATACATCACAGAGCTCATCACCCCCTACTCAGCACCCAGGTCACTAAGATCCTATACATCACAGAGCTCATCACCCCCTACTCAGCACCCAGGTCACTAAGATCCTATACATCACCGAGCTCATCACCCCCTACTCAGCACCCAGGTCATTAAGATCCTCCAACCAGGCTCGGCTGGTCGTCCCCCCCCCCCCCCCCCGCACCAGACTCAAAAAGAGAGGTGATCGCTCCTTCAAGGCTGTGGCCCCCAAACTGTGGAACCAGCTACCCGTGGAGATCCGATCTGCCCCCTCGCTGGAGACATTTAAGGCCTGTCTAAAAACCCACTTTTACTCCCTAGTACTGTGTGCTATACTGTACTCTGTGCTCCTCTGTCCCCTGTGTGCTATACTGTACTCTGTGCTCCTCTGTCCCCTGTGTGCTATACTGTACTCTGTGCTCCTCTGTCCCCTGTGTGCTATACTGTACTCTGTGCTTCCCTATCCGTGTGTTGGCCTGCTGTTGTCCTATTCTCTGAGTGTACTGTCTTGTCCTGCTGTGCCTTTTTGTATTTTGTATTTTATATTATGACATTTTATGCTTTGATTGTACAGCACTTTGGTTGGCTCTTGAGTTCTTAAACATGCTTTATAAATAAATGACTTGACTTGACTTGACTATTGAAGCCATCATGTCATCATTTCGCCCACCCACCCACCCCCTACCCAACCCCTCCCCCCACCCCACCCACCCAACCACCTCCAATGTACAGTTCCCCCCACCCACCCAACCACACCCCACCTACCCAACCTCCTCCAATATACAGTTTCTATGTCAAAACGTATATACTCTCTTTTCTGGACTATTTTTGTATCACAAACAGTACTGTATTTGCAAATCTGGTATGTCATAAATGTATAGATGTAGCAGTACTGTCTATCTGTATGTCGTGTGTGTCATATATGTTATGATGAATTGAAAATGGGGGACCCTGATGTAAACAAGACGAAAGTATGACATTTTATGCTTTGATTGTACAGCACTTTGGTTGGCTCTTGAGTTCTTAAACATGCTTTATAAATAAATGACTTGACTTGACTTGACTATTGAAGCCATCATGTCATCATTTCCCCCACCCACCCACCCCCTACCCAACCCCCCCCCCACCCCACCCACCCAACCACCTCCAATGTACAGTTCCCCCCACCCACCCAACCACACCCCACCTACCCAACCTCCTCCAATATACAGTTTCTATGTCAAAATGTATATACTCTCTTTTCTGGACTATTTTTGTATCACAAACAGTACTGTATTTGCAAATCTGGTATGTCATAAATGTATAGATGTAGCAGTACTGTCTATCTGTATGTCGTGTGTGTCATATATGTTATGATGAATTGAAAATGGGGGACCCTGATGTAAACAAGACGAAAGTCTTTCTCTGGTCTGCATCCCCTTAACAATTGTATGTATTGAGCTGTACTGTACTGTACCCATTCTGCAATCTGTTAATAAAGTTTTCAATCAATCAATCAATCAATCAATCAATCAATCAATCAATCAATCAATCCATCCATCCATCCATCCATCCATCCATCCATCCATCCATCAATCAATCAATCAATCAATCAATCAATCAATCAATCAATAAATCAATAAATCAATCAATCAATCAATCAATCAATCAATCAATCAATCAATCAATCAATCAATCAATGTATTAGCAGAGTGAACCTTTATGCAACGTCCCACATATGGGACGTTTTTCGGACTTTTTGCAACCGGCACTTTGGCGACCCCTAGTGGCTCAGGTGTGCATATTTTGTAATACAATATATATATCGGATTAAAGCCCCATTTGTTGCCTGTGGATATCCCTTTCAGGTGACAAAATCCATTGAGCGGTTCTCGGGTTACATGCCGGTATTTGAGGCTTGTGCAAAGTACATGGTATTGCGCAAAATACCACTCCCGACTCAGGCTGCAGTAGTTCCGTCAATCTAGATCCGATCTCGAAAATGATTGTGGATCGTTGTAGCCAATGAGTGTGGCTTTCCAATGATACCCCACATGGGGATCTAAATAATAATAAATAAATAAATAAATAACTAAAACACGAAAACAGGAAGAGAAAAACAGCAGAATGAATTGAAGTCTATGAGAAAACTGCATCTTTCTTTGTACACAGTTTACCAAAATCACTCCTAATCACGCATTTTTGAATGGATCTTTATGAAATTTGGATATGTACTTTAAGGCTTCAGGCTATGGCTCCCTCTGGATTTGTAAGCCATTCCACCTTCTGGGGAAATACTACCTCTCGACTACTAACTACTACAGAAAAACTTGAGTAACACGTTTTTCTACAACTCAAGTTCAGACCTATGTTACTCTATTACATTAGCACTAAAAGTGAATTTTTCTTCAGGAATCAGAAACTTCAGAATGTCATCTTTCAAAAGAGACCAGGCTCATGCATGTGCTATAAGAATAAAGTATGTTGTTTTGGTTTGGAAAGAAAGTATGCAGTCCTCAAGTTAAAGTTCAGAAATGGCCACTTTTCTGCCCGCTTGATAAGAGCATGTAGAATGTAAAACGTTAGGTTGGCAATAGGTTAGCAATAGGTTATAAGTGGCATAATATGGTTTTACCTTCTCGTTTTGTAGAAGTTTAATCCGAGCCGGCGACCATTTTGGAAATAGAAAAAAACGCAAATTGTAGTTTCTTTGCAGCCATTTTGTCGAGGGCATTCATAGGTGTAGAACAGCGTTGACATTTTTCAAAACTACATTTCCCTTCAAGTTCTATGGGGGTTCAAAGTTCAGAGTTGAATTATGGAATATGTCAATAACTGTTATTATTCTTGATAATAAGCCACAAAAGGTAACGATTTGACAAATATTGAAACGCAGTTAGTTTCTCCTATTGTGAGCATATAGGAACAACTAGATCTGAAATTCGTTTCAAAATGGTTGCAGAAAAAAAAAAAAGTACAGTCTAGTACAGTAGATATTATTATCTGTTATTGTGCATGCCTGGTGATGCTAAATCCAAATTGAACTCGGGCATTTGAAAGATACTATATGTATATATATAAATGTGCGAATTGGCTATAATAAGGTAATGTATAAGCATATATTCCATATTCTATAATAATATTTCAAATTGCATTGGTCCGGATGGGAGAATTCAGTACTGTATATACAGAACCTTCGGTTTTATCATCTTCCCTTTATTAATTTCCTTAGATCTTTTGTACACATGATCTCAAGAGGGTACTGAACGAGGTCAGTGGCAGTTTTTTAAGTCTGGTCATTATTATCATGGTGTTATTCACTGTCAAAGATGAAAAGAAAAATCATAATTCATATTTTCCTTTGTTTCATCACAATTTAAGCAAGCCTAGTAATAGACACAATATTTCTGACACTGAGAATACATTCATTTAGGTCCATAGATGTACCTAGATACCAAGCATATGCAAATAGCCCTTGTAGAAGTGGAGCAATATTCCATTTACCTAGGTATACCTAGGTATACATTTTATGCAGATTTTCACCTGGGGTGGAACAGGTTAATCACCTTGGGGAAATTCATCCTCTGCATTTGACCCATCCTAACTATTTAGGAGCACAAAATAACACAGTACAGCGTCCAGGGACCAACTCCAGTTGTAATGCCAGTACCTTGGTCAAGGGCAATACCAGGAAACCTAGCATGCATGTCTTTTATTATTAGAGTACATGTTGCCTATTGAAGCCATCGTGAGTTAGTAGAGTACACCTTTTCTCTGGCTTATGTTAGTTTTAGTTCATTCCTGCACTTTTTGCACACAAGAATAACGGATCAGGTGAGTGTTTGTTGCATCTGCCGGTTCAGACCTGTCTTTGATTCTTTGTTTTGTTTTGAAAAGCAATAATTAGACGGACATTGAAACATCCTCAAAGAGACTCATTTGGCATCAGACGTTGAGGTCAGAGTCAGAGGGATAAGCCGCTTCACTACGTCTTGGAAATTGTTCAGATTATCCTTGAAGCTGGTTTGAAGGTTGTTTTAAAAGTATTTGTGAACCTGCATTAAAAAAGAAAATATTGAAAAGCTCTAAAATTCTGCTTAATACAGTAACTCAGAGGGGCCGGTAGCTATATGATTTTGTGCTGGTTGTGGTTTAAATTTCTGTCTGCTTTCTTAATGAACCATTGAGATGAAGAACCATATAACTTAAAATATTTTGGACAGCTCGCGTTTGCAAAGTTTGTAAAGTCAATCCATATCACATGGTGAATGTGATATATTGTCAGAAAGTACTCACCCTCTGCTGTCTTAAACCCATTATCTCTGTAAACTGTCCTAATTTCAACCATGAAATTACACTACTTAAAACGTCTCCAGATTCAAACAAGAAGATAGATACCGATCCATGCATGAAAATAATATTTACAGTTACATCAAGATTGTGCCATGAAAGCAGTATTATGTTTATATGTGTGTATTGTATATTTATTTACAATGATGGCATGTCTCTGCATAATATAGATTATTAGTGCAGAGTGGAATATATTGGAGCACTATAATCCTCTCAAAGTAACTATGCAGTGACATTGTATGCATTAAAGATATATCTCTTTTAATCTTTACAATAAATCTATTATTATATTGTTACAATATATTTTTCACGTTCTGTTTATAGTGAATAGACATTAAACAACAAATATAAATTTGTATACATTTTATTCTCGTCATTGAGCAATCCTTGAATATAGGTAGGTACTAATCTTGCAGTTCCACTTAGATGGAAAGACACGCAGGACACAACTGCCATAGAAAGGATTGTATTATGTGATTGAATGGAAGAAACGTCTTGATTTTAAATTATATAGCACTTTGGCAGAACAAATGTATTGCAGTCCACAAAGAGTCAACCATCAATATTGTTTGCTCTGGGAGTGGAGACCACTAGTCACCACCACTAACTTGTGTTTCAGAAACCTTGTTTAAATATGTGTAGTATGTAGTAGGATACAAAAAAATAAGTTGTTGATGTGGCCAATGTTACTTTTACCATGTGCTTGACGGTGAGCACTACCCCTTTAATCGACGGGAGTATCACTCCGCAAGTCGTCACAGGGACTAAGACCTCTCGGAACAGCGCTCTCGTCTTTTGCTGAAATCTCCAGAGCCAGTGGTCTTGAAACACACATCTCCCCAGGAAATCGAGCCTCAGCGTGTAAGTAGTGTTTATAGGCAGTTGTTCTGCATATTATAGCATTTGTTAAGTTTCCGACAGTCTATAGTGTTTGTGAGATTCTTTTTCCAGAGATTTTGGTAATATTTTCCACTCCAAAAGCGTGTTTCTAAAGTACCGATGTGGAGTGAAAAAACACCCAGGCTACAGGCTTTGTCTGTGTTTTACGTTGGCCCTCACGCTCGTGCCCGAGGGACAATTGACGTATTTATTTAGCAAATGCAATTTCGCAAAGTTTTCACATTGCTGTATTTAGTTTATTCATTACTGAATAAACTAACTAATATTATATATTCTATATAATATATTTCATTTTATCAACCTAGAATGGACGATGAGTGTGGCGGGTCGGCGCGCCCCGCATAGCCAGAGATGAATGCTTGCCGGCCGCACCCTTTCATTAGCTCAGCTAGCTCCCCGGCTAGCTGCAGCTAACGTCAAGCTAGCCCAAGACCCAGAGCTTCAGCCCACTGCTGCTGTCCAGGGAAGATGCTTGTAGAGAGGCAGAGGGCATAGAGGAAGACAAGGCTCGAGGAAGAGAACGGGGTAAGTTTGAATGAAAAATGTAACACACACATTCAATTATTTTATGAATAATATGTCATATGTAAAAAAAAGATATAGAAAAAATTTAACTAATAATCTATCACAAACCGTTGAACTTCATGAATTTTCTAACTGGGCCAGTGGTCTCAGGAGAGATATAGACCCTCATCCTCACCTTTGTTTACACTGTTAATTCAGTTTCAGTTTCAGTTTATTTAAAAAGGACAGTAGGCCTACTCATTAATCAACATTACTGTAAATGTGCCAGTTTTAGCCAGCTGGCTCATTCACAACTGTAGTCCCTTTGGTAAGATGTTATAAAACCATACACCTAAAACAGAAGCATTATTTACAACACAATCCAACATGATAAAGGTAAAAGCAATAACAAAATACACAATGAACTGATTAAAAGTGGTAACATATTTTATTTGTTAATAATAGCCAGGTCTTGCGTTTTCTTGTAAAGGTGTGGTAGGTAGATAGCACAGTATCTTATTTCAGTTTATAGGATGTTCCAAAAATGATTGACTGAAGGAGGAGCTGGACCTAAACTTTACAGTACAGTCCCCTCTCTGGGTAGATCTTGTGGACATATTATATTGTTTACATGGTTTACTTTTCTCATATTTTTATATTCAGATCACATTTTATTGCCTATATTTATGTCTTTCTATACATTGTCTGGTATCCCGTTCCGACTTTATCTAATCAGGAGAGAGAACTCCACACTGCAAAAATGGTCTGACAAAAGAATAACTATATCATTTGCACACTAAATGCACACAAAACGATATACATTTACACACTAAATGTGCAAATGTGTCCTAGAAAAAGTGAAATAATCTGAAGAAAATCTGACTTGGCAAGATTTTTTTAAATAAGTACAATTATCTAGGGCTCTCTCTCCTGATTGAATAAAGTGGGAATGGATACCAGAAAATGTATTTTCTGTTTACTGCAGAGCCGAGGGACTGACGAGAGACCCGTGTTACTGACCAAACCCTCTATATCAGTGATAGCTGTTTGACTGTAGAGCTACTTAACACTTATTTTAACCAAAAGAATACCACTTACAGCACCTTTTAATTGGGTTTAGATTAGGTTGAAAAATATTTTTGGGGGGAAATAGTTGGCCATAAGCTTGCGCCCACAGAAAAAGCCCATAACCTTTTAAGCCCGGAGCCCTATTTTTCTGAAAATCCGCCTAAAATACATACCTAAGTAAATGGAAGATTGCTCCACTTCTACAAGGTCCATTTGCATGTTCTTGGTCCATAGATCTAAGGACATCTATGGACCTCAGTGAATGTATTCCCAATGTAAATATTGTGTCTATTACTAGGCTTGCTTAAATTGTGATGAAACAAAGGAGAATATGAATTATGATTTTTCTTTGCATCTTTGACAGTGAATAACACCATGATGATAATGACCAGACATGAACAACTGCCACTGAGCTTGTTCAGTACCTTCTTGAGATCATGTGTACAAAATATCTAAGGAAATGAATAAAGGGAATATGATTAAACAGAATGTTTTGTAGATACAGTACTGAATTCTGCCATCCGGACCAATGCAATTTGAAATATTATTATAGAATATAGAATATTGTTGCTAAATGTTCACAGAAGGTAGACACACTAACTGCACTCCAATATATGCCAATAATATTCAGTTTTGTGATATAGTATTCCGGGAAATAAGAGAAATAAAAAAAATTCATACACAAGTAATTTGCTTGCTTGAGGCTAGAATTTCCTGCATTGTAGTTTCTCGAAATGTCAACGCTCATTGAGAGCTCTGGATGCCCTGTGCTCATATGACTACAAATCATCATCATTCAGTGATTCAAAATGGCCGACCTCCGTGAAAATATGATCACATTTCAAAAACAAAAATCTCACTAATAACACTTTAACCTATTGATAAACAAACGTATTGCTGAAAATATACACCATGACTGCTGTTGTGACATGGTTAGGATGTTTACTCTTGGATGCATTTGAAAAGAAAACGCAACATTATGTCATACAGTCTCTAGACAGATTGATTTATGACATGATGTCACCTGCGGTATACAGGACCGCACGGGCGGAAGAGGTTAAACGCCTCCATCTCTCAGTTTCGAGGGTATGGATCAGTCCGAGATTGAATTTATAGGCCCAAATCGAGTCGTATAGAACAGCCTCTCACACACACACTGGTTAACCGGTAGATTTGATCATCATACGAGTGGCGCTGGCAGAGTACGGAGCCGCGCCCTTCCACGTCGCCCAGTGGAGGCCGGACGCCCAGCCTATGTGCTCCCCGGCAGGGTGCCAGTTGCCATGCAGATTGGCGGAGCCACAGCGGCTGAACCACCAGCCGCCGCCTTCGCTGCGGCTGCAGTTGTGCACCCCAATGTCGCCGAAGATGCAGGGCGAGCAGCCGTCGTTGTCTCTGTCCGCGGTGCTGAAGCCGAAGCCGTTCTGGTCCATGCCGGCGTAAGTCCCGAGGATAGCGTCGCCTGCGGAAGAGAGAGAGAGAGAGAGAGAGAGAGAGAGAGAGAGAGAGAGAGAGAGAGAGAGAAAAAAAAGGATAGTGAGAGAGAGAGAGAGAGAGAGAGAGAGAGAGAGAGAGAGAGAGAGAGAGAGAGAGAGAGAAAAAAAAAAAAAAAAAAAAGGCTTCATTTTCCATACATACATTATTTCCTTATTTCATTCCATTTCATTATTTCCTTGTTGCATAGATTTTACATCTATACATACATTAGTTTGTCTTTAGAGCAGGGCGATAGACCACCAGCCCTGATTCGAAACTCTAACCTTAACCAAATTCGAAAGAGGGCTATTACGTAACCATTGACTACAGGAAGGCTCGTTAACTTGTCAATGTTACACAATAAGGAGACGGCAGCCAAAGTATCTAAATAAAGAATATTTTAATTAATAGTTACCATGGTTTTTCGTAACTGAAATGAACATCAAATAATAGACAGACAAACACAGGACTATACAGACAGGATCAGCACCAGACGGAAGGGATGACAGACTACTTATACACAAGGGAATGACGAGACAACACACACCTGGGGTAATGGTAATTGGGTACACCTGGGGGGAAAACAATAGGGACTACACACCATGACAAAGGACTACATCTAGACATGACACATCACACTAGGAACGCCTGATCAGGGCACATGACACACATAACAAGGGCCTAAACTTAACCAGTTGGAAACAAGGCGGACAGTAATCAAATTATCAATCAATCAATCAATTCAATAACCCACGCTCACTTAAAACAGCGCACCTCCCAGCTGCTTCTATAGAAAGTAGGTTAAAAAAAAATCTTATAGGGCAAAGAACCCCCCCCCCCCCCCCCCTATATAGGACAAAGAAAACTTTTTTTTCCTATAGGGCAAAGAAAACTTTTTTTAATTTGTTTTACCTACTTTCTATAGAAGCATCTAATAATGAAGTTCTATAGAAAGTAGGTTAAAAACTAAAGAAAAGTTGGATGTGTTAGTTTGTTGGATGTCTAGGTGAAAGACAGTTGGATGTCTTAGTTTGTTAGATGTCTTAGTTGAGAGACAGTTGGATGTGTTAGTTTGTTGGATGTCCTACTGAGAACAGTTGGATGCACTTCCGAGCTGCTTCCACATGGAGGCAACTTCTCTTTTTTTTTTGTGGGAACTACTTTTTCTGCCGGATGGTTTTTTCAATAAATCTTCAATTAATGTGTGTTTATTGTATAGCAATAAGGTTGGATGAATGTGCCAGTTGTATAAAAGCATTACACCACTTGTAGTCGTGGGTTGTGACAATTAGACCATGCCTAGGGGGGTCTAACAACCCTCGGCTGCGCCTCGGGCCTAACGACCACCCCTAGGCATGGTCTAATTGTCACAACCCACTCCTGCACGTGATGTAATGCTTAAATATAGTGTGTGGTCAGTAACATGGGTCTCCCAGTCCCTCCACTTATATACTAGTATAGTATATATCGAGTGTGTGGTCAGTAACATGGGTATCCCAGTCCCTACACTTATCTACTATTATACTATATAGTGTGTGGTCAGTAACATGGGTCTCCCAGTCCCCCCACTTATTAGTGTGGGTGACCTGGCTTTTGCCAACAAACTCCTCCCAGAGCGTTCGCTTGAAACACGTGAAATGTATCAAAACGACGGCTTGCTGCAACTCGAGTGTCTATTACTTTTCGGAAAGTTTCACTGCACCGTTTGGCTACAAATCGACTTTAAACAGGAAAATGTCGGTCCCATAGGGAATGCATTGCAATTTAGAGTGGGGCAGCTGAAATAATCTTTTTACCACCACCTTGGGTAAATTGCGACAGTGATCTCAATTTTGGACGTAGATATAAAAACAATAAATGGAATTGGACATTTCTATCTCAACTGATGACCATTTGTTTGAAAGTTATCCTCTACATACAAACCAATGGCTTTCCACTCTAAGAAAAAGCTGATTTTTTCGCTTTCCCCCCCTTGTGTTCCGATCGCCACCAGGGCCACAATTGTCCACGGAATGACACAATATCGCACACAACCCTTCACATAACCCTTCAAGTGCTCATATGAAAGTGACAACGCTTCATCTCTTATCGTTTTCTTTTAATCATCGTGAGAATGAAGTCAGGCATCTGCCCTCATTGAAATTCATTGAAAGTGAAAGTGCAGAGTCATTGGTGATTGCATTACCCTAATCAGTGGTCAGCAGGTGTGTGTGGCTCATGGCTCAAAGGAAGCTGTCAATCAACTCAGTACAGCTGACCTGGCAATGACCTCTCATGGAGTTAACCCTTCATCGCCCCTCTGTGTAGCAGTACTGAATTGATTGACAGCGCCCTCTGTCTTGTGGGTTGTGTCATTGTACTCAGTAGGGATGTCCTCTTTCATTGGTCTATGTTGACCCATTGTACTCAGTTGTGATATCTTCTTTCATTGGTCGATGTTGACCACTCCCCCGATCCTTAGACCACACCCCCTTAGGCCACCCCCCCGTTGTGTATCTCTTGAACAGTTTGTCGTAGAGACTTGCGGGTTGTGCCATTGTACTCGGTAGGGATATCCTCTTTCATTGGTCGATGTTGACCACTCCCCCGATCCTTAGACCACACCCCCTTAGGCCACCCCCCCGTTGTGTATCTCTTGAACAGTTTGTCGTAGAGACTTGCGGGTTGTGCCATTGTACTCGGTAGGGATATCCTCTTTCATTGGTCGATGTTGACCACTCCCCCGATCCTTAGACCACACCCCCTTAGGCCACCCCCCCGTTGTGTATCTCTTGAACCGTTTGTCGTAGAGACTTGCGGGTTGTGCCATTGTACTCGGTAGGGATATCCTCTTTCATTGGTCGATGTTGACCACTCCCCCGATCCTTAGACCACGCCCCCTTAGGCCACACCCCCTTAATGTATCTCTTGAACCGTTTGTCGTAGAGACTTGCGGGTTGTGCCATTGTACTCGGTAGGGATATCCTCTTACATTGGTCGATGTTGACCACTCCCTGAATCCTTAGACCACGCCCCCTTATGCCACACCCCTTAGTGTATCTCTTGAACCGTTTGTCGTAGAGACTTGCGGGTTGTGCCATGGTACTCAGTACAATAGTGTGTGTAATAGTGTGCTAGTGTAATAGTGTGTAATAGTGTGCTAGTGTAATAGTGTAATAGTGTGTAATAGTGTAATAGTGTAATAGTGTGTAGTAGTGTAATAGTGTAATAGTGTAATAGTGTGTAATAGTGTAATAGTGTAATAGTGTGTAATAGTGTAATAGTGTAATAGTGTAATAGTGTGTAATAGTGTAATAGTGTGTAATAGTGTAATAGTGTGTAATAGTGTAATAGTGTAATAGTGTAGTGTGTAATAGTGTAAGTGTGTAATAGTGTAATAGTGTGCTAGTGTGCTAGTGTAATAGTGTAATAGTGTAATAGTGTGTAATAGTGTAATAGTGTGTAATAGTGTAATAGTGTGTAATAGTGTAATAGTGTGTAATAGTGTAATATTGTAATAGTGTGTAATAGTGTAATAGTGTGTAATAGTGTAATAGTGTGTAGTAGTGTAATAGTGTGTAATAGTGTAATAGTGTGTAATAGTGTAATAGTGTAATAGTGTGTAATAGTGTAATAGTGTAATATTGTGTAATAGTGTAATAGTGTGTAATAGTGTAATAGTGTGTGATAGTGTAATAGTGTAATAGTGTGTAATAGTGTAATAGTGTAATAGTGTGTAATAGTGTAATAGTGTGTGTAATAGTGTAATAGTGTGTAATAGTGTAATAGTGTAATAGTGTGTAATAGTGTAATAGTATAATAGTGTAATAGTGTCTAATAGTGTAATAGTGTGTAATAGTGTAATAGTGTTATAGTGTAATAGTGTGTAATAGTGTGTAATAGTGTAATAGTGTGTAATAGTGTGTAATAGTGTAATAGTGTAATAGTGTAATAGTGTGTAATAGTGTAATAGTGTGTAATAGTGTACTAGTGTAATAGTGTAATAGTGTGCTATGCGACTTGCGGGTTGTGTCATTGCACTCAGTAGGGATATCCTCTTTCATTGGTCTATGTTGACCACTCCCCCGATCATTATGCCGCGCCCCCTTTTTCTATCTTTTGAACCGTTTTTCATAGAGACTCGCGAGAGACCCTCTCCCATTGGCCGGCGGTGCACAGGCGTCACCCACACTTTCACAATTTCCCCCGCGCGGAATTGTCTAGTCTACTATTATAGTATAGTGTGTGGTCAGTAACATGGGTCTCCCAGTCCCTCCACTTATATACTAGTATAGTATATTGTGTGGTCAGTAACATGGGTCTCCCAGTCGCTCCACTTATATATTAGTATAGTATATATCGAGTGTGTGGTCAGTAACATGGGTCTCCCAGTCCCTCCACGTATCTACTATTATAGTATAGAGACTATTATGTGTGTGGTCAGTAACATGGGTCTCAAAACACAAAATAAATGTTCTTGTATCCCATTCCAATCTTATCCAATCAGGAGAGAGAACTCATTGCAAAAATAAGAAATAAAAACTACTTTTAAACAAATATTATGTGCTTAAAACAAATATAATAATCTGCCAGTGCAGTAAGCTAATTTGGCTTAGTACGATTTCTTGAAATAAGTAAAAAATAATAAAATATCTAGGGTTCTCTCTCCTGATTGGATAAAGTGGGATCAGGATACGAGAACATGTATTTTCTGTTTACTGCAGAGTGGAGGGACTGGAAGACCCATGTTACTAACCAGACACTCCAGTGATGGCTGTCAGAATGTAGAGAATGTTTTGACAATCATTGGCCACGGTTGTCATTTAATGATAATCACCTGCTAGTTGGGTACAAACACCTGTTGTTTGCCAACCAAGATGTCTGCATGGGAATACTATGAATAGTCATTTCTGGAGGAGACGTGAGGCAACCCTGGTAGTGGTTACCTGCATCTCCTTTGTACGCTCCAACACTCAGCTTGAAGGCCTCGTTCTCGCTGCCCAGTCTAAAGTCGCTGTACTCTGCAAAAGCAGAACCTCCTTCATGGTCGAAAAGGTCCACCTTCATGGTCCACGTCTTCCCTCTGTTCTTAGTTAGTGAGAAGACCCTTCTCAGACCTAACCAGTGGTCCCCTGACAAAGACAGGATTGGAGAGAAAAAATGGTCTTCACTTTGGGATGATTTGGCCATGGCACTGCTCAGGACAAACTCTGAGGGCAGGATCCACTAAGAATGGATTGTGTGTGTGTGATCTAATAGCCATGTGAGTGTGTCTATATGGGTGAGAGTGGGGTTTTTGTGTGTGTTAGTTAATCAGGTTACACAAACACCAAGGGCCCCTGAGAGGTAATGTGAGACAGTGTGTGTGTGTTTCAGACCGACAGCTGTATTTGTGTAACTTAGTATCAAATCAATTTGCCATATGAATTAAATTGTTACTTCAGTATCTGCTCCATCTTTGCGAGCTATCCACTAAGGACATTGCGCGGATGAGATACCAGCGGAGACACGGCCATTATGTGTGGAGTTTTTCCCTGATCTGCTCCAGCGCAGTTAGCTCGCGGAGCAGTCTGCTCCTGACAGCGCTGAGAGAGGCAGAGAGAGGGAGCTCAGAGGACGTTCACTCGTTTAAACAAACTGTATAAACGTTCGGGTGGACCAAATGTGAGAATGATACATTGTTTGATTTTGGTTTGCGTTCACATTGCCCTTTTTTTAGCGAACCTAATTTGTAAACAAAGGACATGCAGTCACCCAGGTCATTCATTCTATTGGACAGGTCATTTTCGAGAAAATCCTGCCTGAACAGCACACGCTCGCTCGCACACACTCTCTCTCATGCTCGCTCGCACACACGCTCTCTCTCTCATGCTCGCGCACACACGCTCTCTCTCTCTCTCACACACTCGCTCTCTCATGCTCGCTCGCACACACACACGCGCGCTCTCTCGCGCTCGCACACACACGCTCTCTCTCTCACACACTCGCTCTCTCATGCTCGCTCGCACACACACACACGCGCTCTCTCTCTCATACGCTCTCTCTCTCACACTCGCGCACACACACATGCTCTCTCTCTCTCGCGCTCGCTACCTTCTAAGTCTAAATTACATTTCTGTAACACATGCTGTATGTGATTAGATTAACATTCATTGTTTGTTTTTAAAACACAAATTAGTGCATGGCCACAAAATGTACCTCTGTAAAGCCCACTCCCTTTTCTTGATCCTCCATGATCACAACTCTTGCTTCTTCCCTCAGACATGAGATTGGAGGATCAAGAAAAGAGGGCAGGGCTTGTAATTGGTCAGTCAACTGCTGTCCCAGCTCAATTAAGGGGGGTTTCTCACTCAACATCGGGGTCGAATCAGCTCCGTGCCGTCCTCATTCCGAGTTCCGTGCCGAACTCCCTCCCCCCCTCTCCCCCCTCTAGTTTGTGTACACACTTCAGTCTGGGTGCGCTCTGGGTTTTGTTTACGGTTTGCGTTTTGAGCTTGTATGCTTGCCGTAGTCGATGATGTCACGCTCAAAATGTAAACACAGGAAGTGTTAACACGGAGACTGGAGACTGGATGCTGATATAAAGAAACAAATAACTAATAAATATGAAGTTATATTTGAACCTCTGTTGTCAAGCCTTGTCAATATAACCCACCCCCCTTTTCTCACGAATGGAACTCTGTTGTAGAGTCCGCTTTTGATCGTTTTGCAGGGTTAACAATAACGCTAAGCTAACGGCTAACGCTAGTTAGCTTAGCCTTTTACTAGTAACATTGCTCGCATCGATTATATTGAATGTCATTGATCTACTGGTCGACCACGGCCGACTGGTTGGGCACCACTGGTCTAATAGAAATAAATGCATTCGAACAATGTATAGACATAGCAATGGCAAACAAAATTGCCAGGCCTAATGCGAGCCAGGGAAGTGTTGCGCTTTGTGCTTTGTAACGTGGCTTCATGTTTTCATCCACTGAGCTTTGAGGCTCCACATGCGACGTTGTGTGTGTCACGCCCCCCGCCCCCACTAGTGCGCACCTGAGACCACCTATTTCACCGGCCCAGGTTCAGCGCCCCCGGGGACGAATCAGCGGGGGCGGGGACGGGGGACAGCGTTCTCACTCAGACAGACACACCCTTTTCTGATGCGAGCCGGGTCTGATTCGACCCAGAGCAGTGAGTGAGAAAGGGCCCTAAGAAAACAAACCCTGATATCTCCAACTGTATTACTGTGCAGACATCACCACAGATAATATCAAAGGTGAGGGGCAGCCTAGTCGATTGGCAAAGACATATCTGGGGCCCAACTGCCAATAAACATAATGTTGAATAAATTCTATGAGTTAAGCAGGTTTGGGGAGGACCCATTCACTGGAAATGTGTTAGGGGCCCAGCCATTCCTGTGTCCAGGCGTTTGTTTGGGCTGCCACCTCTCGAGCCTCTTTTCATGAGAGGGATATTTGACGCCTGTATCTCTGACAGTGTAGCGCCAGGCTAGAGTAAACGTTACCAAAATAATCCTCTTACATACCGTCTAGGTTCCCAAAGCCATGTTTGTAATCTCTCCATTTCCTCTCGAAGGAAAGTGCTCCTCCCGTCCGCCTCTGAAACACTGTCCAGCCTCCATCTGACAGCATCTTACAGTACACCTACATAGAAGGCCCAGTAGTTAGCAACAGGCTAGCACCTACATAGAAGGCCCAGTAGTTAGCAACAGGCTAGCACCTACATAGAAGGCCCAGTAGTTAGCAACAGCACCTACATAGAAGGCCCAGTAGTTAGCAACAGCACCTACATAGAAAGCCCAGTAGTTAGCAACAACACCTACATACTGTGTAGAGTCCATAGTTAGCAATAACACCTACATATAAAGCCCAGTAGTTAGCAATAACACCTACATATAAAGCCCAGTAGTTAGCAACAGCACCTACATAGAAAGCCCAGTAGTTAGCAACAACACCTACATATAAAGCCCAGTAGTTAGCAATAGCACCTACATAGAAAGCCCAGTAGTTAGCAACAACACCTACATAGAAAGTCCAGTAGTTAGCAATAACACCTACATAGAAAGCCCAGTAGTTAGCAACAGCACCTACATATAAAGCCCAGTAGTTAGCAACAGCACCTACATAGAAAGCCCAGTAGTTAGCAACAACACCTACATAGAAAGTCCAGTAGTTAGCAACAGCACCTACATATAAAGCCCAGTAGTTAGCAATAGCACCTACATAGAAAGCCCAGTAGTTAGCAACAACACCTACATATAAAGTCTAGTAGTTAGCAATAACACCTACATAGAAAGCCCAGTAGTTAGCAACAGCACCTACATAGAAAGTCCAGTAGTTAGCAACAGCACCTACATAGAAAGCCCAGTAGTTGGCAACAACACCTACATACTGTGTAGAGTCCATAGTTAGCAATAACACCTACATATAAAGCCCAGTAGTTAGCAATAACACCTACATATAAAGCCCAGTAGTTAGCAACAGCACCTACATAGAAAGCCCAGTAGTTAGCAACAACACCTACATAGAAAGTCCAGTAGTTAGCAACAGCACCTACATATAAAGCCCAGTAGTTAGCAATAGCACCTACATAGAAAGCCCAGTAGTTAGCAACAACACCTACATAGAAAGTCCAGTAGTTAGCAATAACACCTACATAGAAAGCCCAGTAGTTAGCAACAGCACCTACATATAAAGCCCAGTAGTTAGCAACAGCACCAACATAGAAAGCCCAGTAGTTAGCAACAACACCTACATAGAAGGCCCAGTAGTTAGCAACAGCACCTACATAGAAAGCCCATTAGTTATCAACAGCACCTACATATAAAGCCCAGTAGTTAGCAACAGCACCTACATAGAAGGCCCAGTAGTTAGCAACAACACCTACATATAAGGCCCAGTAGTTAGCAACAGCACCTACATATAAAGCCCAGTAGTTAGCAATAACACCTACATAGAAAGCCCAGTAGTTAGCAACAGCACCTACATAGAAAGCCCAGTAGTTAGCAACAACACCTACATATAAAGCCCAGTAGTTAGCAACAGCACCTACATAGAAAGCCCAGTAGTTAGCAACAACACCTACATAGAAAGTCCAGTAGTTAGCAACAGCACCTACATATAAAGCCCAGTAGTTAGCAATAGCACCTACATAGAAGGCCCAGTAGTTCGCAACAGCACCTAAATAGAAAGCCCAGTAGTTAGCAACAGCACCTACATATAAAGCCCAGTAGTTAGCAACAGCACCTACATAGAAAGACCAGTAGTTAGCAACAACACCTACATAGAAAGTCCAGTACTTAGCAACAGCACCTAAATATAAAGCCCGGTAGTTAGCAATAGCACCTACATAGAAAGCCCAGTAGTTAGCAACAGCACCTACATAGAAAGCCCAGTAGTTAGCAACAGCACCTACAATGAAAGCCCAGTAGTTAGCAACAACATCCACATAGAAAGCCCAGCAGTTAGCAACAACACCTACATAGAAAGTCCAGTAGTTAGCAATAACACCTACATAGAAATCCCAGTAGTTAGCAACAGCACCTACATATAAAGCCCAGTAGTTAGCAACAGCACCTACATAGAAAGCCCAGTAGTTAGCAACAACACCTACATAGAAAGTCCAGTAGTTAGCAACAGCACCTACATATAAAGCACAGTAGTTAGAAATAGCACCTACATAGAAAGCCCAGTAGTTAGCAACAACACCTACATATAAAGTCCAGTAGTTAGCAATAACACCTACATAGAAAGCCCAGTAGTTAGCAACAGCACCGACATAGAAAGTCCAGTAGTTAGCTACAGCACCTACATAGAAAGCCCAGTAGTTAGCAACAACACCTACATACTGTGTAGAGTCCATAGTTAGCAATAACACCTACATATAAAGCCCAGTAGTTAGCAATAACACCTACATATAAAGCACCAGTAGTTAGCAACAGCACCTACATAGAAAGCCCAGTAGTTAGCAACAACACCTACATAGAAAGTCCAGTAGTTAGCAACAGCACCTATATAGAAAGCCCAGTAGTTAGCAATAGCACCTACATAGAAAGCCCAGTAGTTAGCAACAACACCTACATAGAAAGTCCAGTAGTTAGCAATAACACCTACATAGAAAGCCCAGTAGTTAGCAACAGCACCTACATATAAAGCCCAGTAGTTAGCAACAGCACCTACATAGAAAGCCCAGTAGTTAGCAACAACACCGACATATAAAGCCCAGTAGTTAGCAATAGCACCTACATAGAAAGCCCAGTAGTTAGCAACAACACCTACATATAAAGTCCAGTAGTTAGCAATAACACCTACATAGAAAGCCCAGTAGTTAGCAACAGCACCTACATATAAAGCCCAGTAGTTAGCAACAGCACCTACATAGAAAGCCCAGTAGTTAACAACAACAACTACATAGAAGGCCCAGTAGTTAGCAACAGCACCTACATAGAAAGCCCATTAGTTAGCAACAGCACCTACATATAAAGCCCAGTAGTTAGCAACAGTACCTACATAGAAGGCCCAGTAGTTAGCAACAACACCTACATATAAGGCCCAGTAGTTAGCAACAGCACCTACATATAAAGCCCAGTAGTTAGCAATAGCACCTACATAGAAAGCCCAGTAGTTAGCAACAGCACCGACATAGAAAGCCCAGTAGTTAGCAACAACACCTACATAGAAAGCCCAGTAGTTAGCAACAGCACCTACATATAAAGCCCAGTATTTAGCAATAGCACCTACATAGAAGGCCCAGTAGTTAGCAACAGCACCTAAATAGAAAGCCCAGTAGTTAGCAACAGCACCTACATATAAAGCCCAGTAGTAAGCAACAGCACCTACATAGAAAGCCCGGTAGTTAGCAACAACACCTACATAGAAAGTCCAGTAGTTAGCAACAGCACCTACATATAAAGCCCAGTAGTTAGCAATAGCACCTACATAGAAAGCCCAGTAGTTAGCAACAGCACCTACATAGAAAGCCCAGTAGTTAGCAACAGCACCTACATAGAAAGCCCAGTAGTTAGCAACAGCACCTACATAGAAAGTCCAGTAGTTAGCAACAGCACCTACATAGAAGGCCCAGTAGTTAGCAACAGCACCTACATAGAAAGCCCAGTAGTTAGCAACAGCACCTACATAGAAAGCCCAGTAGTTAGCAATAGCACCTACATAGAAAGCCCAGTAGTTAGCAACAGCACCTACATAGAAAGCCCAGTAGTTAGCAACAACACCTATAGAGCCAGTAATTAGCAATAACACCTACATATAAAGCCCAGTAGTTAGCAATAACACCTACATATAAAGACCAGTAGTTAGCAATAGCACCTACATAGAAAGCCCAGTAGTTAGCAACAACACATACATAGAAAGCCCAGTAGTTAGCAACAACACCTACATAGAAAGTCCAGTAGTTAGCAACAGCACCTACATATAAAGCCCAGTAGTTAGCAACAGCACCTACATAGAAAGCCCAGTAGTTAGCAACAACACCTACATAGAAAGCCCAGTAGTTAGCAACAACACCTACATAGAAAGCCCAGTAGTTAGCAACAACACCAACATAGAAAGCCCAGTACTTAGCAACAGCACCTACATAGAAGGCCCAGTAGTTAGCAACAGCACCTACATAGAAAGCCCAGTAGTTAGCAACAGCACCTACATAGAAAGCCCAGTAGTTAGCAACAACACCTACATAGAAAGCCCAGTAGTTAGCAACAGCACCTACATAGAAAGCCCAGTAGTTAGCAACAGCACCTACATAGAAGGCCTAGTAGTTAGCAATAACACCTACATATAAAGCCCAGTAGTTAGCAATAACACCTACATTTAAAGCCCAGTAGTTAGCAATAACACCTACATATAAAGCCCAGTAATTAGCAATAACACCGACATATAAAGCCCAGTAGTTAGCAATTAAACCTACATATAAAGCCCAGTAATTACCAATAAAACACCGCCATATAAAGCCCAGTAGTTAGCAATAAATCCTACATATAAAGCCCAGTAGTTAGCAATAATACCGCCATATAAAGCCCAGTTGTTAGCAATAACACAGACAAATAAAGCCCGGTAGTTAGCAAGAACACCTACATAAAAAAGCCCAGTAGTTAGGAACAACACCTACATAGAAGGGGGCGCAAACTCCAGGCTGGATCAGATACACTCCACTGCATGCAGTTGGAGAGAGAGCCTTTATCTGTGTGCAGTCTGTTCCTGCACACACACACACACACACACACGCACACACACACACACGCACACACACACACACACACACACACACACACACACACACACACACACACACACACGCAGTACATGATTGAACAATTGATAAACAGGTTTGAAATCCCTAAATACACATTTTCATTGAGATGTTGTATTGGTGCAAAGAAGTACCTTGTGGTTGTGTCTGGTTGGAGAGGCTTAAGAGGCAGACGAACATCAGCCCACAATAACCACATAAGCTCTTCATGTTACCTTGAATTTCTGAGCAGAAACACAGTGAGAAACAATGAACCACAGCTAGAACCAAAGGCCCAATCTGTGATTGTGAGTCAAAATATACTGACACTCTACACAAAAAATTACTACAAAGTACATGTAGGTTAAATGATATTTGGCTGGTGGTTCTCTCATCCTGGCCAGCTAGGAGACACTGGGGAAGAGAAGGAGACAATGGTCCTCATTCACAAACGGACTTACGAGAAGTTATGAGAAAAGTTATGAGAAAATTACAACCTTTTCTGGAAATTCTGGGCGATTTTGGCATTCTTGAACGATTTCTTCTCAGGGATTCGCTAAGAGCAGGATTTACGTGGAAAGGCAGTTGTAAGTTGGACTGGTGTGCGCCCGTTAATGGCTTCATTTGGGAGAAATCGTTGGTGATTGCATTCACAACGATTCTACAGACATCTTCAGATTTAAATAATTATTAAAATAATAAATACAACAATATTTGCATCATTCAAAATTATGTTTTACATTTATAGTGATGCAGAGGCATTGTGATGTCTGAAAAGAAATATAAGCACTACGCAAACCATCGGATATAGCTATAGTGGAACCCAGATGCAATGCTTAGCCTCTCCCTTCCGGTATAAGGAGCTGTTGAATCTGTTTTGCACACTGTCCTTCATGCCCTTATAAGGAGCTGGCAGGGTGTTTCTGTATGCAAATTCAGGTGTACGAGAACGCGCTTTCATTTTGAGAATGAGTGATGTTCTTCATTCAGTTGAGATCATTTCGGCAACTTACGAGCACCTGTTCACACGTTCAGGTATCCGGAGGAAGATATTGTAGGTTTCCTCTTACAAACTTCTTACATGGTTATTTATGAGAAAACTTTCGAGAATGTTAGTGAATGAGCTCCAATTTGTATTTTTATTTAGCCTTTATTTAACCAGGTCAGTCCCATTGAGACACAATGATCTCTTTATTTAACCAGGTCAGTCCCATTGAGACACAATGATCTCTTTTTTTAACCAGGTCAGTCCCATTAAGACACAATGATACATTGGAGGTGGGTGGGTGGGTGGGTGGGGTGGGGTGGGGGATGGGGGGGGGGGGGGGATGGGTAGGCGGGTGAGGGTAACTGTACATTGGATTATCGACTAAACCTTACTTGGTCCCAAGAAGAGGGTCTCGCATATTACTGGGTTAGGACATTTACTGTACATTGGAGGGGGTTGGGTTAGGACATTTACAGGGGCCAGTTTCGAATTGTAGTCTCCCGTAGGTGCTCCTTGAGAGTGGTTTTAAAAGTGGGTAGTGATTCACATTCCTTTACAGCTGTGGGTAGGGCGTTCCACATTGATGTGGCATAATTGTGAAACGTGTTTAGTCCCTTGTTTGAGCCGAATCTGGGTTTAACATGATTTGTGGAACTCCCTCTGGTGTTGTGGTCATGGTATTCACTGACCTTTGGGAAGTATTTTGACATGTACATGGGTACCTTAGTGGTATAGTGTATCTTGTAGACCAGGCCCATTGCAAGTTGCTGTACTCTGTCGTCTACTCTAAGCCATCCTAGGTTGTCAAAGTGGGCAGGGGTGAGGTGGGTTCTAGGAGTAAGGTCAAGCAGTAGTCTGACCAGTTTGTTTTGTGATGTTTGTAATTTTGTTTTTAGCGCCTTTTGAGGTGCTTTGGTACCATGAGGTGCAAGCATAGTCGTAGTACCCTTGAATGAGTGCTCCTGCCAGAGACTTCAGGGTATTCTTGTTTACCAGAGAGGAGATCCGGTACAAGAATCTAGTTTGTTGGTTGACTTTTTTTTATTACATTGGATGCCATTTTGTCACAGGAAAGATTTTCCTCTAGGATGGACAGACAAGTGAACTCAGTGGTAAAGGCATGTTTTTTCCAACTACGCACCATCGCCAAACTCAAAGCCCTTCTCTCCCCTGCAGACCTTCAGAGAGTCATCCACGCCTTCATTTCATCTAGATTAGACTACTGCAACTCCCTCTATATAGGCATTAACCAGTCTTCCCTGTCCCGCTTACAACTGGTACAAAACGCTGCTGCCAGACTGTTGACCGGAACCCGCAAGAGAGACCACATCACCCCTGTCCTTGCCTCCCTTCATTGGCTCCCAGTACGCTACAGGATAGATTTTAAGGTTCTCCTATTTGTTTTTAAAGCCCTTAATGGTCACACCCCCTCCTACATCTCAGACCTCCTATCCCCCTATTCCAATACCAGGTCCCTCAGGTCAGCCGATCAGAGGCTCCTGACAGTCCGGAGATCTAACCTCAAGCTCAGGGGGGGCCGTGCCTTTGCTATCACAGCCCCTGAACTGTGGAACAGCATCCCCACCTCCATTAGGCTCGCCCCCTCGATAGATGCCTTCAAATCGAGGCTCAAAACCCACTTCTACCTACTAGCCTTTCCCGTTCACTGACTCATGCCCTGTTTTTCTATGTGTTTGCCTGTGTGCCCTCCCATAAAACGGAGTGTGATTGTTGTCTATATGTATCTTGTGTATCTACCCTCTGTACAGCACTTTGGTTGACACGCGTCATGTGAAATGTGCTATATAAATAAATCTGATTGATCTGATTGATGGAACCTGGGTATGTAATTTCATCCTTCCTTGTGACAATATTGTCACCCAATGAGTTATAAATAATGTAGAACTAATTTGTAAATGTTATACAAATATAGTTCTAAATGATTTAATAATGGTTTACAAATGTATATAAATGATTTGTTCATGATTAGTTCATTATCTACAAATACTTTATAAAGGTCTTATAACTGAGTGTTATTATAAAGTGTTACCAAATGTATTAGTTTGGTTTTAGAAACATTTAAAACAAGTTTCAAGTCTATAAGCCAATGAGCTTAAGTAGAGAGAGGGGTGGGGGCCGTAGCTCCTCGCCTCTCACTTACAGTAGGTGTGAACTAAGCTATGGTTTGGGGCAAAAGGATTCCTCGACTAAACCTTGCTGTCCAAACTCTGGGAATGAATGGCTCTGGTATCTCATGTACCGTGTGGTGCACTGCATCCAATGGGTGGTTGAGGTGGGATGCACCATCCAATGGGTGATTGAGGTGGGACGTGCCGTCCAATGAGGTTGAAGTTGAGGCCACGACAAAGGGTTAAGCCAACTTATACCTACCTACTGCTTTCACTATCTACAACTGACCTACACTGTAATCATAATAATCACAACTACCTACCTCATACTGTAGTCTACCCATATAACGCTGTGTGATAGCATGTACAATAGTGCTGTATATACCATATATTATACATCTACATATTACATATTCAAATGTACAGCATATATATATATTGTTATGGTAAATATTAAATGTTTCATCCTATTATATCATTTGTACAGCTTACTGGGCCTATTAGTTGATAGCTCTGTTTAAATACATATTCTCTGTACAGCCTTGACTAGTTAATATAGTTTAACTAGTGTACAGCTACTCAGGCAACAGGGCAAACATTCTAACACAGTGTTATTTAACAACAACCCAAGGTCCAGGACAGCTTGACTTAGATATGACATTACTCCCGGAAAACCATGTTGGCCTTATCTCCAGTCTGGTGTCAGACACGACAAAACCCAGAAACCCATCTTTTGTTTAAATCTTTTCATCTTTGTTTTCATTTGTCATTCCCAGCTGGTATTTAATTGTAAGTCTGGCCAGAGAGCTCTTTCTCACTTTCTGGTCAGACACTTGTGTTACACTTGAGAATAATAAAATATAAATGTATAGAAATAAAACGATGTTCTTTTGATACAATTTGACTCACATATACCTGTTTGTCTGAATATACCTGTATATAATCCTCTATATATACCTACTTATACACCTGCATATAACCCATATAACTCTGTATGACAGCATGTAAAATAATGCTATATACTGTATATATATTTATTCTTACCATATATAGATATATCCACATCAGTATATACATATCAGCATATAATCCTTTTTACATATCTGTAGATACTACATCCATATCTGCACATATCCCTTACCTACTCTTAGTTACGCTGCTAATTGAACATAGTATCTAGGTATTTACCTGGGGATGTTAGATGAGAATGCTGACAGTGTTTGCTGTGTCAAGAGTCTGGCCGTTGAAAGTCCACTCCAGAGAGACCTCCTGTACGTGTATTTACAACCTCAGAGGCCACGCCTCCTCCAATCCATAGAGACTTCCTGTACTCGTCTTATTTACTGCCTCAGAGGCCACGCCTCCTCCAATCCAGAGAGACTTCCTGTACTCGTCTTATTTACTGCCTCATAGGCCATGCCTCCTCCAATCCATAGAGACTTCCTGTACTCGTCTTATTTACTGCCTCAGAGGCCACGCCTCCTCCAATCCATAGAGACTTCCTGTACTCGTCTTATTTACTGCCTCATAGGCCATGCCTCCTCCAATCCAGAGAGACTTCCTGTACTCGTCTTATTTACTGCCTCATAGGCCATGCCTCCTCCAATCCATAGAGACTTCCTGTACTCGTCTTATTTACTGCCTCATAGGCCATGCCTCCTCCAATCCAGAGAGACTTCCTGTACTCGTCTTATTTACTGCCTCATAGGCCATGCCTCCTCCAATCCAGAGAGACTTCCTGTACTCGTCTTATTTACTGCCTCATAGGCCATGCCTCCTCCAATCCAGAGAGACTTCCTGTACTCGTCTTATTTACGCCTCCTCCACATTTCCACTGAATCACTTCACTTCTCTTCCTGCAAATTATGCAGCCTTTCTCGCTCCATGTTTTCATAATGGCACCAAAAGCAAACATGAACATTACATGAACAAGGAGGAATGCACCAATTTGTGTCTTTTCTGCATCAATTTATTGTGGAAATATCTTTATTTATGTAAAGGAAAATACCCTACTGACACAAATATAAAGCTGTATATAATGCAATAAGGCTCTCAGGCATTCTCTATTGCTTTCAAATATGTATTCCCCTGTATTATTATATTTGGTTACAGGTAAGAAGAATATATAAATGTTTTGACCCCCTTATTCTTTACCTATTTTGGGGAGGGGGTTGTCTTTCATATTAGCTATATTTTTTTAGGGAGACAAATTTACCTTTAATATTGAGGGGGACAGGTCCCCTGCAACCCCCCCTAAAGCTACACCTATTGAGGGGGACATGTCTCCCACAACCCCCCCTAAAGCTACACCTATTGAGGGGGACATGTCTCCCACAACCCCCCCCCTAAAGCTACACCTATTGAGGGGGACATGTCTCCCACAACCCCCCCTAAAGCTACACCTATTGAGGGGGACACGTCTCCCACAACCCCCCCCTAAAGCTACACCTATTGAGGGGGACATGTCTCCCACAACCCCCCCTGAAGCTACACCTATTGAGGGGGACATGTCTCCCACAACCCCCCCTAAAGCTACACCTATTGAGGGGGACATGTCTCCCACAACCCCCCCTAAAGCTACACCTATTGAGGGGGACATGTCTCCCACAACCCCCCCTAAAGCTACACCTATTGAGGGGGACATGTCTCCCACAACCCCCACTAAAGCTACACCTATTGAGGGGGACATGTCTCCCACAACCCCCCCTAAAGCTACACCTATTGAGGGGGACATGTCTCCCACAACCCCCCCTAAAGCTACACCTATTGAGGGGGACATGTCTCCCACAACCCCCCCTAAAGCTACACCTATTGAGGGGGACATGTCCCCCGCAGCCCCCACTAAAGCTACACCTATTGAGGGGACATGTCTCCCACAACCCCCCCTAAAGCTACACCTATTGAGGGGGACATGTCTCCCACAACCCCCCCTAAAGCTACACCTATTGAGGGGGACATGTCTCCCACAACCCCCCCTAAAGCTACACCTATTGAGGGGGACATGTCTCCCACAACCCCCCCTAAAGCTACACCTATTGAGGGGGACATGTCTCCCGCAGCCCCCACTAAAGCTACACCTATTGAGGGGGACACGTCTCCCACAACCCCCCCTAAAGCTACACCTATTGAGGGGGACACGTCTCCCACAACCCCCCCTAAAGCTACACCTATTGAGGGGGACATGTCTCCCACAACCCCCCCCTAAAGCTACACCTATTGAGGGGGACATGTCTCCCACAACCCCCCCTAAAGCTACACCTATTGAGGGGGACATGTCTCCCACAACCCCCCCCTAAAGCTACACCTATTGAGGGGGACATGTCTCCCACAACCCCCCCTAAAGCTACACCTATTGAGGGGGACATGTCTCCCACAACCCCCCCTAAAGCTACACCTATTGAGGGGGACATGTCTCCCACAACCCCCCCCCTAAAGCTACACCTATTGAGGGGGACATGTCTCCCACAACCCCCCCTAAAGCTACACCTATTGAGGGGGACATGTCTCCCACAACCCCCCCCTAAAGCTACACCTATTGAGGGGGACATGTCTCCCACAACCCCCCCCTAAAGCTACACCTATTGAGGGGGACACGTCTCCCACAACCCCCCCCTAAAGCTACACCTATTGAGGGGGACATGTCTCCCACAACCCCCCCCTAAAGCTACACCTATTGAGGGGGACATGTCCCCCACAGCCCCCCCTAAAGCTACACCTATTGAGGGGGACACGTCTCCCACAACCCCCCCCTAAAGCTACACCTATTGAGGGGGACATGTCTCCCACAACCCCCCCTAAAGCTACACCTATTGAGGGGGACATGTCTCCCACAACCCCCCCCCTAAAGCTACACCTATTGAGGGGGACACGTCTCCCACAACCCCCCCTAAAGCTACACCTATTGAGGGGGACACGTCTCCCACAACCCCCCCCTAAAGCTACACCTATTGAGGGGGACATGTCTCCCACAACCCCCCCTAAAGCTACACCTATTGAGGGGGACATGTCTCCCACAACCCCCCCCTAAAGCTACACCTATTGAGGGGGACATGTCTCCCACAACCCCCCCCTAAAGCTACACCTATTGAGGGGGACATGTCTCCCGCAGCCCCCCCTAAAGCTACACCTATTGAGGGGGACATGTCTCCCACAACCCCCCCTAAAGCTACACCTATTGAGGGGGACACGTCTCCCACAACCCCCCCTAAAGCTACACCTATTGAGGGGGACATGTCTCCCACAACCCCCCCTAAAGCTACACCTATTGAGGGGGACATGTCTCCCACAACCCCCCCCTAAAGCTACACCTATTGAGGGGACATGTCTCCCACAACCCCCCCTAAAGCTACACCTATTGAGGGGGACACGTCTCCCACAACCCCCCCTAAAGCTACACCTATTGAGGGGACATGTCCCCCGCAGCCCCCCCCCTAAAGCTACACATATTGAGGGGGACATGTCCCCCGCAGCCCCCCCTAAAGCTACACATATTGAGGGGGACATGTCTCCCACAACCCCCCCTAAAGCTACACCTATTGAGGGGGACATGTCCCCCGCAGCCCCCCCTAAAGCTACACCTATGGTGTGACACAGTTCTGCACATCTGTGCTCAAACAACAGACGAGTTCCAATTGTCCAAGTGTTCCAAGTTCCAAGTAACAGCCGTCTTTACTCGTGGCTCCCAGGGGGACCCTGATGTAAACAAGATGAAAGTCTTTCTCTGGTCTGCATCCCCTTAACAATTGTGTGTATTGAGCCGTACTGTATTGTACCCATTCTGCAATCTGTTAATACAGTTTTCAATCAATCAATCAATCAGCTCTGTTAGCCGTCTTTACTCATGGCTCTGTTAGCCGCCTTTAAGTCAAGTCAAGTCAAGTCAAGTCATGTCATTTATTTATAAAGCACGTTTAAAAACTCAAGAGCCAACCAAAGTGCTGTACAATCAGAGCATAAAATGTCATAATATAAAATAAAAAAATACAAAAGGCACAGCAGGACAAGACAGTACACTCAGAGAATAGGACAACAGCAGGCCAACACGCGGATAGGGGAGCACAGAGTACAGTATAGCACACAGGGGACAGAGGAGCACAGAGTACAGTATAGCACACAGGGGACAGAGGAGCACAGAGTACAGTATAGCACACAGGGGACAGAGGAGCACAGAGTACAGTATAGCACACAGGGGACAGAGGAGCACAGAGTACAGTATAGCACACATGGGACAGAGGAGCACAGAGTACAGTATAGCACACAGGGGACAGAGGAGCACAGAGTACAGTATAGCACACAGGGGACAGAGGAGCACAGAGTACAGTATAGCACACAGGGGACAGAGGAGCACAGAGTACAGTATAGCACACAGGGGACAGAGGAGCACAGAGTACAGTATAGCACACAGGGGACAGAGGAGCACAGAGTACAGTATAGCACACAGGGGACAGAGGAGCACAGAGTACAGTATAGCACACAGGGGACAGAGGAGCACAGAGTACAGTATAGCACACAGGGGACAGAGGAGCACAGAGTACAGTATAGCACACAGGGGACAGAGGAGCACAGAGTACAGTATAGCACACAGGGGACAGAGGAGCACAGAGTACAGTATAGCACACAGGGGACAGAGGAGCACAGAGTACAGTATAGCACACATGGGACAGAGGAGCACAGAGTACAGTATAGCACACAGGGGACAGAGGAGCACAGAGTACAGTATAGCACACAGGGGACAGAGGAGCACAGAGTACAGTATAGCACACAGGGGACAGAGGAGCACAGAGTACAGTATAGCACACAGGGGACAGAGGAGCACAGAGTACAGTATAGCACACAGGGGACAGAGGAGCACAGAGTACAGTATAGCACACAGGGGACAGAGGAGCACAGAGTACAGTATAGCACACAGGGGACAGAGGAGCACAGAGTACAGTATAGCACACATGGGACAGAGGAGCACAGAGTACAGTATAGCACACAGGGGACAGAGGAGCACAGAGTACAGTATAGCACACAGGGGACAGAGGAGCACAGAGTACAGTATAGCACACAGGGGACAGAGGAGCACAGAGTACAGTATAGCACACAGGGGACAGAGGAGCACAGAGTACAGTATAGCACACAGGGGACAGAGGAGCACAGAGTACAGTATAGCACACAGGGGACAGAGGAGCACAGAGTACAGTATAGCACACAGGGGACAGAGGAGCACAGAGTACAGTATAGCACACAGGGGACAGAGGAGCACAGAGTACAGTATAGCACACAGGGGACAGAGGAGCACAGAGTACAGTATAGCACACAGGGGACAGAGGAGCACAGAGTACAGTATAGCACACAGGGGACAGAGGAGCACAGAGTACAGTATAGCACACAGGGGACAGAGGAGCACAGAGTACAGTATAGCACACAGGGGACAGAGGAGCACAGAGTACAGTATAGCACACAGGGGACAGAGGAGCACAGAGTACAGTATAGCACACAGGGGACAGAGGAGCACAAGAAGAGATACAAGGGGGAGGGGGCAGGATACAATTGCATGGGAGTGTGTGAGTTAGGGTGTGGGAAAATCAGGGTTTAGTGAAGGCTAGGGAGTAAAAGTGGGTTTTTAGACGGTCCTTAAATGTCTCCAGCGAGGGGGCAGATCGGATCTCCAGGGGTAGCTGGTTCCACAGTTTGGGGGCCACGGCCTTGAAGGAGCGATCGCCACTCTTTTTGAGTCTGGTGCGGGGGGGAGGGGGGGGGACCAGCCAAGCCTGGTTGGAGGATCTTAGTGACCTGGGTGCTGAGTAGGGGGTGATGAGCTCTGTGATGTATAGGATCTTAGTGACCTGGGTGCTGAGTAGGGGGTGATGAGCTCGGTGATGTATAGGACCTTAGTGACCTGGGTGCTGAGTAGGGGGTGATGAGCTCTGTGATGTATAGGATCTTAGTGACCTGGGTGCTGAGTAGGGGGTGATGAGCTCTGTGATGTATAGGACCTTAGTGACCTGGGTGCTGAGTAGGGGGTGATGAGCTCTGTGATGTATAGGATCTTAGTGACCTGGGTGCTGAGTAGGGGGTGATGAGCTCTGTGATGTATAGGATCTTAGTGACCTGGGTGCTGAGTAGGGGGTGATGAGCTCTGTGATGTATAGGATCTTAGTGACCTGGGTGCTGAGTAGGGGGTGATGAGCTCGGTGATGTAAAGGATCTTAGTGACCTGGGTGCTGAGTAGGGGGTGATGAGCTCGGTGATGTATAGGGGTGCTGCACCCGATAGTGCTTTAAGGGTCAGGAGGAGGATTTTGAAGTCTATTCTAAGTGGGACTGGGAGCCAGTGTAGGGAGGCTAGAAATGTGTTCTCTCTTCCTGGTGCCGGTAAGGAACCTAGCTGCAGAGTGTTGTACCATTTGGAGACGGGACATGGCTGCCTGACTAATGCCGGTGTAGAGGGCATTGTAGTAGTCAAGGCGTGATGTGATGAATGCGTTTACTACTCTTTCCAGGTCGATGAGTGAAAGGATGGTTTTTATTTGAGTGATGTTACGGAGTTGGAAAAAGCATGAATTTACTACGGCATTTACCTGCCGGTCGAATTTGAGCTCTGGGTCAAAGATTATGACCAGGCTCTTGACGTGTGGTTTGAGGTGGGTGGAGAGTTGTCCTAGGCTGTTGGAGAGTGTTTTGGTGGAGGAGGGGGCCAAACTAAAGTATCTCTGTTTTGTTTTCAATTAGCTGAAGGAAGTTGAGGGCCATCCAGCTTTTTATGTCCCTGAGACAGTTTTTAAGGGAGTCTAGGTTAGCTGTGTCAGAGGGATTGAGGGGAAGGTAGATTTGGGAGTCATCGGCATACAAGTGCTATGAAATATTGTTTACTCATGGCTCTGTTAGCGTCTTTACTCATGGCTCTGTTAGCGTCTTTACTCATGGCTCTGTTAGTGTCTTTACTCATGGCTCTGTTAGTGTCTTTACTCATGGCTCTGTTAGCGTCTTTACTCATGGCTCTGTTAGCATCTTTACTCATGGCTCTGTTAGTGTCTTTACTCATGGCTCTGTTAGTGTCTTTACTCATGGCTCTGTTAGCGTCTTTACTCATGGCTCTGTTAGTGTCTTTACTCATGGCTCTGTTAGCGTCTTTACTCATGGCTCTGTTAGCGTCTTTACTCATGGCTCTGTTAGCGTCTTTACTCATGGCTCTGTTAGCGTCTTTACTCATGGCTCTGTTAGCGTCTTTACTCATGGCTCTGTTAGCGTCTTTACTCATGGCTCTGTTAGCGTCTTTACTCATGGCTCTGTTAGCGTCTTTACTCATGGCTCTGTTAGCGTCTTTACTCATGGCTCTGTTAGCGTCTTTACTCATGGCTCTGTTAGCGTCTTTACTCATGGCTCTGTTAGCGTCTTTACTCATGGCTCTGTTAGCGTCTTTACTCATGGCTCTGTTAGTGTCTTTACTCATGGCTCTGTTAGCGTCTTTACTCATGGCTCTGTTAGCATCTTTACTCATGGCTCTGTTAGCGTCTTTACTCATGGCTCTGTTAGCGTCTTTACTCATGGCTCTGTTAGCGTCTTTACTCATGGCTCTATTAGCGTCTTTACTCATGGCTCTGTTAGTGTCTTTACTCATGCTCTGTTAGCGTCTTTACTCATGGCTCTGTTAGCATCTTTACTCATGGCTCTGTTAGAGTCTTTACTCATGGCTCTGTTAGCGTCTTTACTCATGGCTCTGTTAGCATCTTTACTCATGGCTCTGTTAGTGTCTTTACTCATGGCTCTGTTAGTGTCTTTACTCATGGCTCTGTTAGTGTCTTTACTCATGGCTCTGTTAGTGTCTTTACTCATGGCTCTGTTAGTGTCTTTACTCATGGCTCTGTTAGCGTCTTTACTCATGGCTCTGTTAGCGTCTTTACTTCATGGCTCTGTTAGCGTCTTTACTCATGGCTCTTTAGCGTCTTTACTCATGGCTCTGTTAGCGTCTTTACTCATGGCTCTGTTAGTGTCTTTACTCATGGCTCTGTTAGCCTCTTTACTCATGGCTCTGTTAGCGTCTTTACTCACAGCTCTGTTAGCGTCTTTACTCACAGCTCTGTTAGCGTCTTTACTCATGGCTCTGTTAGCGTCTTTACTCATGGCTCTGTTAGTGTCCTTACTCATGGCTCTGTTAGTGTCTTTACTCATGGCTCTGTTAGCGTCTTTACTCATGGCTCTGTTAGCGTCTTTACTCATGGCTCTGTTAGTGTCTTTACTCATGGCTCTGTTAGCGTCTTTACTCATGGCTCTGTTAGCGTCTTTACTCATGGCTCTGTTAGCGTCTTTACTCATGGCTCTGTTAGCATCTTTACTCATGGCTCTGTTAGCGTCTTTACTCATGGCTCTGTTAGCATCTTTACTCATGGCTCTGTTAGCGTCTTTACTCATGGCTCTGTTAGCGTCTTTACTCATGGCTCTGTTAGCGTCTTTACTCATGGCTCTGTTAGCGTCTTTACTCATGGCTCTGTTAGCGTCTTTACTCATGGCTCTGTTAGCGTCTTTACTCATGGCTCTGTTAGCGTCTTTACTCATGGCTCTGTTAGCGTCTTTACTCATGGCTCTGTTAGCGTCTTTACTCATGGCTCTGTTAGTGTCTTTACTCATGGCTCTGTTAGTGTCTTTACTCATGGCTCTGTTAGCGTCTTTACTTACTTAAAATAGTGACATTTCATTGCCCTCTCGGAGGGGGGGAACTCAGACTAGACATTGACAAACAAATGACAACTAAGGACAACAACGAATACACATGACAAGGGAAAGGGGGGGGGGGCAGAGAGGGGGGGGCAGAGAGGGGAGTAAGTAAAGTAGGGGGTGAGGAGGGGGGGGGGCAGAGAGGGGAGTAAGTAAAGTAGGGGGTGAGGAGGGGGGGGGGGGGCAGAGAGGGGAGTAAGTAAAGTAGGGGGTGAGGAGGGGGGGGGGGCAGAGAGGGGAGTAAGTAAAGTAGGGGGTGAGGAGGGGGGGGCAGAGAGGGGAGTAAGTAAAGTAGGGGTGAGGAGGGGGGGGGCAGAGAGGGGAGTAAGTAAAGTAGGGGTGAGGAGGGGGGGGGGCAGAGAGGGGAGTAAGTAAAGTAGGGGGTGAGGAGGGGGGGGGGGCAGAGAGGGGAGTAAGTAAAGTAGGGGGTGAGGAGGGGGGGGGCAGAGAGGGGAGTAAGTAAAGTAGGGGGTGAGGAGGGGGGGGGGGGCAGAGAGGGGAGTAAGTAAAGTAGGGGGTGAGGAGGGGGGGGGGCAGAGGGGAGTAAGTAAAGTAGGGGGTGAGGAGGGGGGGCAGAGAGGGGAGTAAGTAAAGTAGGGGGTGAGGAGGGGGGGGGGGCAGAGAGAAGAGTAAGTAAAGTAGGGGGTGAGGAGGGGGGGGGGCAGAGAGGGGAGTAAGTAAAGTAGGGGGTGAGGAGGGGGGGCAGAGAGGGGAGTAAGTAAAGTAGGGGGTGAGGAGGGGGGGGGGGCAGAGAGGGGAGTAAGTAAAGTAGGGGGTGAGGAGGGGGGGGGGGGCAGAGAGGGGAGTAAGTAAAGTAGGGGGTGAGGAGGGGGGGGGGGCAGAGAGGGGAGTAAGTAAAGTAGGGGGTGAGGAGGGGGGGGCAGAGAGGGGAGTAAGTAAAGTAGGGGGTGAGGAGGGGGGGGGCAGAGAGGGGAGTAAGTAAAGTAGGGGGTGAGGAGGGGGGGGGGCAGAGAGGGGAGTAAGTAAAGTAGGGGGTGAGGAGGGGGGGGGGCAGAGAGGGGAGTAAGTAAAGTAGGGGGTGGGGAGGGGGGGGGCAGAGAGGGGAGTAAGTAAAGTAGGGGGTGAGGAGGGGGGGGGGGCAGAGAGGGGAGTAAGTAAAGTAGGGGGTGAGGGGGGGGGGGCAGAGAGAAGAGTAAGTAAAGTAGGGGGTGAGGAGGGGGGGGGCAGAGAGGGGAGTAAGTAAAGTAGGGGGTGAGGAGGGGGGGGGAAGAGAGGGGAGTAAGTAAAGTAGGGGGTGAGGAGGGGGGGGGGCAGAGAGGGGAGTAAGTAAAGTAGGGGGTGAGGAGGGGGGGGGGGCAGAGAGGGGAGTAAGTAAATTAGGGGGTGAGGAGGGGGGGGGGGCAGAGAGGGGAGACTTCTAAAATTCTGAAATATACAGTCTGACAATATACAGTAATAATTCCCGCATGTTGTCACCCGGCCGGCAGGTACTGGATGCCGGTAGGGAAGTGGGAATGACTGATGTCTCTCAGAAGCATCGCAGAAACGGGGACAGACGGGTAGAGACCAGGGAGAGGTGTCCTCCTCCACACTGACACAAGCAGCTCCACAGCCATGTAGACTGAGGTGTAGACTGTAGAGAGAGAGGTGTAGACTGTAGAGAGAGGTGTAGACTGTAGAGAGAGGTGTAGACTGTAGAGAGAGAGGTGTAGACTGTAGAGAGAGAGGTGTAGACTGTAGAGAGAGGTGTAGACTGTAGAGAGAGAGGTGTAGACTGTAGAGAGAGAGGTGTAGACTGTAGAGAGAGAGGTGTAGACTGTAGAGAGAGAGGTGTAGACTGTAGAGAGAGAGGTGTAGACTGTAGAGAGAGAGGTGTAGACTGTAGAGAGAGAGGTGTAGACTGTAGAGAGAGGTGTAGACTGTAGAGAGAGGTGTAGACTGTAGAGAGAGAGGTGTAGACTGTAGAGAGAGGTGTAGACTGTAGAGAGAGGTGTAGACTGTAGAGAGAGAGGTGTAGACTGTAGAGAGAGAGGTGTAGACTGTAGAGAGAGGTGTAGACTGTAGAGAGAGAGGTGTAGACTGTAGAGAGAGAGGTGTAGACTGTAGAGAGAGAGGTGTAGACTGTAGAGAGAGAGGTGTAGACTGTAGAGAGAGAGGTGTAGACTGTAGAGAGAGGTGTAGACTGTAGAGAGAGGTGTAGACTGTAGAGAGAGAGGTGTAGACTGTAGAGAGAGAGGTGTAGACTGTAGAGAGAGAGGTGTAGACTGTAGAGAGAGGTGTAGACTGTAGAGAGAGAGGTGTAGACTGTAGAGAGAGAGGTGTAGACTGTAGAGAGAGAGGTGTAGACTGTAGAGAGAGAGAGAGGTGTAGACTGTAGAGAGAGAGGTGTAGACTGTAGAGAGAGAGAGGTGTAGACTGTAGAGAGAGAGGTGTAGACTGTAGAGAGAGAGGTGTAGACTGTAGAGAGAGAGGTGTAGACTGTAGAGAGAGAGGTGTAGACTGTAGAGAGAGAGGTGTAGACTGTAGAGAGAGAGGTGTAGACTGTAGAGAGAGAGGTGTAGACTGTAGAGAGAGAGGTGTAGACTGTAGAGAGAGGTGTAGACTGTAGAGAGAGAGGTGTAGACTGTAGAGAGAGAGGTGTAGACTGTAGAGAGAGAGGTGTAGACTGTAGAGAGAGAGGTGTAGACTGTAGAGAGAGAGGTGTAGACTGTAGAGAGAGAGGTGTAGACTGTAGAGAGAGGTGTAGACTGTAGAGAGAGAGGTGTAGACTGTCTGAGAGACCAGAGGTGTAGACTGTCTGAGAGCCCAGAGGTGTAGACTGACTGAGAGCCCAGAGGTGTAGACTGTCTGAGAGCCCAGAGGTGTGTATATAAGGTAAGTAAGTAAGTAAGTAAGTAAGTAAGTAAGTAAGTAAGTATTTATAAAGCACCTTTCATCAGGCCCGGACTGGCCATCGGGAGCACCGGGAGTTTTCCCGGTGGCCTGGCCTGCACAGATAAAAAAAAAAGATTATATAAAAAAAAAAATATATTATTATTTATTTTTTTTGCCAGGCCATTGTTTCTAGTTGTGGCGGCGGCGCGGCGCGATAGTTAGATAACCTAGGTGGGTGGGGAACAACCAGGATTTCACTGTCTGCGGCAGAGTTGGAGAACTGTCTGACTCTCTCCCTCACGCGGATCACAATGGAGCCGTGCTGCCGCTTGTGATTGGTGGAGGCGGGACCAGGCGATACAACTGATTGACAGCGGAGGCGGCGAATGGAATGGCAGACGGCACTCAGATGCAGAATAACAGCCAGGCAATGAGCCAGGTTGATTGATTGATTGATTGATTGATTGATTGAAAACTTTATTAACAGATTGCAGAATGGGTACAGTACAGTACAGCTCAATGCATACAATTGTTAAGGGGATGCAGACCAGAGAAAGACTTTCGTCTTGTTTACATCAGGGTCCCCCATTTTTAATTCATCGTAACATATATGACATACAGATAGACAGTACTGCTACATCTATACATTTATGACATACCAGATTTGCAAATACAGTACTGTTTGTGATACGAAAAGAGTCCAGAAAAGAAGTATATACATTTGACGTAGAAACTGTACATTGGAAGAGGTTGGGTAGGTGGGGGGGGGGGTACTGTACATTGGAGGTGGTTGGGTGGGGGGGGGGGGGGGGGGGGGGGTTGGGTAGGAGGGGTGGGTGGGGGACACTGTACAACTGTACAAGCAACACTGTACATTGGAATATTGACAAGACCATACTTGGTCATTTTTACTGTACATTGGAGGGGGTTGTGAGGGACTCGGGAGAGATACAGTAGAGCGAAAGTCAATTAACGTTGATGTCAAGATGGACAGTGGACATAATTATCATATTATAATAGTAAATAGAAAAATATGTTGTGCTCTTGCTTTTTTCTTTTTGAAGGTGGAGAGAGTAGCATTGCTAGTGCCACAACAGTTTTATTTGAGGTCCATAACAGTACATTGTACTAAGCAATTGTTGGCTCATTAGTTTGTGATTCACATGCACTAAAATTCACCAGAATGCAGGAAATTAAGTCTTTGTAACAAAAAATGTCCTGGTGGGGGACCTGATTGGGGCTATATTTCGCGCTATATCTCCCGGTATGAATTATTTCCCCAGTCCGGCCCTGCCTTTCATACATGTCATGTAGCTCAAAGTGCTGTACACAAATATAGGCATATATAACGATAAAAGCAATAAAGTCACAGTGATCAGTTAAGATCAATGTTTAAAAAAAAATATATAATAATAATAATAATAATAATAATAATAATAATAATAATAATAATAATAATAATAATAATAATAATAATAATAATAATAATAATAATAATAATAATAATAATAATAATAATAATAATAATAATAATAATAATAATAATAATAATAATAATAATAGTAACGTAAAAATGAAAATAACGTAAACACAGTCATTTGCTTACCAGTTTGGGAGAACAGGTCCGCACAAACATGTCCGCTCAGTAGCAACCGGAAGTGCACTAAACCAATGCACTTGTATGGTAGGTAGCAATGTTTAGCTCTTATAACGCTAGTGTAGTTACGTTTTTATCAGTGGTCATAGTTGGGTCCACAGTGCTTTTCCAAGTCCCATGGATCCATCAGTGGCCGTGTATTGTGTGTGTATGTACCTGTTCCCTCATGTGGTCAGTGGCCAGAGTTGGGTCCACAGGACTTATCCAAGCCCCATGGACCCATCAGTGGCCGCGTATTGTGTGCGTATGTACCCGTTCCCTCATCTAAAGAGTTGGGTCCACAAGACTTTTCCAAGCCTTACGGATCCATCAGTGGTCGTGTATTGTGTGCGTATGTACCCGTTCCTTCATCTAAAAAGTTGGGTCCACAAGGCTTATCCTAGCCTCATGGATCCATCAGGTTTTTCCAAGCCATAACTATTTGTAAGCTAGACTGTATAGGTACGTTTTTAATTTTCCTTTAAAAATGTGTATGGAGCTGGCGTTTCTGATGTGTGTTGGTAGTGTGTTCCATAGTTTTGGGGCATAGTTGGCAAATGCCATACTTCCTATCCTCTTTTGGTTTCTGGGCGTGTCTAGTAAACCTGTAGTGGATGACCGTAGCGTTCTTGAGGGCAGATAACTAACTAGGGAATTTGCTATGTATTTTGGGCCTTGCTCATTAAGAGCTTTATATGTTAGGAAAAGGACCTTAAAATCAATTCTATGAGTTATTGGAAGCCAGTGCAGAGTGGCCAGGACTGGAGTGATATGTTCTCTTCTCCTTGTATGAGTTAGTAATCGAGCTGCAGAGTTTTGGATAAGCTGAAGCTTCCCAATGGTTGCTTTGGGAAGACCAGTGAACAGTGCATTACAATAGTCAAGCCGACTTGATACAAAAGCATGAATAAGTTTCTCTGCATCCTTTTTATTTACGAAAGGTCTTACTTTCGCTATGTTTCTTAGGTGGAAGAATGACGTTTTCATGGCCTTATTTATATGAGACTTAAAGGTCAGGTCTGAGTCCAAGATGACACCTAGGCTTGTAACCTCAGTCTTTACATAGGATGACAGACTCCCCAGGTTTTCACACAGCACTTCCCTTTTCGCTTTTGGGCCGATCAATAGGATTTCGGTCTTGCTTTCGTTTAATTTTAGGAAGTTATTGTTCATCCACTTGTTTATTGCTAACAGACAATTTGTAATGGACTGTATGGCTGTAGTGTTATTTGGTTCTGCGGAGATATATAGTTGTGTATCATCAGCATAACTATGGAAGCATACATTGTGGTCTCGAATGATGTCCCCGAGGGGCAGCATATATAGTGAGAAGAGTAATGGACCAAGGCAGCTTCCTTGTGCAACTCCAAAGCTGCTGTCATGTTCCTCGGATACATTGTCTCCAAGCTTAACATAGAACCTTCTCCCCTTAATGTATGTTATGAGCCATTTTAGTACAGGTGTAATACTTGATGGTTATATAATCATATAGTCACTATTGATATGCAGTACACTTCAGACAAAAGTTAAGATTGGGAATCTTTCACCTACTCTCCTGATTGCCTTTACGACGGTCCAATCACAATGACTGAATGATGAGCTGTGTTCTCTGCCTGTCCAATAGATATTCACGTGTTCTCCTCCTCTCTCTCATCCTCCTCCTCTCTCTCCCCCTCCTCCTCTCCTCCTCCTCCTCTCTCTCATCCTCCTCCTCTCTCTCCCCCTCCTCCTCTCTCTCTCCTCCTCCTCCTCTTCCTCCTCCTCCTCCTCATCCTCTCTCTCCCCCTCCTCCTCCTCCTCCTCCTCCTCCTCCTCCTCCTCCTCTCTCTCCCCCTCCTCCTCCTCCTCCTCCCCCTCACTCTAACCAAAACCTTGTGATGGGCTGTTTTGATTTCTCTTCCATTTCCAAATCCACTTCCTGTTGCACTGCATGATGATGGGCTGGCTCAATATTGTGCTGCATGACACCTTCAGCACAAGTTTGATACCTTTGGCTGGTATCATTGTTTTAACATGATTTAGTGTGGAGGCCAGTAAAGACTCATCATCAAAAACAGATGATTTCTCTTTTGCCTGATCTCAACTCCCTCACAAAATGTTTTACATAGTTTGCTTTTACCAAACCTTACACTGTTAACTGTACACACACACACACACACACACACACACACACACACACACACACACACACACACACACACACACACACACACACACACACACACACACACACACACACACACACACACACACACACACACACACACACACACACACACACACAATAGAGAGGAAACCCCTCCCTCTTGTTTCCTGGAGACATCAAGGATAAACAGATAGGGCGGCTAAGTGGCGCAGTGGGCAAGGCGCTCGCCACTAACGCAGGAGATGCTGGGTTCGAGCCCAGCTCTCGGTGTTGCTTCCTTGGCTGGTCGTTCATACTAATACAATTGGCAGTATTAGGGGGTGGGAAAGCCGGTGGGTGGGGATCGGACGTTGTGGACAGCGACTCCTACAGGTCGGTTGGTGCGCCTGTACAGCAGAATCAGGAAGTATCGGGGGAAGCGTGAGCCTCCCACGCGTTACTCCTCGCCACTGAGAGATCGCGCTGTGCAGGTGAAAAGATGCGACGGCTGCCTCCTTGTGTACCGGAGGGGACACGTGATGCAAGGCTTCGTCCACATTGCAGCCGACCAGTGGGAGGCATGGTCTAACAACGTTCAAGACAGGGGAGGGTAGAATTGGATAATACGAAATTGGGATGGGAGAATGGGGGAGAAAATGGGGAGAAAAAGTAGATAAAAAAAAAGAATAAGCAGATCACGGGTCAGAGAGGAAACACATTAACATTTCAGACAGTCAGCCAGGCAGGCAGGCAGGCAGGCAGGCAGGCAGGCAGGCAGGCAGGCAGGCAGGCAGGCAGGCAGGCAGGCAGGCAGGCAGGCAGGCAGGCAGGCAGGCAGGCAGGCAGGCAGGCAGGCAGGCAGGCAGGCACATAGGCAGGCAGGCAGGCAGGCAGGCAGGCAGGCAGGCAGGCAGGCAGGCAGGCAGGCAGGCAGGCAGGCAGGCAGGCAGGCAGGCAGGCAGGTTAGAAACTCGGGGACCTGGCTGAATTTAAGACTGCACAAATCATGTTTAAAGCACGAAACAATTCACTCCCGGGTAACATCCAAAAAATTCTGTGATAGAGAGGGGGGTTACAATTTAGAGGAGAGTCTAACTTCAAGAGACAGGCTGTTCATTCAACAATGTATGTATATTTCAGTTTGTGGAGTGAATATGAGTTGCATAAGATAATAGAGTGTGAAGGGGGTAGGAATACATACTTTACACGTCTTCATCCTACTCCTGCTTGTTTGTTTTTTTAATCTGTTTATTACTTGTTTTTTATTATTATTTATTTTCAATTTATGTTCGAAATAAATAAACGCATTCATTCAAGATATTGTGTGAGCAAAAGTATAGTTAATGTACTCATACAGTACATCCTCTGGCCGGATCTCACAGCACGGCCGCACAGTGCAATACTCCAATTCAGCCATTGGGTGGCGGCCCTCACAGCGCGGCTGGATGCTTCTCTGCAATAGTATCCAGCTGCAGACCTTCAGACCAGCGCTTACAAGCCCCGCACATACAAGCACCGCACATAGCAACCCCTCGCTTCCATTGGCTGATTTTGGTGACGTGATTTTGGGTCACGTTGCACGTTGCACTGCGGGATTGATTGATTGATTGATTGAAAACTTTATGGTGACGTGATTTTGGGTCACGTTGCACGTTGCACTGCGGGATTGATTGATTGATTGATTGAAAACTTTATTAACAGATTGCCGTATGATTTGGGTCACGTTGCACTGCGGGATTGATTGATTGATTGATTCATTGATTCATTGATTGATTGATTGATTGATTGATTGAAAACTTTATTAACAGATTGATTGATTGATTGAAAACTTTATTAACAGATTGCCGAATGGGTACACGTGACCACAGGCCCTGATTGATTGATTGAAAACTTTATTAACAGATTGTAGAATGGGTACACGTGACCTGACCGATTGATTGATTGATTGATTGATTGATTGATTGATTGATTGAAAACTTTATTAACAGATTGCAGAATGGGTACAGTGACCGATTGATTGATTGATTGATTGATTGATTGATTGATTTATTGATTTATTGATTGATTGATTGAAAACTTTATTAACAGATTGCAGAATGCAGTACAGCTCAATACACACAATTGTTAAGGGGATGCAGACCATGCAGTACTGTTACATTTGTGACATACAGTAAATATATACAAGGGGGAGGGAACTGTACATTTATGATGAATTGAAAATGGGGGACCCTGATGTAAACAAGACGGAAGTCTTTCTCTGGTCTGCATCCCCTTAACAATTGTGTGTATTGAGCTGTACTGCAGATATATTTCAATTGCCTTACTTATTTACATAAGTATTATAGGCCTACAGCAGTATTGTACAGACAGTCTGTGTGAAGTCTGTGTGGTTATCCAGCTGCACAAAGGCAGAGCAAGAGGCTCTACAGAGGGTGGTGATGATAAAGCCATGATAAAGACCTTCAATCAGCTGAAGGGGAATCCCTCCAAGCTGCTGTCAGCGCTACACACCTTCGGCCGCTCTGGTATCAGCCATGCATCAAAACGTGCACACGCACTCAGGCGAGTCGCTAACCGTGCTGGGCCAAGTATAGCGGCTCAACCCACCTCTGTTGCCCGTCGTAAAATGAAGCTCGGGGGTCGACGACGGCTCGCTGCGGGGAGGCCGAAGAAAAGTGTGGTGAGCACAGACCATCGCTATAGTTTCCCAACAGGAGTAAAGTCTGGAACGCACCACAGCCTGTCACAAGCAGTAGAGATGTGTCGTAGCAATCCGAAGTGACATTGACCACCAATATAGCATGTACATAAAGACCCAGTGCCTCATCCGTAGCTAATATTGCACTACCACAGGACCTAGCATGTCCTACCATGCTCTGTAAATAACTTACGTACATATACCGATATGCCCTACTCTGTTTACTTGTTTTATTGCACAATGTCGTTCTATTGGATTCTATTATATGTTATTACTATTGTATTATGCACATCTTTGCGGGCACGACCACCCGCATTTCATTTTTTTTTTTTTTTTGATATTTTTTGCACAAATCTCTCCAATATTCAAAACATCTCTTTCCACATCACCATATGCAACTTCCAAGATTTGCCTTTTTCTTTTTTGTAAGAACATACAAAACATGTAAAGGACTCATACAAATACATTAACAACTGACATGGAAAATAAAAAAGACTTACGAAAAAAAGAAAAATACTATACTATACATTGTGCGTATACATCCCTGATATATATACTTTGCATGTAGACCGATCTACCTGCGAGCAGGTATGTGCTGCATCCTCTATCGGGATGCCACCCTTCTCCATATTGCATGTGAGAGAAAGCGTCCCAGACACATGTAGGTGTGCATGATAGCATGCATGCATGTGTGTCTCCAACATATGTATGTGGGTACGTGTATCACGTAAGCATGTGTACATGCCTCACATGTGTGTGTGTGTGCATCTTCCAGGTATGCGACTGTACTCCTATCTCTTGTGTGTGTCTCGTATCCATGTGTGCCTCCGCCCCCTATGTGAGTGTATATCTCAGGTGTGCATATATATGTGCGTCTCAGCTACGTATGTGTGTGTCTCCTATGTACATGTATATCCCCCATATGTGTCAGTGAGAGCCTATACCTCAACTATGTGTATATGTAGGTGTGTGTATGCCTATTTCCTATAAGTGAGTATGTGCATGTATGTGTGCCCCTGACATGTATAACTTAGCCTTGTGCATATGAGTGTGTGTAAACCTATTATGTACACATACGAATATGTGTATCCTAGATACTTGTATGCGGCTAAACATGCGCATATGAGAGTGTGATAGAGACAGTGACCATTCCATAGATATACCATCCGGACATAAAATCCATGTACATACATATATAACACATTATAAAGTACAAGTACCATCAGATCAGATCCCCTTTTTCATATTCATCCTTGATATCATTGTAACCCCACCTTAATCATTTGTCCCCAGACCGTTCAGTCAGGTGTAGAAAACTGTCCCATAAACGTGTATGCAAATAAACAACTTGTGACAAATAAAACTCTTGACTTGACCACCAGCCTCTCTATCTAAATGTTATATTGTTAACTGTCTAGTTAGGCATTAACTGTGTTAATCTAAATGTTATATTGTTAACTGTCTAGTTAAGGCATTAACTGGGTTAATTAATCTAAATGTTATATTGTTAACTGTCTAGTTAAGGCATTAACTGGGTTAAGTGGGGAGTGCGTCATGGTACAGTTTCAGTAAGTGGGGAGTGTAAACAAGTTGAACGCGTCACGTGAAATAACGTTACGTGAATAAACATATAACGTTACAATGTACAGTTTCTGACAGCTGGCTGTGTTGTGAAATGTGCATAACGTTATGAATAAACCGCGAAGTCACGCGAAATAACGTTATAAACGCGAATCTGGTAGTATATTTATTTGTATCTTCTTGAGATGATAACATTACATCCGCATTTTACCGCATGGCGAGCTAAACCAATCAGAGAGGGGCTTCGCTCAACCAATCAAAGAGGGGGCTGCAGAAATGGAGCCCAACCAATCAGAGAGGCGTCTGCAGAACCTCAGCCATTGGGTGGGACCCAAACACGTCACCAAAATCAGCCAATGGAAGCGAGGGGTTGCTATGTGCGGTGCTTGTATGTGCGGGGCTTGTAAGCGCTGGTCTGAAGGTCTGCAGCTGGAAGCATCTCCTTCTCTGACGGAAGTAGCTGCTAGCTCCTCCTCCTCTCTGACTAAACCACGCGGCATTTCTGGAGTCTCGTCCTTCTGCTAAACAAAGGTAGGCCTACAGTAGGTTCATGTAGACCTCTCCGTTTTGTTACAGTAAACTCTGCTTTATTCATCTACTGACCGCACATCTTATCTGTAGGGCGTTTCTTTGGCTGGCGGTGTTCTGCTGCTTCCTCGAACACTGCTGCCGTCGTCACTCCGAACTCCAACAGGTGTACCGACATTTTATCATCTACAAATACATTCTGCTGCAAAGCCAATTACATGCAAATATTTACATGCTTATACAGTTCAAAAGGTGCGATGAAAAACATATGTTTAAGATTTAAGATATATCAACAAGACTCAACAAGACGTTCGTCAGTAAGGTGGCAGAATATTGTTGAGTGAACGATTGTGGGTCATGCGCATGCGTGCGCTGGCAGCAGAATTCTGGTGTTTGATTGATTGATTGAAAAGTTTATTAACAGATTGCAGAATGGGTACAGTACAGTACAGCTCAATACATACAATTGTTAAGGGGATGCAGACCAGAGAAAGACTTTCGTCTTTACATCAGGGTCCCCCATTTTCAATTCATCATAACATATATCATATGACATACATGACATACAGATAGACAGTACTGCTACATCTATACATTTATGACATATCAGATTTGCAAATACAGTACTGTTTGTGATACAAAAATGTCCAGAAAAAGAGTGTATATACATTTGGCGTAGAAACTGTACATTGGAGGAGGTTGGTTGGGTGGGGTGGGGTTGGGTGGGTTGGGTGAGGGCTGTACATTGGAGGGGGGGGGGGGGGGGGGGTTAAGTAGGGGACACACACACATTTTACACTGTGCATTGGAATATTGACAAAGCCTTACTTGGTCATTTACTGTACAACTAGGTTAGGACATTTGTAGGGGCCAGTTTCGAATTGCAGTCTCACGTAGGTGTTTTTTGAGAGTGTTTTTGAAAGTGGGTAGTGATTCACATTCCTTTACAGCTTTGGGTAGGGCGTTCCACATTGATGTGGCATAATTGCGAAACGTGTTTAGTCCCTTGTTTGAGCCGAATCTGGGTTTTACATGATTTGTGGAGCTCCCTCTGGTGTTGTGATCGTGGTATTCACTGACCTTTGGGAAGTATTTTGACATGTACATGGGTACCTTGGTCGCGTAGTGTATCTTGTAGACCAGGCCCATTGCAAGTTGCTGTACTCTGTCGTCTACTCTAAGCCATCCTAGGTTGTCAAAGTGGGCAGGGGTGAGGTGGGTTCTAGGAGTCAGGTCAAGTAGTAGTCTGACTAGCTTGTTTTGAGATGTTTGTAATTTGTTTTTTAGTGCCTTTGAGGTGCTTTGGTACCATGAGGTGCAAGCATAGTCGTAGTACCCTTGAATGAGTGCTCCTGCTAGAGTCTTCAGGGTATTCTTGTTTACCAGAGAGGAGATCCGGTACAAGAATCGCGTTCGTTGGTTGACTTTTTTTATTACATTGGATGCCATTTTGTCACAGGAAAGATTAGCCTCTAGGATGGAACCCAGGTAGGTAATTTCATCTTTCCTTGTGATAATATTGTCACCCACTGTAACCGAGAAGCCGTCGGTCTTGCTGAGTTTGTTATTTGAACCGAAGAGAATGGACTCTGTTTTGCCCATGTGTAATGATAGTTTGTTGTCGGCGAGCCATATGCAGATTTTGCCTAGTTCCGAGCTGAGGGCTTTTTCAACCTGTAACTTGTTCTTGTCAGAGACCAGCAGGGCTGAGTCGTCCGCAAACAGGAACAAGTTGCAGTCACAAGCTGACGACATGTCATTTGCATAAATTAGGAATAGTAGCGGTCCTAGTATGCTTCCTTGTGGAACACCACAGCTCACTGTGAGGGGGGGGGATAGGGTACCGTTTACTTCCACCATCTGTTCCCTCCCCTCCAGGTAGGATTGTATCCAGCTCACTGATAAACTATCAAAACCAATTGCTTTTAGCTTGTCAATCAGAATGGTGTGCAGTAGAATTTTGCAGAACAGGTGTTTGCGCGCAGCTCGGCCTCGTGCACAGTATTTCCGGAGGCCTATCAGGTGAGCTGCGTGACCTGCGTCGTGTTATCTCCGCCTGATATACGCTTATAAAAGTTGTAAATTCTTTAATTGTAAAACTTAACCCCCAACTGCTCCAGTGGAGTTGCTCAGTGGCCAATGGTGTCGACTGTGGTTGTACTGGGCAGCTCCCAGGTATGAATGGAACTGTGTGAATGTGAAGCAGGGCGTAGCTGAAAAAGAGCATCTGTGCTCAGCGAACAAATAGTCTGTTACTAGCTATTAGCTATCAGCTCCAGTGCTCCACGCTGACTGGAGCAGCTAGTTGGTTGCTGAGTGGATCGTAAAGTTCTGTTCTGTTTATCAGGTGAAACCAAGCTACTTCACACCAAACCCAATGATGCTGCATCTGATGTGTGTCAACACAGGTATGGAGATGTTTGTGTCTGTTTCTTTTGAAAACGTTGTTATATGAATTGAAAATGGGGGACCCTGATGTAAACAAGAGGAAAGTCTTTCTCTGGTCTGCATCCCCTTAACAATTGTATGTATTGAGCTGTACTGTACTGTCTGTACCCATTCTGCAATCTGTTAATAAAGTTTTCAATCAATCAATATGTGTAATGAAAGGCTGTAGGCCAGGGAGGGGCAACTGGCGGCCCGCGGGCCGCATGCGGCCCTCACCGACGTTCCATGCGGCCCCAGGCCAATATAAAAAAAAAAAAAAAAGAAAAAAAAAAAATTATAATATTTTTTTATTTTTTTTAATTTTTTATTTTTTTGTATTGTATTCGACTAAGAACAGTTGGCAGTCGACTATGGCTCCTTTCGATCGATTAGTCGACTATTTGACTAATAGGGGTCAGCCCTAGTGTGGACATATGAAACGCTGTTGAAAGTGCCGTGCAGCAATATGGGGGTTTTGATAAACTGTCGGCTGTTGTTACCGATGGAGCACCGGCAATGAAAGGAAAACGCACAGGATTCGCCGGGCTTCTAAGGCAGAGTGGCGTTGAGTGTCCAATGCTGCACTGCATTATACATCAGGTAAGTTCGCTAACATAATTTCCATCTATTGTGGGTCACTATAATGACCAATGCGAGTCGAGTGTAGTCAAATTATATGCGAGAGTCGTTAAATCGTTTTTCTTTTTTTTTATCTGATATAGGAGGCTCTCTGTGCCAAGAAGCTTGACTACTACAGCCATGTTATGGATTTGGTTACCAAGGTTACCAATCTAATTCGTGGAGGCAACAGGTCACTAAACCATAGAAAGTTTGTCTCCTTTTTGGAAGAGATGGACACTGATTATGGCGACTTGCAGCTACACATAGAAATCCGATGGCTGAGCCGTCGGAAAGTACAGGAGCGACATTGAAACACTGCAAATGCAATTCAATGATCGGTTTGAAGATTTCAACGGCATGCAGTCACGGATAGCGCTGTTTGCCGGCCCCCTCACCGCTACGGTGTCAGAGCAGCCCCCACCGTTGCAGCTTGAACTGTGCGAGCTACAGTCAGATCCTTTTTTTCAAGCAAAGAGAAATGAGAGGGGAATTTCGTTTTGGAAACTGTTACCTGAGCCCCGCTTCCCACTCCTCAGGGACTTTGCCCTCTCTATGGCCAGTATGTTTGGGAGCACATACATATGTGAGAGCAATTTCTCAAACATGAAGCACATCAAGTCAAAGTAGAGAAACAGGCTGTCGGATGAAACATTATTTCATCTGATGCAGATTGCATGCACAAACATTGAAGTTGACATTCCTGCTATTGTGCGCCAAATGGAGAGACCACAAGTGTCTCATTAAAGACAGGGGGGAGGAGGAGATGATGAAGAGGTGTAGAGGGGGGGAAGGAGATGATGAAGAGGTGTAGAGAGGGGGGAAGAGATGATGAAGAGATGTAGAGAGGGGGGGAGATGATGGAGAGGTGTAGAGAGGGGACCATTATTATTATTATTATTATTATTATTATTATTATTATTATTATTATTATTATTATTATTATTATTATTATTATTATTATTATTATTATTATTATTATTATTATTATTATTATTATTATTATTATTATTATTATTATTATTATTATTATTATTATTATTATAACCATTATTGACCCACTGTGGGGCGAGGGTGAATGTCATGCCAGTTTGATAAAGGGTCAATGGGAGGCATGTAGTATTGCACTTTACTTTACTTGCACTTTACTTGTTTACTTTTGTAGTGTTCAGATAACACTAATAACACAAACACAAAGCAGCATTCCTGCTGCATTTCACTACAACAGTAAATCAAAAGTGCAATAATAAATGATTTTGTTAAATGTATACACTTTTATCCTGCTACTAAACAAAACATTCCTGAGTGCTTCATATCCATAACATGCATTTCAGTGTTATAATGTTTTGTTTAGTAGCAGGATAAAAGTTTATACATTTAACAAAATCATTTATTATTGCACTTTTGATTTACTGTTGTAGTGAAATGCAGCAGGAATGCTGCTTTGTGTTTGTTGAGCAGTGGGCTTTAAGTTCATACATTTATTTTATTAGAAGCCTTAATTATAATTGATAATTTTTGTATATATTTGGGGTTACACAGCAATACTTTTAAATGCAGCTGTTTATAAATTCATAAAGTTGAAATTGCATTACTAAATGCATTTGAAATGGAATAAAAACAAAGTTACAACAAATTATAATTGTTTATATACCTTGTGACTATTAGGGCTATTTGAGTGATGGGGTACTACTGGCGGGACTGCCGATAAACAATGCGGCCCCCCAGATTGATTGTGGACATTTTGTGGCCCTCACCATATACAAAGTTGCCCACCCCTGCTGTAGGCCTATAATAGCCTTATAGCTAATCCACACCAGTTCAGCTATATACGGTGAGTCTGGCTAGTGTGATTGTTATTATTATAACACAACAGAGTTACATGTTGTTCTAGGGGTGGACGGTATAAACGGTATACGGTATAAACGGTATGAATTTGCTCTACGGTATGGATTTTGACTATACCGTGTAACCGGTAGGGCAGCTCTAAAATAGCAATGACGTCATGTAACCACAGCGCGACTATTTCACTCGCATTTGCCCCTAAAAATAGATAGAATTAGTCATAGATAATAGATATGTGCGAACTGGAAACAGTTATTTAGGAGGCTTCGCGCAGTGGGCGTGCCAGCCCCTACCGCACGCATTAGTTAGTGATTCACATGCACTAAAATTCACCAGAATGCAGGAAATTAAGTCTTTGTAACAAAAAATGTCCTGGTGGGGGACCTGATTGGGGCTATATTTCGCGCTATATCTCCCGGTATGAATTATTTCCCCAGTCCGGCCCTGCCTTTCATACATGTCATGTAGCTCAAAGTGCTGTACACAAATATAGGCATATATAACGATAAAAGCAATAAAGTCACAGTGATCAGTTAAGATCAATGTTTAAAAAAAAATATATAATAATAATAATAATAATAATAATAATAATAATAATAATAATAATAATAATAATAATAATAATAATAATAGTAACGTAAAAATGAAAATAACGTAAAAACAGTCATTTGCTTACCAGTTTGGGAGAACAGGTCCGCACAAACATGTCCGCTCAGTCGCCTTTGGTTTAGCTCCGCGACGATTGTGCTCATTTTTAGCTATTATGTTTGTTTTTTCGACTTTTTTTATTAAATCATCACTGGCGGGTATGTCATACGACCGCCAGACACTTATGGACCTAAACTCCGGACTCAAATTGGAGTTGGGAGACACTTTATGCCCAGAAGGGCTAACAGAAATCAAGCGGGAGAACGGCAACAAAGGAAACGGCAGAAAGAAACATAGAGGTAGACGAGGCGGTATCAGACTTAGATTAAAAAGATCTGCTTACCGTCCAGCAATTCCATCCATCTTTCTGGCGAATGCACGTTCGTTGGAGGGAAGGATGGACGATTTGAGAGCGAGGGTCCGATTCCAACGGGAGATGAGAGACGTTAATATCATGTGTTTCACTGAGACATGGCTCAAACCAGCAACGCCGGACAACAGCGTCTCTCCATCGGACAATTTCACCGTCCTGAGAGCAGATCGCACGGCAGCCTCTGGGAAGAGCGTCGGAGGTGGGGTCTGCATCCTCACGAACAATCTCTGGGTTAATCCCAAGGAAGTACATGTCCTCTCAAGTTCATGCTCCCCAGATATGGAACATCTCCAGATCCTGTGTCGCCCGTATCACCTACCCCGTGAGTTTACCGCGGTCATTTTATCCGTCGTGTATATTCATCCACAGGCAAATACCGGCAAAGCGCTGGGGGAATTACACGACCACATCAACAAACAGCAGATCAAGCACCCGGAAGCCGCGACGATAGTGACTGGTGATTTCAACCAGGCAAACCTGAAAAAAGTGATGCCGACTTTTTTTCAGCACATCGCCTGCTCCACAAGAGGGGGAAACACACTCGACCACTGCTACACCCCGTTCAGAGCTGCCTACAAGGCTGTAGCGGCTCCGCCACTGATGGGCTCTGTAAGCGCGAGCGATCACGACTCCATCTTTTTAATCCCAGCATACAAACAGCGATCACGCGAAGCCGTCGTGTCACGTGAGACAAAAAAGTGGGCTGACGAATCAGAGGCCGAGCTCTGTGACGCGTTCAAGGATACAGACTGGGACATGTTTGAAGGAAGCGCCAGTGACGTCAGCGAGTATGCTGATACCGTTGTAAGCTACATAACAACAGTGGCAGACGGCATTGTCCCCACAAAGACGGCGCGGGTTTTCCCAAACCAGAAACCTTGGGTGGACAGCACTATAAGAACAGCCCTAAACTCACGCACCACGGCTTATAACCTGGGCAGAGAGTCAGGAAATATGGAAGAATACAAGGCTTCAGTCTACACTCTGCGCAAGGCTGTTAAACTTGCTAAGAGGACATATGCTGAGAAACTGGAGACACAAATGGCACAAAACGACACAAGAGGCTTGTGGAGGGGACTGAAGACAATAACTGACTACAAAGTCAGCGCCCCCGCAATGGGGAGCGACGACGCCTCTCTAGCGGACAAACTCAACTCCTTCTACGCTCGGTTCGGTGTAGACAGTGTCGCCGCTAGCCCTCTGGCTAGTGACGTCACTGGCGCACCGGCTGTTGTGGAGGGGGGGGGGCAACCGCGGGGGGGCGGGGGCGCTCTCTCGTTGTCGGAACACAGTGTGAGAAGAGCATTTATGCAGGTGAACACCAGGAAGGCTGCAGGCCCAGATGGTATAACAGGACGCATACTTAAGTCCTGTGCAAACCAGCTTGCCCCGGTGTTCACCGCCATATTTAATCAATCCCTGGCGGAGTCAGTAGTCCCTGCCTGCTTCAAGATGTCTACCATCATCCCTGTACCGAAGAAACCCTCCCCAACATGTCCAAATGATTACAGACCGGTGGCACTCACCTCTGTGGTCATGAAATGTTTCGAGAGGCTGGTCAAGGACCACATTTGTGCCTCTCTCCCCAGCGATATGGACCCTATGCAATTTGCATACAGGACAAACAGGTCCACTGATGACGCGGTCTCCCAGGTACTGCACAGCACTCTCTCCCACCTTGACCGTCAGAAGGGGGGCTATGTGAGACTGTTGTTCATTGACTACAGCTCAGCGTTCAACACCATAGTCCCCACCAGACTGGTGGACAAGCTGATCGAGCTAGGCCTGAGCTCCGCCCTGAGCGCCTGGGTACTGGACTTTCTGAGTGAAAGACCCCAGGCGGTCAGGGTGGGGGGTCAGACCTCCAACACCATCACCCTGAGCATCGGGTCCCCCCAGGGCTGTGTTCTAAGCCCCCTGCTGTACTCACTCTACACACACGACTGTGTGGCCAAGTTCAGCTCCAACTCCATTGTGAAGTTCGCCGACGACACGGTGGTGGTGGGGCTGATCTCGGACAACGACGAGAAGGCCTACCGGGAGGAGGTTGAGGTACTGGAACGTTGGTGCCAGGACAACAGCCTGCTCCTGAACATTGGTAAAACCAAGGAGCTGATCGTGGATTATAGGAGAGGACAGCGGGAGACACACACACCACTGAGGATTAACGGGGCTACCGTGGACAGGGTGAGCAGCTTCAAGTACCTGGGGGTCCACATCTCAGAGGACCTGACATGGTCAACACACATAGGCACAGTAGTAAAGAAAGCGAAGCAGCGCCTCTACCACCTGAGACAGTTAAGGAAGTTCAGAGTATCGGGGAAGATACTTCAGTCCTTCTACTCAGGAGCTGTAGAGAGCATCTTGACCGGAAACATCACTGCCTGGTATGGGAACAGCACGGCACAGGACAAGAAGGCCCTACAGAGTGTGGTGCGCTCAGCCGAGCGTACCACGGGTATTGCGCTACCTCCCCTGCAGGCTCTATACAACAAGAGGTGCAAATCCAGAGCCTGCAGGATAATGAAAGACCCCCACCACCCCAATAACAGCCTGTTCCAGCTGCTGAGGTCAGGCAGACGCCTGCGAATTCTAGAGACTAAGACGGAGAGGCTTAGGCTAAGCTTCTTCCCCCAGGCCATCAGAGCCTTGAACAATGAACATCGAGAGACACAGAAACTGAACTATCCACACACAAGTACATACACGACACGCACGCTGAGCACGCTCACACACTAGCAGCCACTTTAACACTCATGCCGCACACACGCACACTTATGGCCAGAGGAAAGGCCACTTAAAATAGTATAACATCAGGAACAGTGTATTGCACTACTAAAGCTAACTAGCATGTCCTATATGCTCTGTAAATACTAATGTACAGATACCGAGATGGCACACCATGTACCTGTTTATTGCACTGTTTTATTGGATTCTATTAATATGTTGTACCACTGTATTTTATTGGATTCTATTATATGTTGTACCACTGTATTGCACATCGTCGCGGGCAAGACCAGCCGCATTTCATTGTATACCTGTATGCCGTGACAATTAAAACTCTTGAATCTTGAATCTTGAATCTTGAATCAGTAGCAACCGGAAGTGCACTAAACCAATGCACTTGTATGGTAGGTAGCAATGTTTAGCTCTTATAACGCTAGTGTAGTTACGTTTTTATCAGTGGTCATAGTTGGGTCCACAGTGCTTTTCCAAGTCCCATGGATCCATCAGTGGCCGTGTATTGTGTGTGTATGTACCTGTTCCCTCATGTGGTCAGTGGCCAGAGTTGGGTCCACAGGACTTATCCAAGCCCCATGGACCCATCAGTGGCCGCGTATTGTGTGCGTATGTACCCGTTCCCTCATCTAAAGAGTTGGGTCCACAAGACTTTTCCAAGCCTTACGGATCCATCAGTGGTCGTGTATTGTGTGCGTATGTACCCGTTCCTTCATCTAAAAAGTTGGGTCCACAAGGCTTATCCTAGCCTCATGGATCCATCAGGTTTTTCCAAGCCATAACTATTTGTAAGCTAGACTGTATAGGTACGTTTTTAATTTTCCTTTAAAAATGTGTATGGAGCTGGCGTTTCTGATGTGTGTTGGTAGTGTGTTCCATAGTTTTGGGGCATAGTTGGCAAATGCCATACTTCCTATCCTCTTTTGGTTTCTGGGCGTGTCTAGTAAACCTGTAGTGGATGACCGTAGCGTTCTTGAGGGCAGATAACTAACTAGGGAATTTGCTATGTATTTTGGGCCTTGCTCATTAAGAGCTTTATATGTTAGGAAAAGGACCTTAAAATCAATTCTATGAGTTATTGGAAGCCAGTGCAGAGTGGCCAGGACTGGAGTGATATGTTCTCTTCTCCTTGTATGAGTTAGTAATCGAGCTGCAGAGTTTTGGATAAGCTGAAGCTTCCCAATGGTTGCTTTGGGAAGACCAGTGAACAGTGCATTACAATAGTCAAGCCGACTTGATACAAAAGCATGAATAAGTTTCTCTGCATCCTTTTTATTTACGAAAGGTCTTACTTTCGCTATGTTTCTTAGGTGGAAGAATGACGTTTTCATGGCCTTATTTATATGAGACTTAAAGGTCAGGTCTGAGTCCAAGATGACACCTAGGCTTGTAACCTCAGTCTTTACATAGGATGACAGACTCCCCAGGTTTTCACACAGCACTTCCCTTTTCGCTTTTGGGCCGATCAATAGGATTTCGGTCTTGCTTTCGTTTAATTTTAGGAAGTTATTGTTCATCCACTTGTTTATTGCTAACAGACAATTTGTAATGGACTGTATGGCTGTAGTGTTATTTGGTTCTGCGGAGATATATAGTTGTGTATCACAGCGTTTCCGTTAGCCGGTAATTACCGGTATTTGACCGCCAAAATCTGTTTAAGTCCGACATATTTAATATCTCCGGTCTTAATGTCCGGTGAAAATAATTCCCTGAGTCTAAGCACAATTTGATTATTTGAATTGTATTAAAATAGGCTAAAATTAAATAGCCTATGCGATGAACGAAACGATCATTACATTTGTTTCCTCGTTGCTTCTAATAATGACAACGACGTCGTCAGCGAGAGCTTAGTGCTGGGTGTGCGAGTGCATGTGAAGCTGCAGAGCCAGAGAGGCAACAGCACAATGCAGTATTCCAGCAGTACTCCAATTCAGCCATTTTCAGCCAATGTTGGGTGGGGGGCGCTGCTGTGCGGTTCCCAGAAAAGAGCCAATAACAGCTAAATCAGCTTCTCTGCAGCGCCATACTCTTTGCAAATAAGTCGTTGCGAGGTGGAGAGAGTCGTCACGCAAACCACGATAATGTTGCCGTCTCTCTGCTTTCTCAGTTCTTCGCTTGATATAATTAATACAAATGTCCAATATAACGGAATTCGTTAGCTCATAAAAATGTGATTATAACAGACTGCTGTTTAGTGTCGGACCGACTGCCCACAGATACGCGGTCTATTTTATTTCAAGTCAGCAGCAGCACGGAGTATAGAGGGACTTATTTTATTTGGAATATATTAATTAATGACTGTATACGCAAAAGTAGCCTAGTTTTAAGTAATAATATTATAAATCTACATGCCTTGAGGATGACATTCTTTATATAGCCTGCCTATCAATTGTTTTAAAACTCAATAAACTATGACCGGAATTAATCTCATTTGTCCGGTAGATTGAAATCTTGCAGGTCACGGAGACCGGCAACAATTTTTTCTAACGGAAACCCTGGTGTATCATCAGCATAACTATGGAAGCATACATTGTGGTCTCGAATGATGTCCCCGAGGGGCAGCATATATAGTGAGAAGAGTAATGGACCAAGGCAGCTTCCTTGTGCAACTCCAAAGCTGCTGTCATGTTCCTCGGATACATTGTCTCCAAGCTTAACATAGAACCTTCTCCCCTTAATGTATGTTATGAGCCATTTTAGTACAGGTGTAATACTTGATGGTTATATAATCATATAGTCACTATTGATATGCAGTACACTTCAGACAAAAGTTAAGATTGGGAATCTTTCACCTACTCTCCTGATTGCCTTTACGACGGTCCAATCACAATGACTGAATGATGAGCTGTGTTCTCTGCCTGTCCAATAGATATTCACGTGTTCTCCTCCTCCTCCTCCTCTCTCTCATCCTCCTCCTCTCTCTCCCCCTCCTCCTCTCCTCCTCCTCCTCTCTCTCATCCTCCTCCTCTCTCTCCCCCTCCTCCTCTCTCTCTCCTCCTCCTCCTCTTCCTCCTCCTCCTCCTCATCCTCTCTCTCCCCCTCCTCCTCCTCCTCCTCCTCCTCCTCCTCCTCTCTCTCCCCCTCCTCCTCCTCCTCCTCCCCCTCACTCTAACCAAAACCTTGTGATGGGCTGTTTTGATTTCTCTTCCATTTCCAAATCCACTTCCTGTTGCACTGCATGATGATGGGCTGGCTCAATATTGTGCTGCATGACACCTTCAGCACAAGTTTGATACCTTTGGCTGGTATCATTGTTTTAACATGATTTAGTGTGGAGGCCAGTAAAGACTCATCATCAAAAACAGATGATTTCTCTTTTGCCTGATCTCAACTCCCTCACAAAATGTTTTACATAGTTTGCTTTTACCAAACCTTACACTGTTAACTGTACACACACACACACACACACACACACACACACACACACACACACACACACACACACACACACACACACACACACACACACACACACACACACACACACAATAGAGAGGAAACCCCTCCCTCTTGTTTCCTGGAGACATCAAGGATAAACAGATAGGGCGGCTAAGTGGCGCAGTGGGCAAGGCGCTCGCCACTAACGCAGGAGATGCTGGGTTCGAGCCCAGCTCTCGGTGTTGCTTCCTTGGCTGGTCGTTCATACTAATACAATTGGCAGTATTAGGGGGTGGGAAAGCCGGTGGGTGGGGATCGGACGTTGTGGACAGCGACTCCTACAGGTCGGTTGGTGCGCCTGTACAGCAGAATCAGGAAGTATCGGGGGAAGCGTGAGCCTCCCACGCGTTACTCCTCGCCACTGAGAGATCGCGCTGTGCAGGTGAAAAGATGCGACGGCTGCCTCCTTGTGTACCGGAGGGGACACGTGATGCAAGGCTTCGTCCACATTGCAGCCGACCAGTGGGAGGCATGGTCTAACAACGTTCAAGACAGGGGAGGGTAGAATTGGATAATACGAAATTGGGATGGGAGAATGGGGGAGAAAATGGGGAGAAAAAGTAGATAAAAAAAAAAGAATAAGCAGATCACGGGTCAGAGAGGAAACACATTAACATTGCAGGCAGGCAGGCAGGCAGGCAGGCAGGCAGGCAGGCAGGCAGGCAGGCAGGCAGGCAGGCAGGCAGGCAGGCAGGCAGGCAGGCAGGCAGGCAGGCAGGCAGGCAGGCAGGCAGGCAGGCAGAGAGGGGGGTTACAATTTAGAGGAGAGTCTAACTTCAAGAGACAGGCTGTTCATTCAACAATGTATGTATATTTCAGTTTGTGGAGTGAATATGAGTTGCATAAGATAATAGAGTGTGAAGGGGGTAGGAATACATACTTTACACGTCTTCATCCTACTCCTGCTTGTTTGTTTTTTTAATCTGTTTATTACTTGTTTTTTATTATTATTTATTTTCAATTTATGTTCGAAATAAATAAACGCATTCATTCAAGATATTGTGTGAGCAAAAGTATAGTTAATGTACTCATACAGTACATCCTCTGGCCGGATCTCACAGCACGGCCGCACAGTGCAATACTCCAATTCAGCCATTGGGTGGCGGCCCTCACAGCGCGGCTGGATGCTTCTCTGACGGAAGTAGCTGCTAGCTCCTCCTCCTCTCTGACTAAACCACGCGGCATTTCTGGAGTCTCGTCCTTCTGCTAAACAAAGGTAGGCCTACAGTAGGTTCATGTAGACCTCTCCGTTTTGTTACAGTAAACTCTGCTTTATTCATCTACTGACCGCACATCTTATCTGTAGGGCGTTTCTTTGGCTGGCGGTGTTCTGCTGCTTCCTCGAACACTGCTGCCGTCGTCACTCCGAACTCCAACAGGTGTACCGACATTTTATCATCTACAAATACATTCTGCTGCAAAGCCAATTACATGCAAATATTTACATGCTTATACAGTTCAAAAGGTGCGATGAAAAACATATGTTTAAGATTTAAGATATATCAACAAGACTCAACAAGACGTTCGTCAGTAAGGTGGCAGAATATTGTTGAGTGAACGATTGTGGGTCATGCGCATGCGTGCGCTGGCAGCAGAATTCTGGTGTTTGATTGATTGATTGAAAAGTTTATTAACAGATTGCAGAATGGGTACAGTACAGCTCAATACATACAATTGTTAAGGGGATGCAGACCAGAGAAAGACTTTCGTCTTGTTTACATCAGGGTCCCCCATTTTCAATTCATCATAACATATATCATATGACATACATGACATACAGATAGACAGTACTGCTACATCTATACATTTATGACATATCAGATTTGCAAATACAGTACTGTTTGTGATACAAAAATGTCCAGAAAAAGAGTGTATATACATTTGGCGTAGAAACTGTACATTGGAGGAGGTTGGTTGGGTGGGGTGGGGTTGGGTGGGTTGGGTGAGGGCTGTACATTGGAGGGGGGGGGGGGGGAGGGGTTAAGTAGGGGACACACACACATTTTACACTGTGCATTGGAATATTGACAAAGCCTTACTTGGTCATTTACTGTACAACTAGGTTAGGACATTTGTAGGGGCCAGTTTCGAATTGCAGTCTCACGTAGGTGTTTTTTGAGAGTGTTTTTGAAAGTGGGTAGTGATTCACATTCCTTTACAGCTTTGGGTAGGGCGTTCCACATTGATGTGGCATAATTGCGAAACGTGTTTAGTCCCTTGTTTGAGCCGAATCTGGGTTTTACATGATTTGTGGAGCTCCCTCTGGTGTTGTGATCGTGGTATTCACTGACCTTTGGGAAGTATTTTGACATGTACATGGGTACCTTGGTCGCGTAGTGTATCTTGTAGACCAGGCCCATTGCAAGTTGCTGTACTCTGTCGTCTACTCTAAGCCATCCTAGGTTGTCAAAGTGGGCAGGGGTGAGGTGGGTTCTAGGAGTCAGGTCAAGTAGTAGTCTGACTAGCTTGTTTTGAGATGTTTGTAATTTGTTTTTTAGTGCCTTTGAGGTGCTTTGGTACCATGAGGTGCAAGCATAGTCGTAGTACCCTTGAATGAGTGCTCCTGCTAGAGTCTTCAGGGTATTCTTGTTTACCAGAGAGGAGATCCGGTACAAGAATCGCGTTCGTTGGTTGACTTTTTTTATTACATTGGATGCCATTTTGTCACAGGAAAGATTAGCCTCTAGGATGGAACCCAGGTAGGTAATTTCATCTTTCCTTGTGATAATATTGTCACCCACTGTAACCGAGAAGCCGTCGGTCTTGCTGAGTTTGTTATTTGAACCGAAGAGAATGGACTCTGTTTTGCCCATGTGTAATGATAGTTTGTTGTCGGCGAGCCATATGCAGATTTTGCCTAGTTCCGAGCTGAGGGCTTTTTCAACCTGTAACTTGTTCTTGTCAGAGACCAGCAGGGCTGAGTCGTCCGCAAACAGGAACAAGTTGCAGTCACAAGCTGACGACATGTCATTTGCATAAATTAGGAATAGTAGCGGTCCTAGTATGCTTCCTTGTGGAACACCACAGCTCACTGTGAGGGGGGGGGATAGGGTACCGTTTACTTCCACCATCTGTTCCCTCCCCTCCAGGTAGGATTGTATCCAGCTCACTGATAAACTATCAAAACCAATTGCTTTTAGCTTGTCAATCAGAATGGTGTGCAGTAGAATTTTGCAGAACAGGTGTTTGCGCGCAGCTCGGCCTCGTGCACAGTATTTCCGGAGGCCTATCATGTGAGCTGCGTGACCTGCGTCGTGTTATCTCCGCCTGATATACGCTTATAAAAGTTGTAAATTCTTTAATTGTAAAACTTAACCCCCAACTGCTCCAGTGGAGTTGCTCAGTGGCCAATGGTGTCGACTGTGGTTGTACTGGGCAGCTCCCAGGTATGAATGGAACTGTGTGAATGTGAAGCAGGGCGTAGCTGAAAAAGAGCATCTGTGCTCAGCGAACAAATAGTCTGTTACTAGCTATTAGCTATCAGCTCCAGTGCTCCACGCTGACTGGAGCAGCTAGTTGGTTGCTGAGTGGATCGTAAAGTTCTGTTCTGTTTATCAGGTGAAACCAAGCTACTTCACACCAAACCCAATGATGCTGCATCTGATGTGTGTCAACACAGGTATGGAGATGTTTGTGTCTGTTTCTTTTGAAAACGTTGTTATATGAATTGAAAATGGGGGACCCTGATGTAAACAAGAGGAAAGTCTTTCTCTGGTCTGCATCCCCTTAACAATTGTATGTATTGAGCTGTACTGTACTGTCTGTACCCATTCTGCAATCTGTTAATAAAGTTTTCAATCAATCAATATGTGTAATGAAAGGCTGTAGGCCTATAATAGCCTTATAGCTAATCCACACCAGTTCAGCTATATACGGTGAGTCTGGCTAGTGTGATTGTTATTATTATAACACAACAGAGTTACATGTTGTTCTAGGGGTGGACGGTATAAACGGTATACGGTATAAACGGTATGAATTTGCTCTACGGTATGGATTTTGACTATACCGTGTAACCGGTAGGGCAGCTCTAAAATAGCAATGACGTCATGTAACCACAGCGCGACTATTTCACTCGCATTTGCCCCTAAAAATAGATAGAATTAGTCATAGATAATAGATATGTGCGAACTGGAAACAGTTATTTAGGAGGCTTCGCGCAGTGGGCGTGCCAGCCCCTACCGCACGCATGTAAACACGGGTCTAGTAGTCTAGTGGGACGGGACACGGGAGCGTCTCCCTGAGCTAACGTTAGCTTAGCTACCGTTACAAAATGACCCAGTCAACTATTCACTTTTAGTTTAATACATGATGAGGCATTGTCTAACCGAACGGTATCTAGTCGGCCAGCTACCGATAGCTCCTGACATCAACAAGCGCTCCACAAAGTCTAGTAGAGACGTGTATGCTACCTGTTAGCTCACGTTAGCGCAAGTTAGTTCACCGTTCAAAACGAAATGTCCCATTGAACTAAATAATTCACTGAGGCGTTGTATTAACGTTATATATCCGGCTAGCAGTAGCAGATAGCTCCTGATATCAATGTCTTATAACACTGATTCGATGCGTATTTGAGCTGAGGGCTTGCTGAGCACAGTTAAGTAACGTTATAGCAATAGGGTCCAGGTGCAGCGCCGGAGAATCCTGGCCGTAGCTCTGCTCGAGGCTACTCGAGTATAGGTCCAGGTGCAGCTCCGGGGAATCCTGGCCGTAGCTGGAGGCTACTAGAGTACACACAGACAGTGGAGCTTGTTGCGTGGTGGCGATGTCTCGCAGATAATACAAGTACAAGTCTAATTATATAATATATATATTTTATATAAAAAAATAATAATTATATAAAATTAAATTAAATTTTTTTTTATCAAAAACGATGATACCGTGATATATACCGTTACCGTCTATGCTTCAAATTATACCGTGATATAAATTTTAGATCATACCGTCCACCCCTATGTTGTTCTAAGGTGACTAAAACCGTATTTGAATGTTAAGAATGATACTGTGTGATTATAATGTGTTTTATTTTCATATTTGTTATAGAAGTGAATATGGGTCATATTTAATATTTAAGATTGCTTATGGAATTTAATTTAGGTTCTGCCAAACAGAATATATACAGTATAATAGTGTAAATTGTAACACAGTATTTTCGGATGCCTATGAGGTGAAACCAAGCAACTGCACACCAAACCTAATGATTGTGCATCTGATGTGTGTCACACAGAGACCTCCAGTAAATGAGCCTGATACCCAGTACTGCCTCCTGCCTGATTAATGGTATGGTTTTATTCTTAATCCCAGAGGCATGCATTAAAGCATTCCGTCTCCAGACGGATTTCCGTCAATTTGATTGGGGAGATCCGTCCATTTGATTCGCAGTCTGACGGAAGTATTTGCATGATTTGTAGATGCATACAGATTGAAACAAAATTGAGCCAATCAGAGGCGCCAAATATGGAAAAGGGCTTTTTTTTCCTATCGCGCCAAGCAGTCATCATCACTCAGCGACTCGAGAGACAGGTCGCCTTTTTTGCAGCCTCACGCGTCAACTGCTTGTTTACCAACGTCACAGCCACCACGCTGCTTGCACTCGCTGCTATATACCGATTAGCTAACGTTAGCTTAATAGCGTCTGTTAAATGGAAGGAGTAAGCCGGCCACTAAAAAGAGAACCCACCGCGGGGTTCTCAGATGAAAATGATCAGCGGGACCACCTAACAAAAAGTTTCGAGAGGAGAGGACGTTTGAAGAGACTGGCTAGGCAGCGCTACTGGGGGCTGTAGTGGTGAGTTAACTTGTTCCGTGTGCCGCAACGATGTCAAAAAGAAAAACAGAAACAACACGTTTGTCATTGTCGTGTTACTTCACAGTACAATATGTGAGTCCCCTGCTGTGGTTGTGAGTATACGTTTATTAGCTTAACTCCGTAGCAACATCACACAGGTGTATCTGTAGTCAGTCTCCTCCCCACCGTATATATTCTCTCTGTCAGGATCTATGGGTAACATTACTGTATATTTGCATATCGTATATGTCACAAATGTAACAGTACTATATACCTGTAGTATGTCCCTATGCCATAAATGTCATGATGTCAATGTCATGCATGTCATAAATGTCACTGAATTGAAAATGGGGGACCCTGATGATGTAAACAAGACAAACGTCTTTCTCTGGTCTGCATCCCCTTAACAATTGTGTGTATTGAGCCATACTGTATTGTACCCATTCTGCAATCGGTTAAATATTGATTGATTGTTATAACGGATTGCAGAATGGGTACAATACAGTACAGCTCAATACACACAATTGTCAAGGGGTTGCAGACCAGAGAAAGACTTTCCTCTTTACATCAGGGTCCCCCATTTTCAATTCATCATAACATATATGACATACATGACATACAGATAGATAATACTGCTACATCTATACATTTATGACGTACCAGATTTACACAGTATTGTTTGTGATACAATAAGAGTCTAAAAAAGAGAGCATATACATTTGACGAAGAAACTGTACATTGGAGGAGGTTGGGTGGAGGGGGGGGGGGACTGTACATTGGAGGTGGTTGGGGAGGGAAGGGTTGGGTAGGCGGGGTGGGGGGGTAACTGTACATTGGATTATCGACGAAACCGAAACAAGTAGGCTCCCTTAAAACGCCAACGCTATTAAAAAGAAATACAGTGGAGGTTAAAATAAGAATATGACTTGGCCTGAAAAAAAATTCAGTCAGGAGATTTTTTTTTGCTTTAATCCCTGCCAGAGGGGAAACATGGTTTGCCACCAGAGCGAATACAAATACACAAACAAGAAACAGATTCAGATTCAGATTACTTTATTCGCCATTTCATACAGGTACAAAATGGAACGTGTTTTGACATTACAGTGCATACTTTTTTCACATTAAGAACAATACAACTGTTGTAGTTTTGGCTGGGTTCCGTATAGCAATAACTTGACAACACACAAGCTCAGTTGGTAGCCACAGCAACAGGTTTAGTGAGCGTCAGGTCAGGAATGCACCACAGACATCATTAGTCGATCACAACACTCTTCAACACACTGCTCTTAATCGAACCCGAGTACCATATATCACATCCCCCTTTCTTAAGGAAAAGTTATTACTTTTAGCAAAAGTTATTACTCTTACTGCAGACCAGAATTAGCAAAATACTTCAATCACTTTTCCCAATAGCTTACCAACAGGAATAATGTAACAAAATAATAAATTCATATTGTCAGTATCAGTTGCTTGGGGCCAGAGGTTCCAGAACATAGCCCACCGGTGGAGCTCAACCTTCAGCGTTGGCTCGTGTCATAATCGCTGTCGCTGTATCTCACAGGCGGCACGACAGCTCTCCCAGATCTGGTGCGGCATGTAGGGGAGTCGCCCGTGCTGGACTGGGAGGGCTGGCTCTGGGCAGGCGGCTCATCCCGCAGAGTCCATGGCTCGTCCCGCAGAGTTTCTGGCTGGTCAATGGACTCAGGATCAGCATACTCAGGATCAGCATTCTCAAACCGACTCGGATGAACCGTCCTCAGGTGGCATCTGTTTCTCCTGAAGATCACGCCTGCCGGTGATTCCACACTGTAAGAGCGTGGCTCTACTCTCTTGCTCAACACGACAGCAGGCTTCCAGCCTTGCCTTGTCTTCATGTGTACTGTGGTTCCAGGAGTCAGTACAGATAGTGGTCTGGTACCCACATTGTAGTACTTCTCCCGTCGTGCCTGCAGGTGTTTGAGCCTGTTATGTATGTTACTTGGGGTGGATGGCTGCAACACTGTGCTGGTGTGCCTTGGTGTGCAAGATGCAATTTATCCATGATTACTGCTCTCATGCTCTGAGGAATGATGATCTTGTCTTCTGTTATTACTACACCATCTCTGATGCTCACTGTGTGACGCATCGGCCAGTATTGGTGTAATATGCCATCACAGCGTTGTCTCCTTTCTGGCCAGCCCTTTTGGTGTGCTTGTATCACTGCCTGCAACACTTTGTCTGCTGCAGTTGCTTCCTGGAGTTGCTTGAGCATGTTTTCACTCAACGCATCTGTGGCCTCCATCGCATACACCACTTTCTCCTCAAACAGATTCTCAGTGAGATCTCCAACATGCCCTTTCACCACTGCACGAGAGAGTGTGTCGGCAACATGCATGTCTTTTCCTGGAGTGTATGTGATTTCAAGATCATAGCACTGCAGCTGGAGAAGCATCCGCTGTAGTCTAGCTGGTGCTTTGCTTAGAAGATGTTTCTTAAAGATGACTACCAGAGGTTTATGATCCGACTGCACACTCACTGTCTGCCCATATATGTACTGATGGAACCGCTTGGCTGCAAACGCAATCGCCAACAGCTCCTTTTCTATTTGAGCATAGTTTTTCTCTGTGTCTGACAATGCTCGGGAGGCATAGCTCAGCGGGTAGCTTTCCTGTAGAAGACACGCCCCCAATCCATCTTTAGACGCATCCGCTTGGATCGTCAAGGGTTTGTGTTTGTCATAAAACTTGAGACTTGGGGCTTGAATGAGAGCAGCCTTCAGGCTTTCCAGCGCTGCATCATGTTCATGGGCCCACTGCCATGCTGCCTCCTTTCTCAGCAGCTGTCTCAGAGGAGCAGTTATTGTGGCTTCCCCTGGAATGTATTGGGCCAAGTATTTTGTCATGCCTAACAATTAGGGCTGGGCGATAAAACGATAACGATAACTATCGCGATAAATTATTTCCTCGAAATAAACATGAAACGTGGTCGCAAAGTTTCGATATATCGATTTTCCAAGCTTGGCTCCGTTCATCCTCGGCTCAGCACACTCACTAACAACAACCAACCTTACGTGATGACGTGCTACGCACAACAGCTAACAACCAATCAGTGAAGGAGATGGCCGAGATCGACGGAGACCCGGAAGGAGACCCAGAGCGGTAGGACTCACTCAACAACAAAGCTTGCTAGGCTAATTAGCTTGCACGGCGTTGTTTTATATATTTACGTGCCGAGTATGTGTGTGTGGTGAATTCTGAGGCCACGTTTATAGTAGTGGGGGTATACAGTGGTAGTCGTTTCAATATATTGTGGCGGAAGAGAGTATTTTAGTGTGATATTTAGCACATTGTCATGGAATACACCGCGTAGAAGCAACAGGCTGGCTAGGTTAACTAGCTTGCACGGCACTGTTTTATATATTTACGTGCAGAGTATGTGTGTGTTTTGAATTCTGAGGCCACATTTATAGTAGTGTGGGAGTGGACGTCGTTTCAATATATTGTGGCGGAAGAGAGTATTTTAGTGTCATATTTATTGTCATGAGATACTCCGCTTGTCGGCTAACTGCTAACGTGCGAGGACTGATGACGACATCAACTCGACTTGAGACATTCGCAGCAGCATATTAGAAGTTAATTAAACTTGACAGACATTATATCGACGATAATTATCGATATCGAATTATATGAAAATAATTTTATAATTTTATCGCGATAACGTTTTTGGTCATATCACCCAGCCCTACTAACAATCTCTGGATGCCTTTCTTGTCTTCCGGTGCCGGCATGTTGGCGATGGCTATCACCTTTGCATCATCAGATTTAACACCCTCTGGTGTGATGATGTGACCCATGTATTTCACTGTGTCGACTTTGAACTGGATTTTGTCTTTGTTGAACTTGACATTGGCAGCTTGTGCCCTCTTCATGACCTGCTGGAGGATTTCAGCGTGCTCTTGGTCTGAGGATGTAGCGATTATCATGTCATCAGCTATGATATGTACACCTTCTATGTCACCGAAGGTCTCACTGTTCTTCTGCTGAAACACTTCACTGGCTGACTTGATGCCAAATGGCAATCTCTTAAGCCAATATCCAGAGATGGGACCAAGTCATTGTTTTGCAAGTCACAAGTCAGTCTCAAGTCTTGGTACTCAAGTCCCGAGTCAAGTCCCAAGTCAAGAGAGGCAAGTCTCGAGTCAAGTCCCAAGTCAAGACTGACAAGTCTCAAGTCGAGTCCCAAGTCCTAACCTTTGAGTTTCGAGTCCTAAACAAGTCATAATACGCGCTTCACCAAAAAAATTCATTATCAACTTGTTGGCAAAACATAATCTAATTACTATAAATGTAATAATATTCAGAATCAGGGTTAGTCTTACAACTAGATGCATTTGGGCAAGAGCTGCTTGAGAAAACCAGTTCAGGAGTATATTGAGAAAAAAAAGAATAAGGATCACCATATCCATTAAGGTCAAGTCAAGAGTTTTAATTGTCACGGCATACAGGTATACAATGAAATGCGGGTGGTCTTGCCCGCGACGATGTGCAATACAGTGGTACAACATATAATAGAATCCAATAAAAATACAGTGGTACAACATATAATAGAATCCAATAAAAACAACAGTGCAATAAACGGGTAACATGGTGTGACATCTCGGTATCTGTACATAGTATTTACAGAGCATATAGGACATGCTAGGTAGCTTTAGTAGTGCAATACACTGTTCCTGTTGTTATACTAATTTAAAGTGGCCTTTCCTCTTGGCCATAAGTGTGCGTGTGTGCGGCATGAGTGTTAAAGTGGCTGCTAGTGTGTGAGCGTGCTCAGCGTGCGTGTCGTGTGTGTGCTTGTGTGTGCTTGTTTGTGGATAGTTCAGTTTCTGTGGCTAGGTAGGATAACAATAACCAAGATATTGTCTTCCCACTTGGACCAATCATTTATTTAACGTCTGCCTGCCCTGTATATACAGTCTAATCAGTCTATGGCACATTATCCATAATAGCAGACCCCGGTCAACTAACTAGTCTACCTTAACCCTTTATCAATTTTGGGGTATAAAAAATCTGTACTGAAATGACATGGCATCTCTGCATTTTGTATATTGGGTAGTTTATTAGGTATTAGAATTAGGTATGGCCTAATTCGTGTGTGAGCTCTCTCTCTCTCTCTCTCTCTCTGATCAAATAACAAACTCAGCAAGGCCAACAGCTTCTCAGTTACAGTGGGTGACAATATTGCATTACATACCTGGGTTCCATCCTAGAGGCAAATCTTTCCTGTGACAAAATGGCATCCAATGTAATAAAAAAAGTCAACCAACGAACCAGATTCTTGTACCGGATCTCCTCTCTGGTAAACAAGAATACCCTGAAGACTCTGGCAGGAGCACTCATTCAAGGGTACTATGACTATGCTTGCACCTCATGGTACCAAAGCACCTCAAAGGCACTAAAAACAAGATTACAAACATCACAAAACAAACTGGTCAGACTACTACTTGACCTTACTCCTAGAACCCACCCCCACCCCCTCCTAATAGACAGTCTCCTCCCCACCGCATGTATATATTCTCTCCCCGCCGTATGTATATTTCTCTCCCACCCACTCACCCCCTCCAAATGTACAGTCTCCTCACCACCGTATGTATATTTCTCTCCCACCCACCCACCCCTAATGTACAGTCCCCTCCCCATCATATGTATATACTCTGTCAGGATCTATGGGTAACTACTGTATATTTGAATACCGTATATGTCACAAATGTATCAGTACTAAATACCTGTATGTCCCTATAAATGTCATGTATGTTGAGTGTCATAAATGTCAATATGAATTAAAAATGGGGGACGCTGATGTAAACAAGACAAACGTCTTTCTCTGGTCTGCAACCCCTTAACAATTGTGTGTATTGAGCCGTACTGTATTGTACCCATTCTGCAATCTGTTAAATAAAGTTTTCATTCATTCATTCATTCACTCACCCCTGCCCACTTTGACAACCTAGGATGGCTTAGAGTAGACGGCAGAGTACAGGAGCTATGTAACCAAGATCTCCAATAAAGGGGTTATAGCATGCGGGTTAAGTGATCATTATATGATATTCTGTACTCGCAAAAAGCTAAAACAAAAGGCAGGCTGCCACAAAACAGTCACATCTAGAGACCTCAAAACCTACTCTAGCGAGGCCTTTAACCTTGAACTGGAGAGTCTGGACTGGTCAGATGAACTCAATGGTTCACTGGTTGAAGAAACATGGCTTGGTTTCAAAACCAAATTTTCAACAATACTAAACGACATGGCCCCCCTAAGAACCACCAGGGTAAAAAATCGCGCTGAGCCGTGGATGCACTCCGAAATATTGGCCGCTATGAAAACCAGAGACAAAAAATGCTCTGAGTTTAGAAAAAGTCAGTCAAAGCTTACCAAAAGCACGAGCAGTGAACTCCAAGCCCACGTGACTGAACTCAAACTAGAAAGAAACAGACTAAGAAACGACGTAAACTCCATGATCAAAACTGCAAAAAAGAATTTCATCAATGACAAAACTGAGGAAAACAAAAACAAACCATGTGAACTTTGGAAATTACTCAATAATCAACTAGGATGCAGTAAAAAACTTAAAACCAGATTCTCAAACATAAACATAAAAACGGACAACACGCTCATCACAGACAAGCTGGATGTAGCCAATTACTTAAACATTTTCTTCACAAACATAGCCACAACACTGGTAAACAAACTACCCTCCCACTCAGGGCTTTATGGGGTAGAACACATAGTAGCTTACTACAAAAACCTAGGGGTCCGCAAGGACGACTTCAAGCTGGAATGGTAACAACAGATGAGGTACTCAATAAACTGAGCGCCCTCCAACCTAACAAGGCCACTGGCCATGACAACATCCCCTCCAAATTCCTCAGAGACTCAGCAGCCGCCATCACCCCAGTCATCACACACATAATAAACCTCTCCATAAAACAGGGACACGTCCCCAAGGACTTCAAAATTGCGAGGGTGACCCCTCTGCACAAAAAGGGCAGCAAATTAGACCCAGGCAACTACCGCCCTGTTTCTATTCTCACCTCCATCTCGAAAGTCATGGAAAAAATAGTCTACGAACAGGTCGAAAAGTATCTAGCGGAAAAAAATCTAATCTACGAATTCCAATCTGGCTTCAGAACATCCCACTCCACTGACACATGCCTTCTCTATTTGAATGACCACATCAAACAAGAGGTGGACGCAGGCAAATACTGCGGCATGGTCATGCTGGACCTACAAAAGGCCTTCGACACTGTCAATCACTCCATTCTGATTGACAAGCTAAAAGCAATTGGTTTTGATAGTCTATCAGTGAGCTGGATGCAATCCTACCTGGAGGGGAGGGAACAGATGGTGGAGGTAAACGGTACCCTATCCCCCCCCCCTCACAGTGAGCTGTGGTGTTCCACAAGGAAGCATACTAGGACCGCTACTGTTCCTAATTTATGCAAATGACAAGTAGACGACAGAGTACAGCAACTTGCAATGGGCCTGGTCTACAAGATACACTACACGACCAAGGTACCCATGTACATGTCAAAATACTTCCCAAAGGTCAGTGAATACCACGATCACAACACCAGAGGGAGCGCCACAAATCATGTTAAACCCAGATTCGGCTCAAATAAGGGACTAAACACGTTTCGCAATTATGCCACATCAATGTGGAACGGCCTACCCAAAGCTGTAAAGGAATGTGGATCACTACCCACTTTCAAAACCACTCTCAAGGGACACCTACGGGAGACTGCAATTCAAAACTGGCCCCTGTAAATGTCCTAACCCAACCCCCTCCAATGTACAGTCAGTTACCTAGTATGGTTTTGTCAATAGTCCAATGTACAATTTTGCTTGTTTGTACAGTGTCTCCCCCCCCCCCTCAATGTACAGTTTTGCTTGTTTATACAGTGTTTCTCCCCCCCCCCCCCCAACCACCTCCAATGTAAATTACCCAGTATGGTTGACAATATCCCAATGTACCCAAGCCCCCCCACACAACACCACCCAACCTCCAATGTACAGTTTCTACGTCAAATGTATATACTCCCTTTTCTTGACTCCTTCTGTATCACAAACAGTACTGTATTTGCAAATCTGGTATGTCATAAATGTATAGATGTAGCAGTACTGAATATCTGTATGTCATGTATGTCATATATGTCCTGATGAATTGAAAATGGGGGACCCTGATGTAAACAAGACGAAAGTCTTTCTCTGGTCTGCATCCCCTTAACAATTGTGTGTATTGAGCTGTACTGTATTGTACCCATTCTGCAATCTGTTAATACAATTTTCAATCAATCAATCAATCAAGCTAAGTTAACAATATACTCGTTATCACCATACATAAACAGTTTCCGGGAGTAAATACTTGATATCTTAGTCATAACAAGACGGTATAATGAAAGGTCTCGTTATCTTGCATTGTTTCTATGTAAGCAAGTTAAATTCCTTAGCGACCCGTGTTCATTCATCGTTCATGTTGCCAATGTAAACAGACTGCACAGCGCGCACATTAGATATACACAGATATGAAACGAGTCATACGGAACGTATAATGGAGGCTTAAATTAGACCAATATGACTCAAACTCACGACAGTAGTACACAACTACACATACTGACACATGCCTTCTCTACTTGATCGACCACATCAAACAAGAGGTGGACGCGGGCAAATACTGCGGCATGGTCATGCTGGACCTACAAAAGGCCTTCGACACTGTCAATCACACCATTCTGATTGACAAGCTAAAAGCAATTGGTTTTGATAGTTTATCAGTGAGCTGGATACAATCCTACCTGGAGGGGAGGGAACAGATGGTGGAGGTAAACGGTACCCTATCCCCCCCCCTCACAGTGAGCTGTGGTGTTCCACAAGGAAGCATACTAGGACCGCTACTATTCCTAATTTATGCAAATGACATGTCGTCAGCTTGTGACTGCAACTTGTTCCTGTTTGCGGACGACTCAGCCCTGCTGGTCTCTGACAAGAACAAGTTACAGGTTGAAAAAGCCCTCAGCTCGGAACTAGGCAAAATCTGCATATGGCTCGCCGACAACAAACTATTATTACACATGGGCAAAACAGAGTCCATTCTCTTCGGTTCAAATAACAAACTCAGCAAGACCGACGGCTTCTCGGTTACAGTGGGTGACAATATTATCACAAGGAAAGATGAAATTACCTACCTGGGTTCCATCCTAGAGGCTAATCTTTCCTGTGACAAAATGCATCCAATGTAATAAAAAAAGTCAACCAACGAACGCGATTCTTGTATTCGGCTCAAACAAGGGACTAAACACGTTTCGCAATTATGCCACATCAATGTGGAACGCCCTACCTAAAGCTGTAAAGGAATGTGAATCACTACCCACTTTCAAAAACACTCTCAAAAAACACCTACGTGAGACTGCAATTCGAAACTGGCCCCTACAAATGTCCTAACCTAGTTGTACAGTAAATTACCAAGTAAGGCTTTGTCAGTACTCTAATGTACAGTGTAAAATGTGTGTGTCCCCTACCCAACCCCCCCCCCCCCCACCTCCAATGTACAGCCCTCACCCACCCACCCAACCCCACCCCACCCACCCAACCTCCTCCAATGTACAGTTTCTATGCCAAATGTATATACACTCTTTTTCTGGACACTTTTGTATCACAAACAGTACTGTATTTGCAAATCTGATATGTCATAAATGTATAGATGTAGCAGTACTGTCTATCTGTATGTCATATATGTTATGATGAATTGAAAATGGGGGACCCTGATGTAAACAAGACGAAAGTCTTTCTCTGGTCTGCATCCCCTTAACAATTGTATGTACTGAGCTGTACTGTACTGTACCCATTCTGCAATCTGTTAATAAACTTTTCAATCAATCAATCAATCAATCAATACAGACGCACAAAATGTTATCTGCATCGATTAAGTTATCATCAAAACCCAGTTTAAGCCATTAAACCCCTGTACCGAATCACAGAAGCCAATACGCACACACAGTTGAACTGGAAAGGTTTACCAAACATACACTCCCGGCATTCATAACTCGGACAATTATATTATTATTCGAAGAAAAGATATCCGGACCCTCATACGTTCATCTTCCATACCCTTAACCATAACATCATAAGTGACTTACCCAAACAACGTGTTCCCGGGTCCACATTCAGCAACAAATCCGTACTCTCAAAACTTTAGAAAAAGTTTTGATACCCGAATCCACAATCATCCGATGTCTGGAAGTTGACCCATGGTCCATTCGATCTTAATAAACAGACTACCACCGGTCCAAAAGACAAATAGTGAGGATATCCATGTGTGTAAACTTGATTACTGGGGGCCGCCATGACAGTGAGTCTAGACTGGTGTAAACAAAACACGCCCACTATCTCCGCAGGTTACACTGGAGCCGAGAAGCCGGCTGCGCGAATGAAGTGTATTCGCTGGAAATTTATTAATTCACGGCACATTTAATAACATAATTTTTAATCATTGGGCATGGGGGAATGTATCAAGTCTTCTCAAGTCAATAGGCTCAAGTCCAAGTGAAGTCACGAGTCATTGGGTCACAAGTCAAAGTCGAAGTCAGAGTCTTTTTTTATTTGGTCAAGTCAAGTCCAAAGTCATCAAATTCGTGACTCGAGTCTGACTCGAGTCCACACCTCTGCCAATATCCATCCTTCTCATCCAGAATGGTGAAGATAGATTTCCCTGCCAGTTTGCAGCAGACATCGTCTAGAGTGGGAATGGAGTAATGTTGCCTCTGTATGGCCTTGTTCAGATCACAGGGTTCCAAACACACCCTGAGTTAATAATTTTTTTTTCTGTGATCACCAAACTGCTCACCCATGCTGTTGGGTCATTCACAGGGGTTATTACATCTGCTTCCACAAGGTGGCGCAGTGTGACCTTCAGCCTGTCCAGGACAGCAAGGGGAATCTTCCTGCACCCATGTACCACAGGTGTAACTGCCGGGTCAATGTGTATGTGATGTACACCCGGGAACTCACCCAGCCCGCAGAAGAGAGATGGGTACATCTCCAGCAACTCCTCTTTAGTGGCTGGAGGTCTCTTCAGCTTCTCTGTTGTGGCTGGAGGTGTCTTCTCAAGTGCATCAATTCGTTTCACAAGCCGCAGTACTTCACTTGCCTCTCTGCCCATGATCGGCACGGTTGACTGGTTGATCACATAGAAATCAAGCTTGGCTTTAGCCATAGCAGTTTCACACATCAGTGTCACGGCCCCTTCAGGCTTCAGACGGTTCCCTCCATACACTACCAGCACTGTTCTTGTGGGCTGTAGCTGGATACGACCTGGAAATGTCTTTACAATGGACATAGGCAGCACGTTTCCATCCGCCCCTGTGTCAATCTTGAATTTGACCGGGACATTCCTCACATTGGCCATAGTGTACCATGCAGTGTCTTTACTTTTAGTGACTGCATCCACTTCCACACATGACACAGTACCTATAAACAATGAATCTACCTCAGTCTCAATGTCGTGGACACCACGTCTTATTACTGTTCTGTATGTTTGGGTGCCCGTCCTGTCAGCTGGTGTGGAACACATCCTCGCAAAATGGTTTTGCCTGTGGCCCTGTTACATTTGTGGCATACAGCACCATAAGCCGGACACTGGCGTGGTTCATGTGTTCTCCCACACTTGTTGCATTGTGCAATTCACTCTCTGTTTTTCTTTTCTGTCCTCCTGTCTTTGTAGAATCTTCCCCTCTCTGGTTGAGCTGGAGCTCTACTTATGGCTTGCACATATGATTCCCCACAGCCTGTGTTGTTTGCATAGCTTGCAACTGGCTCCTCGCAGCTTCTGATGCTCTGCACACATCTACTGCTTTCTCAAGGGTTAAATTCTTCTCCCTCAGTAGCCTTTCTTTCAGAGCAGCATTATTCAGGCTGAACACCAATTTATCTCTGATCATTTCGTTCTCACTTATTTTAAACTCACAATTTCTGCTCTTCTGGCGCAGTTCTGTGACAAATTTGTCCACGGTCATCCCATCAGCCATAGAATGGGACCAGAACTGGTACCGTTCAAAAACAATATTCTTCTGTGGGCTGCAATATGTTTCAAAAGCCTTGAGGATTGCATCCACTTTCTTCTCGTCACCCCCAACAAATGTGAACGTGTTGAATACATCAAAAGCATCTTCACCAATTGTGTGTAACAGTATGGCCACTTACATTTTTTCATCCTTTGCAATTGCTCCAGAGGCTGTCATATACAGTTGAAAACGCTGCTCCCACCTGCGCCAATTCTCTGCCAGGTTTTGACGGTGGTTTGAGCTGCTCCATCTCCTCTGTTCTGTGCTCTGCTGCCACGTCCAGACGCTATTGCTAGCGTTAGCAACAACTAGCACAACAAAAGTTCATCACTCACTCCGCAAATCCGCTGGGTTTTATAATCCGTGAGATCGGCGCGCGTAGAGTGAAAATTCAGCCGCTTCTGACACCATGTTGTAGTTTTGGCTGGGTTCCGTATAGCAATAACTTGACAACACACACAAGCTCAGTTGGTAGCCACAGCAACAGGTTTAGTGAGCGTCAGGTCAGGAATGCACCACAGACATCATTAGTCGATCACAACCAGGGTACAAAATAGTTACACACCCAGCGCCACAGGCGTGTAGATTTAATGTTTGGCCGTCATAAATTAAGGCCTGGGCGCCATCTGGCGGCCAACAAAATCCACTGCATGGGTCGGCATCAATATGATGCAGGGAGTAGCCTCCAGCTGAGCGAGAGAAATGTCGTGGGAGCGGGCGGAAGTTGCCCAATCTGGAACAATCTCCGGGGCTGCAGCTGGACCCTATTGGATGGGGGCGGGGGTTGAAACGAAAGTGAAACTGTGTGTGTGTGTGTGTGTGTCACGTGTCCGTTCTAATGTTTACAAACAATGAACCTTTAAATGTAAATGAGATGCGCTCTGCTCACAAGATCAAGTTTGTAACATGAGACGCACATGAGGTCTGTCTTCATCCGTTCTTTAGCCTACAAAAAACGATAGGTTATGTAGATAACCTAGTTATATTAGTATTGGCTAAGCGTCCCGCTCTGAGCCTTACGAGATACTCATATCTCCTGTGATACCTAATGTATCTCCCACGAACAAAAACACATGCACCCCACCTGTATGGGGCCCCGCCCCTTATGGTGGCCACCGCCCATATAACCATGACCCTGGTCATGAAACACCCTTCCTCGCCAAAACCCGTCCCAGGAAAAGATCCCTCAAGAGGGAACTCAGGGCGCGCAGAGCGGGACGCTTAGCCAATACTAATATAACTAGGTTATCTACATAACCTATCGTTATATTTCGTATTGCATCGCGTCCCGCTCTGAGCCTTACGAGATAATGGGGAAGAGCGGGCGCGAGACCCGACAGATGTACCCCCTGAGGACCCGTAAGCCCACATCAAGGGGTGCGGGGAGCCCTGTCACCCCATCCTTCCTAACGAAGGGGGGGCGCAGTCAACTCCACCTGAATGCGAACAAGAGGGAGCCAGAACCCCTTGAACACACCGTACAGGCGGAACCACGTGTGACTCAACACACTGCGGCCCATACCCATACACTCCTGCTACCCGACCAAAGGACGGGAAGCAGGAAAGGCCACAGACCCCAGAACCGCCTGGGAGACAGAACCCCCGGTCATGTCCATGAGGAAAAACCTTACAAAGGAGCCCGGGGAGGACCATGAAGCTGCAGCACAGATGGCCTCCACCGAGGCCCCACCCAGGAGAGCGGCAGAGGCAGCCACCCCACGAGTGGAGTGCGCCCTGACGCCCCCAGGGGGATCCTGCCCAGCCAGCGTGTAGCAGAGGGTAACACCCTCGCACAACCAATGGGACAGGCGCTGCTCCGACAGTGCCTTACCAGCACGAGCCCCACCGTAACAGACAAAAAGCTGGTCAGTAACCCTGAAATCCTGAGTACGGCTGAGGTAAATCCCCAAGCACGGACTGGACATGACAGGTGAAGGCCCGCATCTAACTCACCAGTGTGAGGAGGAGGACGAAACGCCTGAACCACAATATCCCGGGAGCGGAAGGAACTCCGGATATTCTCAGACACGAAAGCAGGATTAGGTCGCAGAGTGACACCGCAATCGGTCCGAAAAGACAGGCACTCTGGATGTACCGAGAGAGCACAGAGCTCGCCTACGCGTTTAGCGGAAGTGACAGCCAGAAGGAACGCGGTCCTGAAGGACAGCTGTCCCAACGGCGCCCGCTCGAGCGGCTCAAACGGGGCCAAGGACAACCGACCGAGGACCAATTGAAGATCCCAAGTCGGAGCCAAGGAGCGTTGCACCGGCTTAACGCGTCGAGCGCCAAGCAGGAAACGCTTCACAAGAGGGCGGCTGAACAAGACATCCCCTCAAACCCCTCATGATAGGAGGATATAGCTGCTGCATATACCCTCACCGTCGAAGCCGACAGTCTATCAAGGAGAGACTGGAGGTAACTAAGGACAGCAACCAGGGGGCAGGAGACTGAGTCCTGGCCCCCCGCCTTACACCACACTTGGAACATACGTCATCTGCCCGCGTAAGCGCGACAGTGGAGGGAGCATGCGCATTCCAGATGGTAACACCATCAGGATCAAGAACCTGCGCCCCTCAACGTACCCGTCCCAACAACTGACCTAACAGATGTATGGGGAAGAATCCCTGGCGGCACGGCATCGGTCCCAGACCTGCCTGGCCATGTCCAGACGCAATCCTCACCCGTCAGGATGAGGGCCGCCCCGCGACAGTACACCTGCACCCACATTCTCCCTGCCGGGGATGTGGGGAGCCCTTAGGCCGCGCAGATGGAGGACGCCCATAGCCAGCCGCCCGCCGCCTGGTGCAGACAGGGGGAGCGTACTCCTCCCTGTCTGTCGATACACGACACTGACGTCGTATCGTCCGTCCTGATCAACACCATTTGTGGACCAGAAGGACCGCTTTCAACACCAACACATTGAACGTAGCGCAGACCGGGCAGCATGGTTTGCCAGCTGCCCCCTACTGCGTTGGCCCGACGCATCACCAGCGAGGGAGGCGTCGGTGAAAACGCGACGTGAGACAGCGCCGTAACCGTCCTAGGACGGAACCTCCCGAGCGTGTTGACAACACGCTCCGAGATGGATGCCCATAGCCCTCCAACCGTTGACTGGGAAGAGGAATACTCTACATCCAGTCTACAGCAACCCCAGGCTGGTAGAGACCTGCCTGGTACGAGACCTGACGATCCACCTTGACCGCGAAGGACCAGAACGTCATCAGGGCAGAACACTCCGTAACCCCGGATGACGCAGAGGCCCCAGTGCGGCCTCCACGCACTTGGTGAAGATGCGGGGAGCCAGAGAAAACCGAACGGCAGCCTCTGGTACTCATACGCTAACCCCGCAAAGGAAGCGTAGGTAAGCCCTAGGATGGAAGATCGGGGATGCGCATACGCATCCTACAGGTCTATGGAGGAGAACCAGACCCCCACCTGACAGTGTTCAACAGGTAGGAGACGATCCAAAAAACGCTGAACCTTCCCATGGGACAGGTCCAGCCTGGGTCTTACACCCCTCCCTCCCGACTTCTCGGGCAGAGAACACCGGGAGGAGAACGCCACGACGATGGCTTGCTTCGTCCACAGAGATTGGATCTCGTCGACCAGAGCTGTCCCTGCTGGAGACCCCGACAACAGGGTCTGTACCAAACCTGAAAACGGGTGGGGTTGTGTAAACACAAGTCCCCGCCTCACCATTCTCTCCATCTACCTCGACATATGGTACTGCCGTAGTCATATGTGACGACACTCCCAACGCACCCGCCGTCACGTGGCGCAGGTCCGCCAGGAACTGTAGATAGTTGGCCCGGTCCCCCCCGCTGTGCGAAGACAACCCTGGAATCGTGCGAGGAGCGCGTTCCGTGTCGGAACACCTGACCCTGACACCACCCACGAGGCAATCGCACCCAAGGGGGAACCCCGACAGAAAAGGGCCTGTCTGATACGGGGGGCTTCCGATCAAAAAAGCCCCCCCACTGAACACCCCTACAGAACATGCTGAAGGAGTTGTTCTGCAGCCGGACATGCAAGGTGTAAGGCCCCCATGGGTTCCTACACACCGTAGCCCTGCAGTGATATCACTACCACCCCAAACCATGTGAGCTGCGACCACTTGCCAATATTCCAGGAGTGGGAGCACCAACATGATACCTGGCCTGGCGAAGGCGAGGCCGGGGAAGCCCGCACTGTGTGCCTCAAAAGGTTTCGAGCCCCCCTGCTGACAACACTTAAGTTGACAGACGTAACACCAGGCTCAACCAACACAGTTCAAGGTGTGGGAGCCGCTTGACAGCACAACATTCTCACGGACAGACCCAGGCTCAGCCATCAACTGGGTGTCAGCCCCTGTCTCCATGAGAAGCGAAGAATGGGGCCGCATACGCTTCAATGAAGGTTCGCGGCCCGCAGCCAAAGGAGAACGCTCAGAGCCCCGCTTCTGGGGATACCAGAGAGAGGATTGAACGGGGAGCGGGCTGCTCGCGGCAAAATGACGACGGAGTGGTTTACCAACACCGAAATCACCCAAAATGGCCGATCCCTCGGCCGCCAAGACTGTCGGCCTCGCGATACCCTGTCGATTCTCCAACCAGGGCACCACTGGCGGGGGAAACATGGCCGCCTGTCGAGGGCCCCGTCATCGCCGCTGACGAGGCCGTGCTCTCTCTTCTTCTGGCTGCGCGGTGTGAGGCGGTGTAGGGCCTAGGACAATACCGCCCGCGCTCCAGCAGAAGACCAAAATCCCCTGCGGAGAGGGGAACCCTGAGCGGTTATAGCTTGCGGCTGGGTCAAAGCTAATAACGTCAACAACCTTGCGCGATGTGTCGACGTCGGCCGGCCCTCAAGGCCCCTCCACCAGACACCATTTCTTTAATAGAAAAAAACACCAATTCGAACACAGTTCTAATCGTTGCCAATTCCATACCGTGGCGGTACAAGCCTTAACAGCCCACCAGCCACTCGCCAGGCCGACCCATGGTGTCGGCCGGGCGGGGCATTGTTTCAATATATCAAAAACAAAGGACTGACGTTAACATGGAGCACCAGTGGTGATTGCAAACAGCACCCTCCACTGTGGTGTGGACCATGAAAAGGTTAAATGAATAAAAGAGCTAAACCACAAAAACTGTAGAATGAGCAAACCCATACACACAAAGTTTAAGGGGAGACGGACCAGACCCGTCTTCATTCAAAATATTCACAACAGAACACCAGCCCTAGTTTAGCCCATTTACCAAAAAAGGTAAACAAAGCCCCCCCCCCGCACTACTCCCCCAGTATACCGATTGACCGTCAGTATGAATGGTTTGAGAGGAGAGAAAGCTGTAGCGAGACAGACCTTCTCATAGCAGAGTGACAAAATGAAACAATAGCCCCCTACACAGGGCCGCCCCAGGAGATGGGGGGCCTCGCGTCTAAAAACGCACAGGGCCTCACATTTCTCCCAAGCGGCCCTGCCCTTATACTACTGCAGCCTAACGCCAGGCAATGTGGAACCCAAGACAACAATTGCCTGTGCACAGACACGCAACATGTTTACCATGTCGGCTGGACCCATAGCCCCACTACCCGACGCCAACCCAGATGGGAACACCGTTCAACAAACCCCGCCGGAACACAAGGTAATACCTGGCTAGAACCTAGCCACGACCTACCCCGTTGTCAACCCATTTACCCGAAAAAGGTAAATAGAACTCAAAACCCCACAACAGCTACCGACTGACCTTCATTGATGAACCGGGCAAGAGGCGGGAGAGTGACAACATCTCACGGCGGAGACATTAAAACAGCATAGCAATTAGCAGTAGTGATAGCATGCGGCAGTAGCGATAGCATGTTAGCATAGCTTTAGATGTTTTAGCAGCACGCCCAAGACAGCTTGGAAACCGTTCCCTGCAGAGAACGTTCACCAAACCATCTTGCCCCTGGCGCCAACACACAACAAGGTTGTGTTAACAACACAAACCAGCATTACTAACACTAATACCCATGCCTGAAGACACAGGGCCTACCTGAGTACAAGCTGGCCCGACAGCCAGCCTTGTACAGCTGAACCTCGATGTGCAGTCATCAAACGAGGAACATCACAGGCCCGTCGTGTCGCCGAAAACATGCGTCGAAGATGCCAGGGGCCAGCAACCTCCGGTAAGCTTCCAACATTATTAATCTTCCTTAATCTTTTCATTCCGCTAGCTCGTATGGTGCACGCATCCAACACGCTGGGACGAAAATAGAGGAAGGGTGTTTCATGACCAGGGTCATGGTTATATGGGCGGTGGCCACCATAAGGGGCGGGGCCCCATACAGGTGGGGTGCATGTGTTTTTGTTCGTGGGAGATACATTAGGTATCACAGGAGATATGAGTATCTCGTAAGGCTCAGAGCGGGACGCGATGCAATACGAAATATAACCCCTGCAATCGCGTTTTTGATTGTGCTCTGATATTTAATTTTGCATTTGATTTGACCAAATATGTGGAGGCATATTCCCGGAGAAGCTCCCCCGGGTCCCCCCTCAAAATTAAGAAAAACAGGCGACAACATTAACGTTGACGAGTCCGTTGCTACCACCAGCACCACCGATAACACTGCACCTGCTACTAGCGTCGGTGTAGTTAGGAAATTTAGCCAGAAATGGTACACATCTGATTCCGGGAAACCATGAGAATGGCTTAAATTTGAGGGGGGGGGTAATGTTTTGTATACCATGTCGTGCGTTTCGTGCCAAAGCAACGGATAAAAGAAAACGAAATTCATTTGTCATCGGGACATCGGTGATGAAACTGGAAGCCATCAAAAGCCACGAGACGTCACGCTGTCACAGGGACTGCTCTGTTAGATACAAAGCACAGTCTACTCCGCTCCTGGCTGCTCCGACTGTACGACTGTTGACCAAGCTGTCAGAGTCGACTCTGGCTAAAATGCGGATACTATTTCGTAACGCCCACGCTATAGCGAAAAAATCAAGACCATACAGGGACTTCGCCTGGATGTGCGAGTACGTTTATTGTGTTTTTTTTATAACGTTAGTCCAGCATGTTCATATAGGTGTGTCGGCTTTCACTTTCAGCTAATTATGGTTGTAAAGCCTACCCAGTGGAATTGTTTACATAATGCATGATCACCAAGACAAAAACATTTCTCAATTAAATGATCAGAGAATTAATTTAGAATGGTAATTCAAACTTGATATGAAAATGTTACAATTAACTATAATTTGAATATTCAATAAAGGCCAATGTATGTACATTTGTATCTTAATATTCCTTATGTTGTTTATGATAATTGAAAATAGCATACGAGAGTATTATATAGTAATAATTACACATGGCGATATACTAAAAAGCTATTTATAATTTTTGGCTGGTAAAAAATCTGGATGGCTGGTAGTTTTTAAAATCTACCAGCCAAATGGCTGGTAAGTCAAAAAGTTAAGTTTGTTCCCTGATCACAACACTCTTCAACACACTGCTCTTAATCGAACCCGAGTACCATATATCACAACAACAGTAAATAAATAATTTTAAGTAAAGTGCAAGACAGGACCGAACAGTGAGACAACAATAAGACTGTGAAAGTGCGGTGGTTGGGGACATGGATACAGTGCAACACAAAGTTCAAGTCCAGAAGTCCAGCCCTAGCAGCTCGCCATAGAGGGGGGGGGGAGCAGGGGGACACCTGACTCGTTTACATACAGTACAAATGACACAACACAGTAAAAAGAAGATAAGAAGAGAGCCTCTCAACACAGAGCTAGCGGTGTTCGTTAAATAATTTAACCGCAGCAGGAACAAAGGACCTTCTCAATCGCTCAATAGAGCATAGAGGCATCAGAAATGAGCTAAATGAGCTTCACAGAGCATCAAATATATTGTACAGAGGGTGGCCTTCAAAAAATTGGTGTTCAATTTAGTCCTAGTTCGCTTGGCAATAATGATCTCCAAGGAATCAGGAGCGAGGCCAATCACTGAGCCAACCTTTTTAATGATTTTATTTATACGGTTTTTGTCACTGACCGTGATGCTGCCCCCCCCCCCCCCCCCCCCCAGAGCACAGCATAAAACAGGACACTAGCGAGGATACCTTGGTAGAACACATGAAGAAGTGACCTGCTGATATCAAAGGATCTAAGCTTCCTCAAATGAAAAAGCAGAGCCTGGGCTTTCTTGAACACAGAATCTGTGTCCTTCTTCCAGTCCAGCTTGCTGTCCAGGTGGACACCAAGATACCTATAGAACTGGACTATCTCCATTTCTGCCCCCTAATGATGACAGGAGAGACATGCACTGTCTTCCTGCTGAAGTTGATGACTAACTATCTGGTCTTTTTGATATTAAGTTTTAAAAAATTGGCATCACACCAGTGGACAAATGAGTCAATCTCCTTTTTATAGGCTTGGTCATCGCCTTTGTTGATGAGACAGATCAGAGCAGTATCATCTGAGAATTTCTGTATATGGCACATGGCCTCGCTGTTTCTGCAGTCCGCAGTCTCTCTGTACGTTCAATAATGATGATCAATGAAGTAGCCAAAATGTACACTATAAAAACTAACTTGATAGTTGATGATAATAAATATTTCACTTAAAATGTTTAATGACGTTATTGTAACATCATTAAGTCTGCTATAATCTATTCTCCCTCTCGTGTGTGTGTGCATACATTTACTATAAGATACTCTTTCACATGGATTAGGCTAATTACTGTAGCTTTAACAATCCCGATTCCTGAGCCTATTTTATTCAAAAGGAAGATATTGATTTAAATATGTATAATATATAAAAAATACATTTTAATCGTATCTCCTGTGCTGGCACAAGCACTACCATAGCGTGGAGTGGAGAGATAACACACAATACATATAATAATTCATGGAAATATACTGAAAAGCTATTTATGGCCGGTAATAATCTCTGGCTGGTCTTTTTTTTTTATCTAAAGCTAAAAAGGAGGATACACATTAAACATTTTGAAATATTCAATTGAAATAGATTTATTTGCGTAAATTAATGGTTAATGTTTAATCAACTAATCGATAAAATAATCAACTGATTAATCGATAACAAAATAGTCGTTAGTGACAGCCCTAGTCCGCAGTATAAAGAACAAAGAGGAAGGGAGCCAAAACTGTTCCCTGATGGGCTCCAGGTTTTGTCCAGATGACATCTGATACTATATCAGGTTTTGTCCAGATGACATCTGATACTATATCATCCAGCCTAACAAACTGAGGCAGAGGAACAAGATATTTCATGCACCAGGTGCTGGTTGAGTCATGCAGTTTAAACTGGATATTTTTGTTTGCTAGGATATGTGGCTGGATTGTATTGAAGGCGCTAGAAAAATCAAAGAACATTTTCCTAACAGCTGGCAGACGATTCAAGGTGGCTATAAATTTGATGCAACATAAAAATCAGTGCATCGTCAACTCCTACACTCTTCCTGTATGCAAATTGCGAGGGGTCTAAATAAGGTGCCACCTGCTCCCTGAGGTGGCCCAGCACAACCCTTTCAAAACACTTCATAATGTGGCATGTCAGAGCAATAGGTCTCAGGTTAGTGAGGCTCTTACGCACATTGTTCTTGTTCTTGTACTGGACTTTCTGAGTGAAAGACCCCAGGCGGTCAGGGTGGGGGGTCAGACCTCCAACACCATCACCCTGAGCATCGGGTCCCCCCAGGGCTGTGTTCTGAGCCCCCTGCTGTACTCACTATACACACACGACTGTGTGGCCAAGTTCAGCTCCAACTCCATAGTGAAGTTTGCAGACGACACGTGGTGGTGGGGCTGATCTCGGACAACGACGAGAAGGCCTACCGGGAGGAGGTTGAGGTACTGGAACGCTGGTGCCAGGACAACAGCCTGCTCCTGAACATTAGTAAAACCAAGGAGCTGATCGTGGATTATAGGAGAGGACAGCAGGAGACACACACACCACTGAGGATAAACGGGGCCACCGTGGACAGGGTGAGCAGCTTTAAGTACCTGGGGGTCCACATCTCAGAGGATCTGACATGGTCAACACACATAGACACAGTTGTAAAAAAGGCGAAGCAGCGCCTCTACCACCTGAGACAGTTAAGGAAGTTCAGAGTATCGGGGAAGATACTCCAGTCCTTCTACTCCGGAGCTGTAGAGAGCATCTTGACTGGAAACATCACTGCCTGGTATGGCAACAGCACGGCACAGGACAAGAAGGCCCTACAGAGAGTGGTGCGCTCAGCCGAGCGTACCACGGGTATTGCACTACCTCCCCTGCAGGTTCTATACAACAAGAGGTGCAAATCCAGAACCTGCAGAATAATGAAAGACCCTCACCACCCCAATAACAGCCTGTTCAAGCTGCTGCGGTCAGGCAGACGCCTGCGAACACCAGCTACTAGGACAGAGAGGCTTCGGCTCAGCTTCTTCCCCCAGGCCATCAGAGCCTTGAACAATGAACACTGAGGGTCACAGAACACTGAACCCTACACACACAAGCACACATTAGCACACACACGACACACACACTGTGCACGCTCGCACACTAGCAGCCACTTTAACATGAGAAAGCACTCACTCATGCTGCACACGCCCACACTTATGGCCACAAAGGAAAGGTCACTTTAAAAATAGAATAGTAACAGTGTATTGCACTACCAAGGGACCTAGCATGTCCTTCATGCTCTGTAAATAACTATGTACAAATACCGTGATGTCCCACTATGTTACCTGTTTATTGCACAATGTTGTCTATTGGATTCTATTATATGTTGTACTACTGTATTGCACATTGTTGCGGGCAAGACCACCCGCATTTCATTGTATACTTGTATGCTGTGACAAATAAAACTCGACATGACTTGACTTCTTTTTAGGAATAGGGACGAGACATAATGTTAACCACATTGCAGGAAAAGCAGGTGAAGACAGAGATAGAGAGAGAAGAATGAAAAACATGGCACAACTGGTCAGCAGCACAGACCTTGAGGGTGCAGCGTGGATAAATACCATCAGGCCCAGGGCCCTTGTTTACCTTGATGGAGGTTAGGGTTACTGGTCACACAGACCTTGAGGGTGCAGGATACATACCATCAGGCCCAGGGCCCTGTTTACCTTGATGGAGGTTAACTTTCTGCTCCACGCTGACCACCCAACGGTCAGAGGAAGATGCGGTAAGTTTCAGCGTGTTTGATTATTATTAAACGTATAATCTGCTCTGATATATATATCGTCCATACTAAATAAATGATTTAACGTCGGCCACGGACTTATAACTCCCCCCCCCCCCCCCCCCTCCGGTCACCAGCAGATGATGAGGCAGGACGTTTAGGACCTTGTACAATTGAAAGTTTGTCAATTGGCATCAAACTACATTTGATGATGTAATATATGTATTTATAGCTATAACTCGCTTTCTGCAGAATGCTGCAGAAAACAATAAAAACATATTTATACTTTAGACCGTATTTTAGTATGAATATGTGAATGAAAAAGTAGAACGTTGCTACATCCTAAACGATAGATACTTGACGTTGAATGGGCCATAGTAATGTCAATTTAGCAATACAATTTAAAAAGTTATAGCCCTGCAAAGAAGGGGAACATCTCCATAGATTTATAGTGGTGGCAGAGAGGGGATTAAGATCAGAATAATCCCTGGCAGATAAAGGGTTAATTCGAAGCTTCGAGAAAAAAAAATGTATATACCTTATATATATATATATATATATATATATATATATATATATATATATATATATATATATATATATATATATATATATATATATATATTTTTTTTTTTTTTTTTAATCTTATGTTGTGGGACTTGTACAGCACTTTGGTAAACTTTGTTGTTTTTAAATGTGCTCTATAAATAAAGTGGATTGGATTAATTAATTAAGTAGCCCCTTTTGTGAACAAGGTTTCACTCGGCTGTGTGATTTAATTCAAGGTGGATCGCTGTTGTCGTTTGAACAACTTCAGATTTCATGGGAACTACCAATCCCCCAAATCAAGAATGTTTAAGATGAATGAAGTAAGATTTTGATTATTTGAAATATGGCCTGTGTAGACTAAACTATGCACAGAATTATGTCAGTCTACATGGTCCGGCAATGTAGACCTTGTAGACTCCACTACAGACCAATTATCAGTGAATGTTCATGCATTTTTAAGAAGGGCTACTTCCACACAAAAACAAAGAACTCACCAAAACATCTCAGTAGCACCTTATCTAAATGTTCTATTTCATATATGGAGATTCATATTTATTTATGTATTTCATGCATTTCTACATTTTATTTCCCATTTTGTTTATTCATCCCAGTATCATTCTTTCTTATGTGTGGAATTCTACAAGGCATGTAGGTGTATATGTGTTTGAGGATGATATCCTTCAAACAGGCAATAGTGATGATATAATTTGGGCAGTGCTGAGCTGGGTTACTTTCCTCCAGTGTATTTGTCCCCCGGCCCCACCCAATGGCCCCATGCACACACACACACACACTAGGGCTGGGCGATATGGCAAAAAATCATATCGCGATAACGATATGATAATGTTATCATATTTCTCGATATCGATAATTATCGAAATTGTTAAGTAATTTTTATTTTTTTTATATAAACAACAGATGTATGTTTATTTTGCAGCAATTCTTTGTCGTTGCCGCCATCTTTAGTGTTACATCCCCTCACACTCCAGTTCTCAGGCTGCAGCTGGTTTAAAAGCGAAAGTAAACTGGCTTCTTTGCTGGCTGTTCTGGTTCTGCTAGTTTATTTTCGATCTTTTGACGCTTTTTTGGTGGACAAACCACCGCACATGTGCACCGTGACTCATGACTGGAGTCTAGCTCTGCTAGCACACATAGCCTACTGTGTACAGACGGTTTCAAACTGTATTTTAAATTAGAAAGCAAACAAAATAAATGGACAAGAGAAAAATAAATCTCAATTTGAGCAGTATTGTCATTTGGACAAGCAAAGCCATTACTTTAAGTTGCAGGCAAGAAAGACATGTCTGTCCACTGTCTCTGGTTTTAAAACTGCCCTGTTGCAGGTAAAAAAAAGATTTTTCAATATATATTTTTATTCGATATCGATTATTAAAATATATCGCGATATTTATCGTTATATCGCCCAGCCCTAACACACACACACACACAAGAATCGAAGTAAAACAGGTAAAACTAAAAAAATATTGAAAAAAAAATTTCGATTTTTTTTTTATGTTCGAAGCTTGTGCCATCGAACGAAGCTTCGAAGTATTTAAGACAGCCCTAGTCGCCACACACACCAGTACAAGAATCAAGAGGTTTATTTGTCACATACATACCAGGGCATACAGTGAAATGCGGGTGGTCTTGCCCGCATTGATTGTGCAAAATACAAAAATAAAATAGAATAAAATCACAAGATATGCATGGTAAAAAACATGCTAGGTTCCTGAGAAACTGGTTCTTATATACACTACTACTACTACTACTACTACTACTACTACTACTACTACTACTACTACTACTACTACTACTACTACTACTTATATACACTCTTATATACACTACTACTACTATGCAATATACAATTTACAATGTTAACTCTTAATGTATCTAAACTATACAGTACCTCCTTCTTTTAAAGTGTTAAAGTGATTTTTTTGTGGTTGCCGCATGAGTGGTGTGTGTCTGTGTGTGCTCATGTGTATTTGTGAGTGGAGAGTTCAGTGTTCTGATGGGGGAAGAAGCTGAGTCGGAGACAACACAGACCTAACACACAGGTTACATTTGCATCCTAAAATGGCTTACCTGAGCTTGGTCCACCTTGGTTGGGCTCCTTGTTCTCATGCAAGGCTCTATAATGCCTCAGCATCGGTGAGGTGTTATTGTTGTATCAAAGTTCTTTTGAAAACAACAGACACTTCACCTTTTAAAGTAACAGATTAGAACAAGGGATACGCTGTGTTGTCACATTTATTAATATTACTATGTGCATACTTAGGAGAGAGAGATCAGCTCAAGTTAGTTGAACAGATAGCAAACAAACGTGCAATAAATGCCTAAGTCAACACAATGTGAGGTCATAGGTAGGCATGGGTACCGAACCGAATTAAGGGTACCGATCGAATCACGTCTGTACTACAGAGTATCGATTCACGTGAGAACCACCGGTGCCAAATACATTTTTTTAAAGTCCGATGACGTCGACGTTTCGTTTACCGCAAAATGAAACCTATGAAGTGTGCCGCACGTTCACACGCACAATACACGCTTACCTAGAATTTGACTTGATTCAACAACGAAGCAGTCGGGGCAATGGCAAGCCGAAAACGGTCGCAAGTGTTGTTACTTTACAAAGCTAGATGCAGACAACGCTCGCTGCAATATTATATATTATATATATATTAACGAATTGTTCTAAATAAATAATAATGATAATAAATTATTTGAAGTTTGGATTTTTTCTTTTACAACACGTAGATAGATACAAATTTTTGAGACTAAAGTGCAGAAAAAAGGTACCGTTGGGTATCGGTATCGGTTCAAATGTGCAAGGTACCCCACCCTAGTCATAGGAGACTATTGCGCTTCGTTGCCCCTTATATCTTGAATCGTGCGCCAAATGTCCTGAATCAGTCACGTGGTATGACCGTCACGTGAGGTTCACCGTCACCACACAGGTCATCAACACGAGCCTCGATACACTCCACATAAATTCCTGGATTATTCAACAAACGCTTTGTGTGTTTACAGTGTGAAGTCTCTGTGGCAGAACTCTACTGGACCAAGACGTTCTTCTTGTGGAAACAGACATCAGACTGTGGACACCACAACATCTGTAAGTACAATTATGTTTACTTTGATTCTCCTGAACATGGAGAGACCAATCCCAAGTCGATAGGAACTTTCTAGGCCGAGCTGTAGTCACTTTTTCAGCACCTGCTCCCCATGTGCATGCGCAGATTGCCCACGGAGTCTCGGAATTGTCCAGATGTCTAGGTTTATCAATCTGCGCATGCAGAGTTTGGGGAGTAGGTGCGAAAAAAATTACTATAGCTCGGCCGAGAAAGTGCCGATCGATTTGCGATTGGTCTCTCCATGTTCAGTGCCCAGTGGTTCAAAATCTTTAATCTCAATCAGATCCGATCCGATTTTAACCTCTTTACCTCTTAATCTCTGAAAATCCGCCTAAAAATACACACCTAAGTAAATGGAAGATTGCTCCACTTCTACACGGCCATTTGCATTTTCTTGGTATCTAGGGACATCTATGGACCTCAGGGAATGTATTCCCAGTGTCATAAATATTGTGTCTATTACTAGGCTTGAGTAAATTGTTATGAAACACTGTGCAAATGTTTCTAAGGAAACTGAGGATAGGGCTACATATGGGATGATGACTCTGATGACAGTGGTCAGGATGATTAACATCAGTGTTGCATGGGAAATGTGGTGGTGGATGAGGGTGTGGACTGGGGTTCGGATGTATAGGGCGAGGGGATTAGGGTTATACAGTAGGTAGTGTGATTTGTTTGTATTTTTGTACCTGCATTCTATTTAGTTTTTAAATGGAAAATAAAAAGGTTAATGAGTAACCTATTGATTTGTCCATTTTTTTACATTCCAAATTAAGGGGATGGTGTAGTGTTTTGATTGAACTGATTTTGATCTTGATAAAAAAGTGTGTGGGTCTATTCTTTTTCTCATTATACTATCCACTGAACTGTTTTATGTGTACAACCTCAATCTTTAGAATATCTACATCCTGATCTGCACTGCACACTTTTTAGAACTGTATATAGTAATCTTTATTCTAGTCATCTTATTTTATTCTAAGCTAAAATTATCGTATTGCACTGCACACTTTTTAGAACTGTATATAGTAATCTTTATTCTAGTCCTATTTTATTCTAAGCTAAAATTATCGTATTGCACTGCACACTTTTTAGAACTGTATATAGTCATCTTTATTCTAGTCATCTTATTTTATTCTAAGCTAAAATTATCGTATTGCACTGCACACTTTTTAGACCTGTATATAGTCATCTTTATTTTAGTCATCTTATTTTTTTCTATACTACATTTATTGTATTTTATTATTGGAAGCTGCTATGGACCACAATAAATAGATTTTCACTCTACTTGCTATAAAGCACTGTGATCAATACATAGAACTATACTACCTGTCTGTGATCAGTACTTTATGTTGCATGGTTTGGAGAGCTAGGAGGCTACCTTACGCTCTAGCCTAAAGCTAACATTATTTCCTTTTTTTGTTTCAAACCTTTATTTCAACTTGTTAGGAAGTGGAGGTTCCCCTCATTTAGATTAGATTAGCTGTCATTATACAGCACAAGTACAGTACAAGAAGAAAGTTTGGCAGATGTAGGCCATTGTCGATACATTATGAACCATGACACAAAGGTATATTTTTCTCTTAACCTGCTGTAAGTTAGCCTTTAGTTTTTTTTGCAAATAATCCACTGTGCCCACCATGATGAATTTGTTTTGGGCATCTTTGTGTCAACGTCTAGAGAAACCCCTAATGGATTGTCCAGACGTCCACATGCTTCCCATCACCCGTGGCAACAAGGATGGTCTGCTGGACATAGACGAGTTTGCCAGAGGTGATCATTTTACGACTTCATTTACATTCCTTACATTCTTTAACTCTTTCAGTGCCACGCCTGGTTTTCCGTTTTACCGCTTGAATGCCACCATCGGCGCCAATGTTAACGTTAATATCGCCTAATCTATGTTTTAAATTATGGCTATGTGTCTAATCTGCCCATCGCATTATCAAATACTATTTTCCAGTCAGTGCTGTGAAGACAGATTGTTTTTTTATCGCGTCGTTTCCATTTCAGAGCAGTTAGAAAAGCCCCCGTTTTGATATAAAAAACAGCTCATTCTGGAGCATTCTATGAAAATCGTCTTTTAGTGGAATATTCCACAACGTTGATATTCGTCGGCCTTTTTATGAATCGTTTTCAAATAAACGCTAGATGATCAATATTATACGTGCACGCACGCACATTACGGCCGCGCACTGATAATCGCCTCGTTGATTTCCTCTCGGACTTTTACAGTGAAACCGAAAGAAGACATTTCACAAAACAGCTTATAACTTCATCAAACTTACTCTGATTATCCTACCACTGATAACATAGAGTCCTTACCTGACATCAGATGGTATCCAACTGGTATATTCCAATTCCTGATCACCATTCGAAAAAATCGATACGTGTATGGATCCAACGCGATACAGTAGAACTCCATGATCCGCGGGGATCTGAGGCTCCAGAATGAACTCTAGTAACCCCGGCTGGATCAGTGAACTGGAAAATGTGGAGTACCGGATTTTTTCCCCCATTAATTTTCATTGAGTCCATTCCAAAATCACTTATGTCATCTGGGAGACGACAGGGGGTGCTTTTTTCCACAGTGATCGTCGGCGCCCCTCGGCTATACTCGGGTAGGCTCGGGTGATGCAATAATTTTTCAGATCGCAAAAAAAAAAAAAAAAAAAAATCCGAGAAATCTCGTGAGTGGCTAGCAACCACCTATAAAAAAACACGAGAAATCTCGTGAGTGGCACTGAAAGAGTTAAAGTAATTTTGTTCTTAATTTCTATCATTCCTAAACACCTCATGGATATCAATCAATCTACATTTTATTACGGACTCAGGGTCCATATAAAAGACGATACATAGAATAAATTACATATAAAAGCAGCATAAAAAACATAGTTTAAAAGATAAGAAAAGAAAATGCAGAATCTTACATAAAGACAATGGGCCTCATGCATGAAGCGATATAAGAACAGATTTCGTTCTTAACTAGCATTTCCTCTTACAATGTTCTTACCTGGGATTCAGTAAAGTTGTCTTATTGTTGCTTTTTTCTCAGGCAAAAACAAATGATAAGAGTGGTCGAGAGCACCGAAATAAGGAATTCTTACCCCCCAAAAAAAAGCCTACCATTGGTTAATTGCCCCCAAATACGACTTTAAAAATACAGAACTTTTCAATAATAATAATTATTATAACTTATTGCGTGCGTTCTGTCTGAAATGGATTATATATTGCTGTTAGAACAGTTATGCTCTGGCCGCCCAGGCCATTTCAAGATTGTTTATTGTCATATTGTCTAACCACTGCTCCCCAGACCTGGAGTTTATCGCGATCAAATGTCGACCCTTCTTTCTTCCGAGAGAGTTGACGTCCATCATACTCATCGGAGTGTACATCCCACCACACTCGAACACTGGGACTGCACTTTCAAAACTTCACGACGAGGTAAACAAACAACAGATAGCTAGCGTTGACGCTGCCATTGTGGTTCTGGGCGATTTCAACAGCGCGCGTCTTAAAAAGGTGTTGCCGAATTTCTATCAGCATGTGACCTGTCCCACCAGAGGCGAGAACATATTAGACCATGTATACTCGCAATTTAAGAATGGGTACAAGTCACAGGCTCTTAGTCCATTCGGTAAGTCCGATCACGCCGCCATTTTTCTTTTGCCAAAGTACAAACAAAGTCTCAAGCGAACGCCGGTGGTCTCGCGAGAGGTTAAGCGTTGGACCGTGACGTCAGAGGAGTCACTCCAAGCTGCACTTGAATGCACAGACTGGAGTGTATTCCGTGATAACACAGCCAATATTAACGAATACACTGAAACGGTGCTTGACTATGTCTGTACTCTGGTAGAAGAAACAATCCCCTCCACCACAATTAAAATCTACCCAAATCAAAAGCCCTGGGTAGACAAATCCGTCCGTGAGGCTCTGAAAGTGCGCACATCAGCATACAACACCGGGCTGGTGACAGGCAACATGGAAGAACACAAGATGGCAAGATACAACGTCAGGAGAGCAGTAATAGAGGCAAAACGGCGTTACAGGGATAAAGTTGAACTTCAGTTTGAACAGGCTGACTCTAGAGGCATGTGGCAGGGCCTCAGAACAATGACAGATTACAAAGGCACCTCCCTCAAACTGAACAGTGACATCTCCTTAGCAAATGATCTCAATTCCTTCTATGCGAGGTTTGAGGCTGTGAATAAAAACACTGGAGACTCAGTGTTCAGGGTAACAGAGCATGAGGTGAGACGGATCTTTAAAAAAGTGAATATCAGGAAGGCAGCAGGACCGGACGGCATCCCCGGCCGCGTCCTAAAAGTCTGTGCCGACCAACTGGCCCCTATTCACTGACATCTTCAACCTGTCCTTGGAACAGGCTGTCATCCCCACCTGTCTGAAGAAGTCCACCATCATCCCTGTACCCAAAAAATCTACGCCCGCTTGCCTCAACGACTACCGCCCTGTAGCCCTCACCTCCATAGCCATGAAGTGCTTTGAGAAGCTAGTGAAGGGCTACATCTGTTCCTCCCTCCCCATCAACCTGGACCCTCTGCAATTTGCATATCGCCCCAACAGGTCCACGGAGGACGCCATAGCCCATGTGCTGCACACAGCAGCATCACACCTGGACAAGAGGCAGGGGAACTATGTGAGAATGCTGTTCATCGACTACAGCTCAGCATTCAATACCATAGTCTCCTCCAAACTCATAGCCAAGCTGGGCTTGAACTATGACCTCTGCCAGTGGGTCTTGGACTTCCTGACGGGCAGACCCCAGGTGGTAAGAGCAGGCAACTGCACCTCCTCATCCATCACGCTCAACATAGGGGCCCCCCAGGGCTGTGTTCTGAGCCCCCTCCTCTACTCCCTGTACACTCATGACTGCGTAGCACAGCGGAACAACAACACCATCATCAAATTTGCTGATGACACAGTAGTGGTGGGCCTGATCTCTGCCAACGACGAAAGGGCCTACCTGGAAGAGGTAGAGAATCTGTCACAGTGGTGTCAGGAGAACTGCCTCTCCCTGAACGTCAGCAAAACAAAAGAGATGATTGTGGACTTCAGGAGGTCGGGGGTCAAGGACTACAGCCCCCTCAGCATCGACGGGGCACCGGTTGAGAGAGTGAACAGTTTCAAGTACCTCGGAGCCCACATATCCGAGGATTTGACATGGACCACACACATTGACAGTGTTGTGAAGAAGGCACGACAACGCCTCTACTTCCTCAGGCGCCTAAGGAAGTTCCAAGTCAGTCAGAAGATCCTTAGGAACTTCTACTCATGTACAATAGAGAGCATCCTGACTGGCAACATCACCTCCTGGTTTGGGAATAGCACTGCACAAGACCGTAGCAGACTACAAAGAGTGACACGTTCAGCCGAACGCACAATTGGAGGGGGGCTTCCCACCCTCCAGAACATTTACAACAAGCGGTGCAAGGGGAAGGCTAAGAGAATTATTAAGGACTCGAGCCACCCGAACAACTGCCTCTTTGAACTGCTGCGGTCAGGCAAGCGATACCGGAGTCTTAAGGCGAGCACAGAAAGACTCAGAAGAAGCTTCTATCCCCAGGCCATCAGGCTGCTAAACGAACAATAAACACTATGCAACAACCATCAAATGCACACAGCACACACACCCACACGCACACACTCACTTAAACAAACAACACACTGCAGCACCCACTCTCCACACTTTAGATCACACAAACACACTTTATATTTATTGATAAAGGATTTGCACTACAACTCGTACACCTACTGTAAATTGTACCTAAATTGCACCTCATCCCATTTCTGCCTTGCACTATATAGTATTGTATATTAGTACACTGCACAGTATTGTATATTGTATATTATATGGTAACTCAGTTACGTCTATTCTGCATCGAACATTGTACATATGTCTATACTGAACACTGACCTCATTTTTTTTTACTTCTAATTTACATGCTATACTATGTTATTTTATTTCATACTTATCTTGTCTTGCACAGTCTCTGGAGCGTAACAGTAAGAAGCATTTTGTATAAAAGTATTCTGTACTTCTGTATGACAACCATTAAAGAAACTTGAAACAGTTAAAACGACAGTTTGCCATACAATGAAAATCTTACTTTGCTAGTCCACCCTTCACAAAAAAAATCACACAGTACTTAACTTAAACATATTTAAATACAAGTGAGTGCTAGAAAATAAGATATAATAAAAATAGATACAATATATATATACGATACAACAAGGCACAGTGAGTTACAATTGCACGTTCCATGGAGGTGACAGTGGGTCATAGCAGCAGTTAAAAGTGTCTTTAGTGATTCATAGTTCATAGTAGAAGGTGTGTGTGGAGGGGGGGGGGGGCTAGGCATTCAAGAGTCTGATGGCCTGTGGGTAGAAACTACAGTCTCGTAGTTCTGGCTTTCAGACTCCTATATCGCCTGCCTGATGGCAGGAGGTTGAAGAGTCTGTGTTGGGGGTGTGCGCTGTCCTTAATGATGTTGTGTGCTCTCCTGGTGGCCCTGGTAGAGTAAATGTCCTGCAGTGAGGGGAAGGCTGCTCCAGAGATGTACTGAGCAGTTTTATTTTTTATTTTTTTTAATCCTTTTCCCTCTCCATTTTTCCTCCGATTTTCTCCCATCCCAATGTTAGTCGTATGCCAATTCCCAGTCCCTTCCTGGTCGCTGCGCACTTACCCCCCACAGTCAGATCATCTTGGAGAGTGGAGGCTACCACGTGCTTCCTCCGACACACGTCCAGCCAATCACAGCTTCTTTTCACCTGGCAGCGCGGATTCTCATTGAGAGGGCGTAGCGTGTGGGAGGATCACACTATCCCCCTCAGGTCCTATCCGTGCTTAGCAGGCGCCCCGACCGAACTGTAGGAGTCGCTGTTTACAACGACCCGGACCCACCCCGCCAGCTTCTCCCACCCTCTAATACAGCCAATTGTATTAGTGTGAACGGCCAGCCAAGCTGGTGACAACCCCGGAGCTGTGAGCTGGATTCGAACAGGCGAATCCAGCTCACAGCTCCGGGGTTGGTGACGAACGCAATCTCTGCTCGGCCACCTAACCGCCCTTTGTACTGAGCAGTTTTAATCACTCGCTAGAGTGCCTTCCTGTCCTTAGCAGTGCAGTTTCCATACCAGACAGTGATTGAGCTGGTAAGGACACTCTCAACCGTACTTCTATAGAAGTTGCTGAGAATCTTAGGTGGCATACCAAATTTTCTCAGCCTTCTTAGGAAGTACAGTCGTTGGTGGGATTTTTTAATGATCTGTTGGGTGTTGTGAGGTCCTCGCTGATGTGGATACCGAGGAATTTAAAGGTTTTAACTAAGGCTGTCAAATATATCTCGTTAATATCGCGTTAACTCCCAATTCTATTAATGCCACTAATTTTTTTAACTCAAGATTAACAAAAATTTTTTTTTTTTTTTTTTTACTAGACTTCACTCAGGTGTATTATTGATGCTCTCATTGATACTATGTTTGTTTCTGAAGTGTGTGTGTGTGTGTGTGTGTGAGATATAGAGAGAGAGGGGGGTGAGAGAGATGAGGAAGGGGCAAAAGAGAAAAAGAGCTGGGAGAGTGTGTGTGTGTGAGGGAGAGAGGGGGGTGTGTGATTAATCAGCCCTTGTGTGTGTGAATGTAACAAGTTCCTAACGTTTTCTTTCCCCTATTATTTCATGCACACTTTATTCATTGTTTTAAATTATTATTTTCTTTTAAGTTATTTTGTGCATCACTCTGTTTTGAATTTGATGCAAATTTGCAATGCATGAGGGTCATCCTTTTGTGTTAAATGGCTGCACAAAGCAAGCATTTGTTGACTCGCATGTTGATAAGAGTATTAAAACTTGGAACTTGAAAAAGATCTGTTTAAGGTCAAAAAAAAATTTAAAATAAAAATGCGATTAATTTGCGATTAATCGTGAGTTAACTATGGACAATCATGCGATTAATCGAGTTAAATATTTTAATCGTTTGACAGCACTAGTTTTAACCCTATCCACCTCCGTCTCACCTATGTACAGAGGTATGTGCTGTACACTCCTCCTTCGTGGGTCAACAATCATCTCCTTGGTCTTATCTGCGTTCAAGGAGAGATTATTGTCCTGACACCAGGCCACCAGTTCCACCACCTCCCTTCTGTACGCCTCCTCAGCTCCCCCAGTGATCAGTCCAATGACTGTAGTATCATCTGCGAATTTGATGATATTGGTGTTGTTCTGGGAGGCCACACAGTCGTGTGTGAAGAGGGTGTACAGTAGGGGGCTCAGCACGCAGCCCTGGGGGGTCCCTGTGCTTAGAATCTTTGTGTCTGATGTCCGGTTGCCGACTCTGACTGACTGACTGGGGCCTATTTGTAAGAAAGTTCAGCACCCAGTCACAAAGAGCCGGTGTCAGACCATTGATTGATTGAAGATTTTATTAACAGATTGTAGAATGGGTACAATACAGTACAGCTCAATACACACAATTGTTAAGGGGAGGCAGACCAGAGAAAGACTTTCGTCTAGTTTACATCAGGGTCCCCCATTTTCAATTCATAATGACATTTATGACATACACAACATACAGATATACAGATATACCGTAATTCCTCTAATAGTAACCGGGTCTCAAATACAAGCCGGGTCTCTATTAATGGCCGGGTGCGCTCTTGAGCTAAGCAATTATAAGCCGGCCTCCTAATACAAGCCGGGTTACTAATATACTGAGCTGCATACTGAGCTAGTTACTTGATTTCACTTTGAAAACGTTGAAATGACCAGTGACCACCTGTAATTGCACTGTTTACTATTTCATACAGTACTTGGTTTCAATAAATGAACCCAGTACATTTTACTGGGTTCAAACTGACACAAAATGTTGATTTATTCATTATGATCAGTTTGAAAATTTGAAATATAGGCCTCCCTCTTATACAGGCCTCCTCCTAATACAAGCCTGGTACCCGCTACAGTTGAAACAAATACAAGCCGGGGTTACTATTAGAGGAATTACGGTATATCATGACATTTATGACATGACATACAGATATGCAGTACTGTATACGTAGCATAGAACGCATATTTAGAGATCATCTATATCAGTGGTTCCCAAACTTCTCTTTTATGCGGACCACTAGATTGTTATCAAGAACATTTGCGGACCACCTCGTATGCAAACAGTAAAACATAAATAAATAAACAACTGACTTAAACCCAGTAATACACGAGACCCTCTTCTTGGACCAAGTAGGTTTTGTCGATAATCCAATGTACAGTTACCCCCACCCGCCTACCCATCCCCCCTACCCCACCCACCCCACCCACACAACCACCTCCAATGTACAGTCCCCCCCCCCACCCCACCTACACAACCCGCACCTCCTCCAATGTACAGTTTCTACATCAAATGTATATACTCTCTTTTTTTTTTATACTATTTTTGTATCACAAACAGTACTGTATTTGTAGATCTGGTATGTCATAAATGTATAGATGTAGCAGTACTGTCTATCTGTATGTCATGTATGTCATATATGTTTAATGAATTTAAAATGGGGGACCCTGATGTAAACAAGACAAAAGTATTTCTCCGGTCTCCATCCCCTTAACAATTGTGTGTATTGAGCTGTACTGTATTGTACCCATTCTGCAATCTGTTAATACAATTTTCAATCAATCAATCAAGACCCGCGTCGCGGGCACTGCGTTCCGTTCTCAGAATGGATTTGAGAGAGATGTGTCATCCAGTTTGACTTGGAGCACAAGCGGCACTGTACTATGCGCACTGCCAGTTATGCGGAGATATTCAGACTCTAGATCTATTTGCAGAGCCAGATGAGTGGCAACCTGTGCGATTGGTTCTTGACAACGCACAGTCGCTCAGTATTGACAAAGCCTACAGTACTTTGCTGGAACTATTCATTTTGCACGTACTGTATACTAGAGTTGTTCCGATACCGATACCAGTATCGGAAATGCCGCCGATACTGCCTAAAATGCTGGTATCGGTATCGGCCGATACACGTAAATTGTAGCCTCCGATCCCATGACGTAATTTATCTCCTGCCGAGTCCTGCGGAGAGTGAGGATTATAAAATAAACGTGTTTTAAAGTGTGATGCTGTTCGTCATTTTAACAGCAGTGAATTTAACCCACGGTGAATCGTATTTAAGTTAAGTAGCTACTGACTAGCGTTAGCTGACTAACGTTATCAAATGTCAATGCGGGAAGACGAGCTAGGTCATCTAGCTTAGCTTGATAACGATACCGTGTCTAAAGTTGGTGCTATTCATAATCCAGCAATAATGGCTGCAGACCTGCAAGCAAAGTACAGCAAGTTCCAAGTGCCAAAGGATAAGAGTCTGAGGCGGAGTCTCAAAAGAGAATGTTGAATATTTATTTTGCATCGAAAATCACAACATAAACGTTACTACTAGCCAGAGCCTCTGCTACTAACAGACTGGGTAGCGAGTGCAACACCGTCTAATGTCCGTGTGGATCATTGGAGTAGGGTATATCTGCAGTGCTGCAGCCCCATACAGTTGATTAATGATACTAATACTAATCTATACAATCACCTGTTGTTGAATAAATACCATTACTTTCTAGTTATTACTAAAAAACAGTATATATAAAACAGTATCTGTACATTTTTTTTTTTTATGTATGCACTGGTATCGGATAAGTATCGGTATTGGCCGATACCCAAAGCTTAGGTATCGGAATTGGATCGGAAAGGAAAATTTTTTATCGGAACATCTCTACTGTATACAGTACGTGTGTATGCGTGCACTGCCGGAGGTGGCCAGAAGCGCGCAACTAGCCAACTACTATTATATTACTATATTAATACAGTATATTCCACTATATAGCTATAGGTGCTGTATGATGACAATACATTTGATTCCTATCTAATTTTGATCCATCGCAAAGCGCTTCGGCGCTTGAATACGGCCGGGGAATCCGATGCAGACCCACGGCTCTTGTATTATAATGAGCCCGCGAGGCGTGTCTCTGTATGCAAATGACTTGCACGAGAACGCGCATCCAGATTAGAATGAGTGGGATTCACCATTCTATTATTATTGTTCTCTTAACAGACAGGTAAGCAAGAATATAAGAAAAATAATAAGAGAAGAGAGTATTGTTGAATGAGGCCCAATGTGGTGTACAATATTCTCTGAACAGATATATCTTCACTACATCTGTACACATAGTAAACTAACTGAGAGAACAGAGACATCTTCACTACATCTGTACACATAGTAAACTAACTGAGAGAACAGAGACATCTCACTACATCTGTACACATACTGTACTAATCTTACTGAAGGAACATAGAATCAGCATTTTCCTCAACATAGATGTAGTATTTTCTCCAACATAGATATAGTATTTTCCCCAACATATAGTATTTTCCTGAACATAGATATAGTATTTTCCTCAACATAGATTTAGTATTTTCCTCAACATAGATATAGTATTTTCCTCAACATAGATATAGTATTTCCCCCAACATAGATATAGTATTTTCCTCAACATAGATATAGTATTTTCCTCAACATAGATTTAGTATTTTCCTCAACATAGATTTAGTATTTTCCTCAACATAGATTTAGTATTTTCCTCAACATAGATATAGTATTTTCCTCAACATAGATGTCCAAGATGTTAGAAGACAAAGTGTATTACAATGGCAGCATGTTTCTAACTGCAAAGGGCTAGATTGTGGCTTGCCACAGGCCAGCTGTCTTGGACCACTCCTGTATTCTATATTCACAAATGACTTACCATCTGCTTTGTGTAAAGCAAGTATACAAATGTACGCGGACGAGTTATATGCAGTAACTAATTGGATACAACTAAATAAGCTGGTATTAAACATCTCAAAGACCAAATCAATTATCATAGGAACCATATATACCAATCCTACACTGAGTCTGCACTTGTCTGGTGAACCCATACAACAGGTTGATAGGGTTAAATTACTGGGAGTCATAATAGATAGTCGACTGACATGGGTAGACACATTGACACAGTGGCTAAGAAAATGGGTAATGGCATTTATATGGCAAGAAAATGCCGTCCTTATGTTCCAGCACATATTCTGGGACAGGTTGTTAAGTCATTCGTTTTAAGCCACCTGGACTACTGCTCACCTGTTTGGTCCTCTACATCTGACAGTGCACAGAGGAAACTACAAATGATCCAGAACAGAGCTGCCAGACTAGTCTTACATTGCCCCATAACAACGGACATAAACCGTATGCATAGGGAACTCTTATGGTTATCGGTAGGGGTGGGACGATACATCGATCCAGATCGATATATCGATCTATTATCAATAATCAAATAGGATCGATGCAACGTAAAAATATCGATTCATATTGCGATACTCTTATTTTGAAAATCCGGCGACGGCGACGTCATATCCGCCCCGGTGAAACTCCGTGTAGCTCTGTACAGCAGAGCAGCGCTAGGGAGCGTCTATTTTGCGATCCGATATAAGTCTACAGTTTTTCCCCGCAACGGGTCAAATGCATCTAACATGCTTTGCATCGTCGCCATTCTTTTATGCCCACGTCGCGTGGGCAGACCTAAATTAACGTTACATTAGCTGCTTAAGCTAACTAAGCTAAGAGAGAGAAACGGAGAGGGGAAGGAGGAGGAGGGCCGGGGGCATTCTGTCTGTGTGTGTGCGTCTGTGTGTCTTGCGTGTGCGTTTGAAAATACCAAATGAAGTCAGGAGTATTATTATATTGATATTATTTACTGAGGATGGACAGATAATGTTGATATTTAAACATATGATCATCATGCAACATAAAACAATTGTAGGAACGGTTTGGGAGAGGAAGGGGTTTTAGCTTGCGTGTTGTGAGTTCCAAAACATTTTACTTAAAGTTTAAAACTCAATATATAAAAACCTGGCACTTTACAGTGAACAGGAGGTCTATTTGTATTAAAAACAATAGATTTTCATTTAAATGTCTGGAAGAGCTCAAAAATAAAAATGTCAATTGATATTTCCGTAGCCTTTTTTTAGTTTATCTAAATGTGACTGATTGTGTTAAATGGGCACATAATATCGTCTCATATCGATCGCAGGCACCTGAATCTAATCGTATCGTATCTTGGCAGACTTTGTGATATCGGCAAATATCGTATCGTTGTCCAAAGAATCGATATCGTATCGTATCGTGATGAAACTGGTGATTCCCACCCCTAGTTATCGGTAGATAAAAGGCTTGTTATATATCATTGGCTACGCTGTCTGCTTCGCCTATGGGAATACACTCAGCGCCTGTGCGCGTTCAATGAAAACTTTTCACATGTACCTTTCCAGGGGAGGAAACTAACTTTTTGGCTTACCAGCCAACTGGCGAGTAGATGATTTTTTTACCAGACAAACTGATTTCTTTACCAGCCAAAAATAAAATCGCTAATTGTGATAATTACTTCTTTGTATGTCTTCGTCTAAATTGATTTTCAATCATAGTAATAATCACACCGTGTCTCTACTCGTTAAAATATTTATTAGCATAAAACATGAATAAGTGTCTCTACTCTCCACAATATTAGCATACAACATGTATTAATCACACTGTCTCTACTCTTCAAAATATTACATCATTAAATCACATATTAACATGAAAGAGGGAACTATTCTGGACTGGGTTGGGCTGAACTGGGCAGTGAAAGATGCTGGGTTGGGCTGGTCTAGGTTATACTGGGTTGGGCTGGTTTAGGTTGGACTGAGTTGGGCAGTGAAAGAACCAAGCATTTCACTGTAATGTAATAGCTAAATAAAACAACTTGAACTTGACTTGTTACATTTGCACTCTGGTTGTATGCCAAATGTATTCTGGTTGTACTGTACTTGTGCTGTAAGATGACAATACATTGGAACCGAATCGACAACGCTAGGGGTTCAGCAGGTGTATTCTGAATGACAATATGACAACATCACCGTTGTGAAGGGCATATGGGCGAGTGGTGATATGGGGGGAAACCCGGTAATAATAAAATGTCACTCGGCTGCATTTAAGCAAAGCCGCTCAGTATAGTCCACTATGTTGAACGCGCGTTATGGTAGCTTGTTACATGCTAGGTAGCTAGCCGGCTAATGCTGGTTGACTTGAGTGAGCCTCACGCCCACTTGTCATTCTCATCCGACTCGAAGGAGACACGTCGCATGCTGTTGTTCGCCCCCATGTCAGACAGACCGCACTTATATCCGAAAGCGACGACTCTACATGCAATTATTTTCATCCACTGATGTGTTTTTGTCTACGTTGTCAAGCCGGTGGCAGGAGTCTGTAGGTCCGCGCGCAGTGATCTGTCCACTTCCCCTAGATGGGCGGCATCTTCTAGAAAACGAGTGTTCATTGGAGGAGCTTAGAGCGCATCTGTACAACGATGATGTTCATTGGTTATGGTTGGATTATTATGAGGCGCAAATGGGAGGAATCAAGGGGGGAGTCAGAGTTCGGCTTGTGCCAGTGTGCGAATCAGCAGATTGCAGAACAATTTTTTTGTTTTGTTTTGTAATTACTAGTACTCGCCAGACTGGCGAGTGCTCTTCATGAATCACTCGCCAAACGTAAAAAATTCTCGCATTTGGCGAGTAAAGTGGCCTAATTTCCTCCCCTGTACTTCATTTGCCCGACCACGCCAACCTCCAGCCACTCAAAGCCCAGGTGTGCGGTCTACTTCTTGCTTCCTCATTGTTTTCAGAGAAACGACTGGCTCATGCCTTTGGCAGTTGAAACGAAAATTGGTTAGTTAGTTAGATAAGAGCTGTAAGGATATACCACCGAAGTCCTCGTTTCAGGACTTCCCCGGCGCATTCGGAAAGGGAAGCACTTGGGGTGCCGCTGTAATGCTCGGTATGGAGTTTTCCTAGCAGACCGGCGCTTCTCTTCGAGGGGCTGCCGATATGCTGTGGCGCGGCCAGTGGACTGGCGGTCGAACCAGGGGAGAGACTTGTTGTCTTCTCTGGCGTGCTCCCCTCCGAAATGCTTTTTTACTCCCGCGTGATGGGGTTAATTGCAGTATGAACGGGGCGAGGCGCGTCTTCGAGAGAGGCGCGTCAGAGGGATTCCCGGGACAACAGGAGGATTCCCTGGGCCCCGTCATCGCCAGATACGGGGAGAGCAGCGCACGGCGTGGAGGCAGAAACGGAGCGGCAGGTGTACAGCGACAGCCCCAGGTGTGGTGCGATGCGATGCTTGTGTAACCCTGAAGTGTGTGTGTGTGTGTGTCCTTTTCTCTCGAGTAGAGAAGGGACCCCACCCGTCAGTTTCTGCTGTGTGTTTCTTGGTCATTGCAATCTATGGCATGCTGGCTCGCGCCGTATTTCGCCTGTTTTTGACAGCGAAGTACCACGCTGGGCCGTGCAGTTTCCTCACTCCTCACTCGTGTTGTCACGACGTCGGGGGGTTGTGTTTTTAGTCATACATGTGTGTATATATATGTATATATTAGGGATGTCCGATATTATCTGCCTACCGATATTATCGGACGATATTGGCATACAAATGTGATATCGGAAAATATTGGTATCGGTTTAAAAAAATATATATATGTCTTTTTTTCTTTATTTTTTTTTAGAGCTGGGCCGTTAACGGCGTTAACGTGCTGCGTTAATGCGAGACTAGTATCGCGCGATAATATAATTGACGCCGTTAATCTTTTTCTCAACGTTGGGTCTGTATTGTCCTTAAATACTTGCCGTAGTTCCCAGCTGTGGTACCAGGAAGTGATTGCACTACCGGAGCTGTAGTCAGAATAATGTGTTAAACTAAAGTAGTGGTCCGATAATCATTGTTATACAGGTGAGGTTAAGAAGTCCTCAGGATATAACTAAGCTTTGAACATTAACACTTTTATCGCCATCATTAAAATTCATGATTTACCATCCCTTGCCAGCTCTATTTGTCTATGGAGAAGTTCCCCTTCTTTGCAGGGCTATAACTTTTTTTATTCTATTGCTAGATTGCCATTATTATGGCCCATTCAATATCCTATATGTATTGTTCAGGGTGTATCAACGTTAAACTTTTTTATTCACATATTCATACTAAAATATGGTCTAAAGTATAAGTATGTTTTTATCTTTTTCTGCAGCTTTCTCCAGAACGTGATTTATAGCCCCAAATGCATTATATTGATGATGAAATACAGTTTGATAGCGATCTGTGCCAGATAAAAAATTTCAACTGGACGTGGTTCTGGAAGTTACTACACGTCATCTGATGTTGACCGGATGGGCGAGGGGGCGTTTTAGTTTTTGTGGGGGGGGAAACCCTGCATATATCGGTATCGGTTGATATCGTTATCGCAAATCAAAGGGGAACTATCTTATAAATGGCCTTTTTCAGTGTTTAGCATTGTTTCCTAGCTATGTGGACTTATATTAATATGATCTGAGTCATCTGAAAATGTGCTGATTTGTGATGTCAGAGAGACACCGCTGCATGATAATGTGGCCCCATGTGCTGAGACTCGTACCCACTCCACACAGTCAGCTCAAAACGGCTTAAGATCTTGAGGTAGAAAAATGCTGTTTTTGAGGACTTGATTAGAAATACAAAACAATGAATTAAAAAAAATTAAAAATTACAGAGGTGTTCCATAAACCCACAGGAATTGTGTAAAAGTGCCCAAACAGTGAAAGAAATAGGAAAATAGTTCCCCTTTAAGAGTTGGACAATATCGGTATATTGGCATCGGTAAAAAAGCCAATATCGAGCATCCCTAGTATATATATATATGTATATATGGTAAATTAGAAATGGGGTGCCCAGAGGTAAATGGGACTATGTCTTACTCTTAACCTGGGCTACGTCCACCTAACAATTGTGTGTATTGAGGCGTACGATTTTCAATCGATGTTATGTCACTCTATATGTCATGCTGGCTCGCGCCGTGTTAACAGAAGCTGAAGTACCGCGCTGGGCCATGCAATGCCTTCACATTTCCCACTCGTGTTCATGAGGCGGAAAATGTATGAGGGGCCGTTTAGACCATATGTGTCACCTCACAGCGCTTTGTGCCAGATCTCTACATTTTCATTTTTCAGATTATTCCAGATTGCTAAAGTACATAATCTAAGCTTTCAAATGATGTGTCATATGTTGAAATCTGAGAATTTTTTTAACACGATGTGCTCAATTATAACTTGTAAACCTGGTTGTGTTCTAGAATACTTAAGGGGGTGAAAGCCCTCTCAAAGGAAGGCCACTTTTCACACTTCAGACAAAGTGAGCTGGGGCGTCCACAAAAACCCCTCCAGCAACGCCCATCTCCTGCATAGCATTAACATAATTAAGTGCTGCCATGAGAGTTCTCTCTCCTCAGGACCCCTGTCTCCCCAGGACCCCCTATCTGGACTGTATAGGACTGAAGCTATGTACCTCCCTCCCCCCATGCTGCTTTGACACCAGAATTTCCCCAAGGGGATTAATAAAGGATCATCTTATCTTAGTAGGTAACATCACAATAAAAAATACACTAAACAATTTTAAGAAGATAAAATAAAAGTCAATTTCTACAGAGTGTATGGATGTAGGGTCCATGTGTGTGTGTGTGTGTGTGTGTGTAATAACAACAAGTTAATAATCTCAGCACTGTATCTGTATCTCTGTGTGTGTGTTGGGTCTTGAGGGGGTTGATTGAAAATGTTATTAACAGATTGCAGAATGGGTACAGTACAGTACAGCTCAATACACACAATTGTTAAGGGGATGCAGACCAGAGAAATACTTTCGTCTTGTTTACATCAGGGTCCCCCATTTTCAATTCATCATAACATTGACATGATGACATACAGGTAGACAGTACTGCTACATCTATACATTTATGGCATACCAGATTTGGCATACCAAATAAACAATTTTAAGAAGTGTTAAGCACCGGTCGTAAACCGAGGTCAGATTGATTATCCCATAACTCATTAGTCCGAATCCCAGCTTCAAGCAGCGTCCCGCGAAGTGTGGGACATCTAGGACTCAATTTGTCTATAACGTTCATGGCTTAAACTCAGCAGACCTCGGCTCACACACAGGCACCCCCCGTCCCCTCCAGTAATACAGTTGATTGATTGGAGTTGCGGGGTATATTTACTTTTCTTTATTTCGCTTTAATCTACTCGGTTCGCCGTAGAGTTTACTGTATGGCATTACTTGATAAAACCAGGCTTGCCGAACCCACCTTTCTCCTTAATCACAATAATCATATGTCTCCTTTTACTCCGTAGGGATAAAGCCACACTTCTAAAGTTTTTACATCATTAATACTCCGTCTGGCTAAAGCCTTACTCAGGAGGTTTTTTACATCATAAATCATGCACATTACAGGCACATTATTATTATTATTATTATTATTATTATTATTATTATTATTACTGGTAAAGTTACAATGCAAAAATACATCTCCATGCTTACCCGTCTTTTTAATCAAAACGCAAAGGGTGAAGTTACAAGGCAAAACACATTTCATGCTTACCCGGCCGTCCGGCCGTCTGAGAGTGAAGAAAGGATACAAAGGATATTTATAAAGAGGTATTTTTTATTAGAAAAAGCTAGTTACAAGAAGAGACTGAAGTGGAAAGTGTCCATTTCAGTTAAAATATGCACAGAACAAAACATCTCATCTGGTTCGGCTTGTGCCCCGTGTCTCGCACCATTCTTCTCATCTCTCAAAAAAAGTCTGGCTCTTGAATCGGCAACCGTCTCTTTTATTTGACATTATACCATATTCCTGATTGGTCTAAACACAGTGATGTCACAGGGTCGTCATTTTGTTTAGCAAACCAACATACAATACATAATTCGTTATGGACTCCTCCTTCTTTGTACTATCGTTACTGCTAGTTACCTAGTGGTTTTTTAAGTAACAGAAAGTCCCTTTTCCCTTCAAAACAGACAACGGCTTTGTCTGTGGTGACCACGTGACTGAGGCCCTCCATAGTATCTCTTAAAGAATCCCTCCAGACAAACAGTTTTTACACATTATTCTTTTAGTATTATTCTCTACTGACAGTCAATTATAAGCATGCCATTTTGAAAACTTTTACTGTACACATTAAACATTTAATTGTTATATAGTTTCTTTTTTAAGATCTCCTCAAAAGTTTCCGGACTCCGTCTTTCAACCCTCAACCCTTAATCCCCTTCCTGTCTGAAAGGGTTAACATCTTACAGCTCTCTATCTCCTTTGCTGGGGCCCACATTCCGCAGGTTTCCTCCCTTTTGCCTGTGAAGAACTGTGGAGAACAGACCTCTCTTTATGGAGATATTAAAGGTTCAGTTCCATTTTTTTATAAGTAGAGCCATCATAGAGCTATTTTTCCAGAGTTCAGTTTAAAGATTTATACTGGTCACATAGGAACGACTCAGGATGTCATTGTCCAAAAGTGTCGCTTGTTTTGTGACACTTCACACCCACTCTGCCATCCTGTGAGGTCATTGTCCATCGTCAATTGAATAATGGAAAAATGAAGCATATGATTACATGTGAAAAATAGATATATAGGGCTGTATTCGAACGAATCAGGATGTCTATTTCAAAAGGTGTCACTTGTTTTGTGACACTTTACACCCACTCTGCCATCCTGTGAGGTCATTGTCCATCGTCAATTGAATAATTGAAAAATAAAGCATATGATTACATGTGAAAAATAGGTATATAGGGCTGTATTGGAACGAATCAGGATGTCTATTTCAAAAGGTGTCACTTGTTTTGTGACACTTTACACCCACTCTGGCATCCTGGGCGGTCATTTTCCATTGTCTTAATAGCGTCTGTACTGGGGGACGAGATGGCGATTGTGGGGTCACGTGGCTGTGACTCTCCACACTAGGGCTGGGCGATAAAACGATAACGATAATCATCGCGATAAATTATTTCCTCGAAATAAACATGAAACGTGGTCGCAAAGTTTCGATATATCGATTTCCCAAGCTTGGACCAAACAGAGTTCCATTCTATGCATATGATCCAGTGGTGGTAGGTTGCCCCCTGGTGGAATATAATAATCTATGCACTGGGCCGTGTGTGTACAGCGTAGGAGAAGGTGCGCGGACTGATGACCGTGATGACGACATCAACTCGAGACAAGACATTCAGTTTTGGTGTTTTGAAATCACGCGGCATAATCACAAGAGAAAAAACATTCATTCAGACTGTGTTGGAACAGTTGTATATAACAAAATGGATTTATATGGATTATGGACTTGGACACATTCATGGAGAATTCAAGCCGGGACCACGACGCTTCTCAAAGGGTTGACTTGGCTCGACACGCGAGTCGCAACGGCTCTCCAACTCGTCTCGTAGTGACCGGCGCAGCAAACAAAGTGAGTCTATTAATAGCCCGTCCGTCGGCGCCGGCATAAGAAGTTAATTACTGACAGAAATGTATATCGACGATAATTATCGATATCGAGTTATATGAAAATAATTTTATCATTTTATCGTGATAACGTTTTTGGTCATATCGCCCAGCCCTACTCCACACCCCCTCTGCCATCTCGGTACCTTGTTACCCTGGTAGCCGGCGGGAAGACTTGCATCTGTTGTTCCCGGCCGATGCACCCAGGCTGTTGTCGTCTTGGTCATCTTGGTCATCTTGGGGTCGCCCCCTCTGACCTCTTGGATCTCTCCCATAGTTTGAGGTAGGTTGATTTGTCACTTCTCGGGCGACCCCCACGGGTCCCCGAGAATTGTAGCAGCAGTCCTCTATTGAAGTGTGGTTGGCCTGGTCTCGTGACCCTGTCCGTAGGCCTCGCAGGACATCACAGATACAGTCCACAGAGGACTCATTTCTTTTCTCTCTTTCAGGTCCATTCAGGGCTCTCGTCGCCCTGTAACCTGGGTCCAGGCCGATGTCTCTCTGTCCGGTCTGGGAGGTCTAGGAGGTCTGGGAGGTCTGGGAGGTCTGGGAGGTCTAGATGAGGACCTTGAGGATGCTCTGGAGCTTGACCTATCGTGTGACCCTGTCCGTAGGCCTCGCAGGACATCACAGATACAGTCCACAGAGGACTCATTTCTTTTCTTTCATTCAGGTCCATTCAGGGCTCTCGTCGCCCTGTAACCTGGGTCCAGGCCGATGTCTCTCTGTCCGGTCTGGGAGGTCTAGGAGGTCTGGGAGGTCTGGGAGGTCTGGGAGGTCTAGATGAGGACCTTGAGGATGCTCTGGAGCTTGACCTATCCCGGTTTTCCTCCAGTTCCGATTTCTGACCTGAGTCAGTATATTCCTTCTTGCCATTCGCTGCGTCGTCCGCTGACTCCGGGGGACAGCCCCCCCCCCCCCCGTCTAAGAGTGTGGCACTGATTCAGGTTTTGTCCCTTTACCAGCGCACATTGTTCACAGGCCTTTCGGACTGTTGTTTCCGTCCACTTCCTTCTTGCACAGGGGGTCTACCCTGTGTTGTGCTTGTCTCGGTCCAGACTGGGTAGTTAGTTACTGTTTATGTCTGGTATTAGCTCCGGCTATGTAGCCTCTTATAGACTCAGCTCCTGCTGATAACACCAGCCTGTATTATTACGCCGGTTCCACTTCCGTCACAGTAGCAGGACTTATGCAGGACTTATTCTGATTTTAAGTAAACATTAGGTTATTTCTAGTTCAGGTGACCTGGTACCTATTTTTCTACTTAGGTTTCGACTGTAAGTAAACATTACTGCTCGCAATGGCTATTTCAGCCTGCTATTCGTAATGGCTATTTCAGCCTGCTATTCGCAATGGCTATTTCAGCCTGCTATTCACAAAGTAGAGTTTTTTTTCTACTTAAGTTCTGACTTTAAGTAAGCATTTAGTTACTTCAAGTCATGAGTAAACCTTTTTACCGTAATCACAAAAATATACTTTAAGTGTGATTCTTTCTTTGAGTAGAACCTTCTACGTTTTTGACTGTAAGAAAACATTACGTAACTTTTTAGTCATGAGTAACCGCTACTTCAAGTCGTTACTTATCAACCCTCTCTTGTTCCTGATAGATTTTTTACCAATATACTTTTGGCTGTCTGCTGCGCTCTGCAGACCATCTACGTCACCAGTGTTCCAGATCTCGAACATTAGGAAGAGTCTTGGTTGGAGAGGTTCTGCCGATAAGACCAATCTTGAGTAAGGTTGACTCAAATCTGTAACTAATTCTACTCCAGAGACACCTGACAGCAGTTATTTCAGTTAATATTCTTTCGGCTGTTGATACCTATTTAATTAGTATACAGCCCAACTCACTTGAACTCATGTTCTAAGCCCCGGAACCTCCAATCCGTTTTGACAGACCTATAAACCAGTGACTTGGCCGCCTAAGCACCACAGCGTCCTGTATGCTGAGGCTTCCAAGTCTCCACAAATCTGATAGGCCCGTCGGATACAGAGACCCTGATGCTCGCTCTGTCCCCCCGCGTCAAGGTGCTAAGCTCGATGAGAGTTTGCAGAGTCTCAATTTGTTACCCATAGGCGCTGGTGAGTGTACATCTCATGCAGCTGATATGGTTGGTAGGGTGCTAACCTACCAAATGGTTGCTGTCAGGAAATCCCTTCTGAATGAAATAGATTACAAATTCACTTTACTTTACTCTGGGTTTAGAGCAAGGACGGACATCTTTACATATTATACTTAAAATATATACAAAATGCATGTAGTATTCTATGTCATGTTCCTTCCTAAATGACAATAACACTACATATTCTTCCTCTTGACAGATGAGCGGTATGTCAAGTGCAGTTTGCACTTGCTTGAGTGTCACGTGTCAGGGCCCCCGAAGGTAATTTCTCCCTTTGTTGCCCTCATCTCTGCTTGCTGCTCTGGGGTTAGTTTCTCCCCCATGTTTCTCCCGTCAAGTGCAGGTTGCACTAGCTTGAGTGTCATGTGTCAGGGCCCCAGAAGGTAATTTCTCCCTTTGTTGCCCCTATCTCTGCTTGCTGCTCGGGGGTTAGTGCGACCCACTCGTCTGGAGGTAGGTATAGGTAATTCTTCTTCCGGGATTTGAATTCCTCCCTTGTTGCCTTCCTTTCTGCTTGCTGTTCTGGGGTTAATGCGGCCCACTCGTCTGGAGGTAGGTATATGTAATTCTTCTTCCGGGATTTGAATTCCTCCCTTGTTGCCTTCCTTTCTGCTTGCTGTTCTGGGGTTAATGCGGCCCACTCGTCTGGAGGTAGGTATATGTAATTCTTCTTCCGGGATTTGAATTCCTCCCTTGTTGCCTTCCTTTCTGCTTGCTGTTCTGGGGTTAATGCGGCCCACTCGTCTGGAGGTAGGTATATGTAATTCTTCTTCCTTGTTCTCTCCTTGGTTGTTTTCGGGGGAGGCTCCTGGGAGGCCCCCCTTTTGTCAGATAGCATTATGACTTGGTCATACAGCCTACACTCGATACGTAGCTGGTCTTGTGACCATGCTGCGCATCGGGCTGCCAGTAGGTTACCCCCTGGGACTCCTCCGAATAGCTTTTCAAGCAGAAAGCATGATCCCTGCATGGGTGTTCCATTCATGACTGATTCGGCTGCAACACTGAGAGACATGCTCCCGTCTCGCACCTGTGGGATCAGTCTTTCCACCATGTTATCCCCTGGATCTTGACCGGGGGTCCTTACTCCTCTTTCCATCCGTTGCGCCATTGAGGCCCTTTCGGGGATCTCCAGTCTTTTGAGATGTCTCAAGATGCGAACTAGCTTCTCTTGTGCTAGCTTTGGTTGTGCCAGCTCTTCCTGAGCTAGCATTGGTCGCTAGCTCCGGCTACTTCGCCTACTGTTAGCTCCTGGCTTTGTTAGCCTGTGGTGAGCTAGTTGGCTCTCGTCTGGCTAGGGCCAGCTCATGGGTGTTAGTACTGGTTTGTTAGCCGATGGTGAGCTAGTTAGCTTCCGTCTGGCCAGCTCATGGGTCTTCCGTCTGGCTAGGGCCAGCTCATGGGTGTTAGCACTGGCTTGTTAGCCGATGTAGTGCTAGTTAGCTTCCGTCTGGCCAGCTCATGGGTGTTAGCACTGGCTTGTTAGCCGATGTAGTGCTAGTTAGCTTCCGTCTGGCCAGCTCATGGGTCTTCCGTCTGGCTAGGGCCAGCTCATGGGTGTTAGCACTGGCTTGTTAGCCGATGTAGTGCTAGTTAGCTTCCGTCTGGCCAGCTCATGGGTCTTCCGTCTGGCTAGGGCCAGCTCATGGGTCTTCCGTCTGGCTAGGGCCAGCTCATGGGTGTTAGCACTGGCTTGTTAGCCGATGTAGTGCTAGTTAGCTTCCGTCTGGCCAGCTCATGGGTCTTCCGTCTGGCTAGGGCCAGCTCATGGGTGTTAGCACTGGCTTGTTAGCCGATGTAGTGCTAGTTAGCTTCCGTCTGGCCAGCTCATGGGTGTTAGCACTGGCTTGTTAGCCGATGGTGAGCTAGTTAGCTTCCGTCTGGCCAGCTCATGGGTCTTCCGTCTGGCTAGGGCCAGCTCATGGGTGTTAGCACTGGCTTGTTAGCCGATGTAGTGCTAGTTAGCTTCCGTCTGGCCAGCTCATGGGTGTTAGCACTGGCTTGTTAGCCGATGTCGTGCTTGTTAGCTTGCAGTTCTGTGAACCGTCTTTTTGACTGCGCTTCACATCCAGTCTCTCCTCCTTACAAACAGTGTCTCTGGGCTAGGGAGCCCTCGCTTTTCTGTGAACGGTCGTTTTGACTTCGCTTCACATCCAATCTCCCCTCCTTACAAACAGTGTCTCTGGGCTAGGGAGCCCTCGCTTTTCTGTGAACGGTCGTTTTGACTTCGCTTCACATCCAATCTCCCCTCCTTACAAACAGTGTCTCTGGGCTAGGGAGCCCTCGCTTTTCTGTGAACGGTCGTTTTGACTTCGCTTCACATCCAATCTCCCCTCCTTACAAACAGTGTCTCTGGGCTAGGGAGCCCTCGCTTTTTCTGTGAACGGTCGTTTTGACTTCGCTTCACATCCAATCTCCCCTCCTTACAAACAGTGTCTCTGGGCTAGGGAGCCCTCGCTTTTCTGTGAACGGTCGTTTTGACTTCGCTTCACATCCAATCTCCCCTCCTTACAAACAGTGTCTCTGGGCTAGGGAGCCCTCGCTTTTCTGTGAACGGTCGTTTTGACTTCGCTTCACATCTAGTCTCCCCTCCTTACAAACAGTGTCTCTGGGCTAGGGAGCCCTCGCTTTTCTGTGAACGGTCGTTTTGACTTCGCTTCACATCTAGTCTCCCCTCCTTACAAACAGTGTCTCTGGGCTAGGGAGCCCTCGCTTTTCTGTGAACGGTCGTTTTGACTTCGCTTCACATCCAATCTCCCCTCCTTACAAACAGTGTCTCTGGGCTAGGGAGCCCTCGCTTTTCTGTGAACGGTCGTTTTGACTTCGCTTCACATCTAGTCTCCCCTCCTTACAAACAGTGTCTCTGGGCTAGGGAGCCCTCGCTTTTCTGTGAACGGTCGTTTTGACTTCGCTTCACATCCAATCTCCCCTCCTTACAAACAGTGTCTCTGGGCTAGGGAGCCCTCGCTTTTCTGTGAACGGTCGTTTTGACTTCGCTTCACATCTAGTCTCCCCTCCTTACAAACAGTGTCTCTGGGCTAGGGAGCCCTCGCTTTTCTGTGAACGGTCGTTTTGACTTCGCTTCACATCCAATCTCCCCTCCTTACAAACAGTGTCTCTGGGCTAGGGAGCCCTCGCTTTTCTGTGAACGGTCGTTTTGACTTCGCTTCACATCCAATCTCCCCTCCTTACAAACAGTGTCTCTGGGCTAGGGAGCCCTCGCTTTTCTGTGAACGGTCGTTTTGACTTCGCTTCACATCCAATCTCCCCTCCTTACAAACAGTGTCTCTGGGCTAGTTGGCTCTCGTCTTGGGTAGGGCCAGTTCGCTTCCTGTGGGCAAAGCACGAAATTATGCTGCACTTGTAACTCCCCCCAGAGCTCTATAAACATTATGTTACCCTTTAGTTGTGAGTAAACGTTGCTTTAATCACCAAGATAGAGCTTTCTATTCATTTGTGATATCCCCGAGTACAGCCTTCCACTTGAGTCGCCAGTAGAGCTTTCTACTTTAATTTTTGCCAAATCTGTAATTTAATTTTACTCCAGAGGCTTTTGACAGTAGTCCTGTCTTCTTCGGCCGTTTAGCACCTATTTTGGTTAGTATAAATGCACATCGCCAGGGACGCCATGTTAAGCACCGGTCGTAAACCGAGGTCAGATTAATTATCCCATAACTCATTAGTCCGAATCCCAGCTTCAAGCAGCGTCCCGCGAAGTGTGGGACATCTAGGACTCAATTTGTCTATAACGTTCAGGGCTTAAACTCAGCAGACCTCGGCTCACACACAGGCACCCCCCGTCCCCTCCAGTAATACAGTTGATTGATTGGAGTTGCGGGGTATATTTACTTTTCTTTATTTCGCTTTAATCTACTCGGTTCGCCGTAGAGTTTACTGTATGGCATTACTTGATAAAACCAGGCTTGCCGAACCCACCTTTCTCCTTAATCACAATAATCATATGTCTCCTTTTACTCCGTAGGGATAAAGCCACACTTCTAAAGTTTTTACATCATTAATACTCCGTCTGGCTAAAGCCTTACTCAGGAGGTTTTTTACATCATAAATCATGCACATTACAGGCACATTATTATTATTATTATTATTATTACTGGTAAAGTTACAATGCAAAAATACATCTCCATGCTTACCCGTCTTTTTAATCAAAACGCAAAGGGTGAAGTTACAAGGCAAAACACATTTCATGCTTACCCGGCCGTCCGGCCGTCTGAGAGTGAAGAAAGGATACAAAGGATATTTATAAAGAGGTATTTTTAATTAGAAAAAGCTAGTTACAAGAAGAGACTGAAGTGGAAAGTGTCCATTTCAGTTAAAATATGCACAGAACAAAACATCTCATCTGGTTCGGCTTGTGCCCCGTGTCTCGCACCATTCTTCTCATCTCTCAAAAAAAGTCTGGCTCTTGAATCGGCAACCGTCTCTTTTATTTGACATTATACCATATTCCTGATTGGTCTAAACACAGTGATGTCACAGGGTCGTCATTTTGTTTAGCAAACCAACATACAATACATAATTCGTTATGGACTCCTCCTTCTTTGTACTATCGTTACTGCTAGTTACCTAGTGGTTTTTTAAGTAACAGAAAGTCCCTTTTCCCTTCAAAACAGACAACGGCTTTGTCTGTGGTGACCACGTGACTGAGGCCCTCCATAGTATCTCTTAAAGAATCCCTCCAGACAAACAGTTTTTACACATTATTCTTTTAGTATTATTCTCTACTGACAGTCAATTATAAGCATGCCATTTTGAAAACTTTTACTGTACACATTAAACATTTAATTGTTATATAGTTTCTTTTTTAAGATCTCCTCAAAAGTTTCCGGACTCCGTCTTTCAACCCTCAACCCTTAATCCCCTTCCTGTCTGAAAGGGTTAACATCTTACAGCTCTCTATCTCCTTTGCTGGGGCCCACATTCCGCAGGTTTCCTCCCTTTTGCCTGTGAAGAACTGTGGAGAACAGACCTCTCTTTATGGAGATATTAAAGGTTCAGTTCCATTTTTTTTATAAGTAGAGCCATCATAGAGCTATTTTTCCAGAGTTCAGTTTAAAGATTTATACTGGTCACATAGGAACGACTCAGGATGTCATTGTCCAAAAGTGTCGCTTGTTTTGTGACACTTCACAAGAAGATAAAAATAAAAGTCAATTTCTATGGATGCAGATGTGTCACACACACCATGATATGCTAAGAGTTAAAAAAAAAAGAAGAAGAGAGTATTTGATGAAGAAACTGTACATTGTATGAGGTGGGGTGGGGGGTAGTTACACATACACACATCAAGCTGCAAGCAGAATTATTGTTACATCTATGTCACAACGAGAAAAAGCAACAAAGTCCTCACTCAGTGGCATGGGCCATTCTCTGATGCATAAATAATAAAATAATGTATGATTGAAGTGATGGATGTCAGTGTCACAGTTACACATACACACAGTCCTCATATCCATTCTAGTTACACATACACACGGTCCTCATGTCCCTCCTAGTTACACATACACACAGTCCTCATATCCCTTCTAGTTACACATACACACAGTCCTCATATCCCTTCTAGTTACACATACACACAGTCCTCATATCCCTCCTAGTTACACGTACACACATCTTAAACTAGCTGGACTCAGTGGCTAAGAGGTGATGGGCATCTTAAACTAGCTGGACTCAGTGTCTAAGAGAGGTGATGAGCATCTTAAACTAGCTGGACTCAGTGTCTAAGAGAGGTGATGAGCATCTTAAACTAGCTGGACTCAGTGTCTAAGAGAGGTGATGAGCATCTTAAACTAGCTGGACTCAGTGTCTAAGAGAGGTGATGAGCATCTTAAACTAGCTGGACTCAGTGTCTAAGAGCGGTGATGAGCATCTTAAACTAGCTGGACTCAGTGTCTAAGAGAGGTGATGAGCATCTTAAAATAGCTGGACTCAGTGGCTAAGAGGTGATGCAGCATCTTAAACTAGCTGGACTCAGTGGCTAAGAGGTGATGCAGCATCTTAAACTAGCTGGACTCAGTCAAGCAGAATTATTGTTAAATCTATGTCACAACGAGAAAAAGCAACAAAGTCCTCACTCAGTGGCATGGGCCATTCTCTGATGCATAAATAATAAAATAATGTATGATTGAAGTGATGGATGTCAGTGTCACAGACCATATACACAGTCCTCATATCCCTTCTAGTTACAGATACACACAGTCCTCATATCCCTCCTAGTTACACGTACACACAGTCCTCATATCTCTCCTAGTTACACATAAATACAGTCCTCATATCTCTCCTAGTTACACATACACAGTCCTCATATCCCTTCTAGTTACACATACACACAGTCCCCATATCCCTCCTAGTTACACATACACACAGTCCTCATATCCCTCCTAGTTACACATACACACATCTTAAACTAGCTGGACTCAGTGGCTAAGAGGTGATGAGCATCTTAAACTAGCTGGACTCAGTGTCTAAGAGAGGTGATGAGCATCTTAAACTAGCTGGACTCAGTGTCTAAGAGGTGATGCAGCATCTTAAACTAGCTGGACTCGGTGGTTAAGAGGTGATGCAGCATCTTAGGTGGTGATGCAGAATCCCTCCTAGTTACACACTGTGTGGCTAGCTAGCTAACGCTAACGTTAATGTAGCATGGGCTCGTCGTAATAACACAATAAACGTGACATGGTTGGACTTGCGGTCGGCAGAAAAACTTGGTGTAGTTTTATCAAAGATGCGGAATTGTAAGGAGTTGGATGCTACTGTAAACAAACATTCTTAAACTTACCCATGCAGACGCATCTCGACCGATCTCATAGTTAATTCCGTTGAATAGCGCGGTGTTTTCACCGGTGAGCCGAGACTGAATCAACTGGATTAACAATCCGATTAGATCCGATGCATTCATCTCTTTCTGATCCAGAGTGCAGCTGCTCCAACCAACGTGATGATAATCCCATTGAAAGTGTAAACAGACGTAGAGCCAGTGCGTCGCTCTAACACTCCCCCAATGTAAATCTCTGCGGGTTGCAGCCTAGGTTTGATTCACATGCAAATACAGTAATTACGCCCACGTTTCACTGAAAGAAAGTCAGTGAACAGCTTATTTTTAAACAAAGGATTGATACTATTTTAGATATTCTAACTGTTCGTTTTTATAGTAAACATGTGCTTATACATTCAATTTATAATAAGGTGAAATGGTGGCGTGTCTAAAGCGAAAACGTGCTTTTTCCGTCAGCAGGTCCTTTTTCAGTCATGTAAAATGACTGTCTGGTAAGTCAAGTGCCCCACCGATTCTATTATTATTGTAATGTGATTTGACCCCGCTGCCTCCTGGTGTTTAGCTTGGAGAATTGCGAGTGGTGCTTGGAGTTCCGGGAACTGGCGTGGCGTTGCACTCGGTGGGGGCATTGTACTTGATCGTGTGTTGGATATGACGTTTTAGTCTTATCCCCCATAAGAATATACCTGGTATGATTTCTGACTGTCTGATAATAGATTGTCAGTGACCCTACAGTCTATGTTATTTATAATAACGGTAAGGCCGCTGGGTCCGGTGGTGCTCAGCCCGGAGGCAGCGGACGGTGTCTGGTCCCATGTTTTCAAATTGGAACCGGCATTATACCTGTAGGGGGTCCTTTACAGTCTGTTCATGTGGGTATATGACGTATCGGTCTTCTCCTTCGGGAGAAGGCCTGATGTGTGGGGCTGTACTATATTTATTGATTAAATATCTTACATCCAGCTCCTCTGGTCAACCATGAGCGCCTGCGCACCTCCCCGGTTTGGGTTGTTTATTCAAGGTTCCTTTTTCGTCTTGCTCCGTTTCTGGCTCTGCTGTGATACAGCAGGTGTCACAGCCATGACGGCCAGACAAAAATGTTGGCGAAATAGATCGATTTTCCAGTCCCAGTAATGGGGACCGGTTGAAGGGTCTGCCCCCGTTTTCTGTGAGAACTGGGGGAGTGATTCAGACCCATGCCACGCATGTGTCCCGATCGTGTGAATACTTTCGGCAACCCACTTGTCCTTCCGCATTGCTCTGATTGGCCAGCGCTCTCCTTCATGAATACCAGCTCTACGCACTAGCGTAGAAGATCGCAAGTCACGTGAAACACTGCAGACCACTGATTGGTCAGAAGAGGGACGCGTCACTCGTTGGAGGCTCTCCACAAAAAAACAGAAAGCCGCCATCTTTAAGCTGTCGCATAGGATTTCATTTGCAGCAGGAACAAGTACAATAATAAACAAAAAAGGATACAGTCACTGTGTATTCTGCCTCATTTATTGATGAAACAAAACCGACATCAACACAATTGGCCACAGAGCGGAGAGTTTAGTCTCACAAAAAGATCGCTGACTTGTTAAGCTTGTTGTTAGGTTAGATCTAATGTTGTGCTAGTGTTTTAGCATGGCTATCGTACATAGCGTGATCAATATAACTCGCTATTGATTGTTTGTACTAGTAACTAATGGTTAATGCTAGTAGAATAGACACAACGTGAGGTAATCACCATCCATTTTAAACCGGTTATTACCTAATGCTAACGTTAGCAGATAGACGCGAGAGCCTAGGTAACGTTAAAGCAATGAGAGGTAACGTTAGCGTTAGCAGAATAGACAACGAGAGTCTCGTTAATGTTGTTATTGATTGATTGAAAACTGTGTTTTTACTCTGGCGCGCGCCTAGCTCGCGGACATAGCTATGCTGGAGCTCTCAGCTGTACACCACAGCGTGACAGGTACGAAATGCGCATAATGTCATTCGAATATGGGGTTGAAAGACGCACAGTGGTACTGTGCTGTATTTTTCTCCCCGACTCGTATGTGAGTGGATGACGAGTAGAGGGTTTAGACTGAGTTCCACATCTCTGATCGTCTTTTACAGCTGTGTGTGTTGAGCGTGTGGTGGAGTACCCGTTCTCCAAGCTGTTAAGTTGGATTGAAAAGGTAGTTTTCAATTGGTTGGTCAATCATTGATGTGGGACCTCGGCCACTGGGCTGTGTCACATCTCACATGGCGGACTTCGCCGACTCCCTTTAACGTGGGGTGCCGGCCCAATACGGTGGGGAGGTAGTGGGCCTATTCTGACTCTCTATGGCCTAACGTATTGGTAATTAGAGGTCAGTGCTCCTGGGTTCCGGGTGTTTTTCAACACTGCCGTTAGGAACCGGGCACGCCCCCGGATCTGTCTCCGGATCTGTCTGAACAGCATAGAAGCGGCGTTTTCTATGTGTACAGATGGGAAGGAGGCTTTTTTATGTAGGTTTCCCTCATCTGGGTTGACAGTACTAAGGTATTGGTCAGCCTGTAGGTCCCTGTAACCCCTGGGGGGCTCGTTGAGAGGGCTTGTCTGGTTAGACACAGCCAGAGACCCCCAAGAGAGGGTGACGGGGCAGGCCTGTGGTCACAGGGGGGGGGGGGGGGGGGCACCTGTGGTGGGCCAGTGGAATGCTGCTCTCGGGTGGTCAGTCCCTCTAGCGCCTCTGTGACTTACGGCTAGGACGCATACCCCCTGTCTGTTTTACTGGGGGCAGCTGCGTTAGGGGACACAGGACTCGCCTTGGCCGCACCGGGCGGGGTCGGTCTTATCCTAGTGACCGCCGGGTGTCAGCCATGCTCTGCTGTACTGGTCACCTGTAGGCCCCAGCATTCCGGGAGGCTCACTGGCGGCTGCCTCGGCAGGCCTGGCTTTGTGCTTCCGGTGTGGGAATGGGGGGGGGGGGGGCTTGCCGTCAGCTCTCTGTGGCTCGTCGGTCAAGCACGTGCGCACTCCCTCTCTCGGCGCTCGGCTCGATAGGGTGCACGGTGGCCCTGGGGGGGGGGGGGGGGGGGTAGGGCTCTGTCATGAATCCGGGTGAGGACTTTTTGGTCCTCATCGGAACCTTCGGGGGGGGTTCTGTCTCGCAGCCTCTGCCGGGGGCCCGCCTCTGTAGAGGAGGAGTGCAGCTCTTAGAGCTGGAACCCCTTCTGCATCCCGCTGCCGCGCGGCTGGCAGGGTGCGTGATGGGGTAGACAGTGGTTTTTTGCATGATCTACTCACCTTGTGCGTTTTGGGGAAACTGCGCCACACTGCGTATGATTGGTGTCCTTCTCTCCGCTCCTCGTTAGGAGGCGCGAGGGGGTCGGACCCCACCCCATGTTTTTCTGATGGTCATGAAGGGACCTCAGGGGGTGCATTTGTCGGGGCTACGGCCCTGCTTCGCCCGTTGTCCCATAGACGAAGCAGACAGCGTAGCCAATGATATATAACAGAGGTTATCCTATAACCCTAGTTATATGATTGCCGTAGCGGTCTGCTTTAATCGCAGCCCTGAGGACCTTTGGCTGGGTTTCGCTGAAAATTCAGACTCGGAAGGAAGAAGTAGACCGCACACCTGGGCTTTGAGTGGCTGGAGGTGGGCGTGGTCGGGCAAATGAAAGGTTTGAAAGGTGTGAAAAGTTTTCATTGAACGCGCACAGGCGCTGAGTGTATTCCCTTAGGCGAAGCAGACAGCTAACTAGGGTTATAGGATAACCTTCGTCTTAAATACAGTCACATTCTACAATAACAGCATCCACACCTCTAAGCCTACGTTTTTATATAGTCAAATTATCAGATGTAGTCACTTACACAATCATTTAACTAGAATGGCAGGAGAAGGTAAAATCATGTTACCTCGCCGAAAATTGAATGCCATACGAAAATCTGTAATTTATCTAGCCATTACTTATTGGAATAGCTGCCCAGAACACATACGGCAATTAACACATTGGTCGCCAAAAATTACTTACGCCGTTTTTGCCCACCATGCGCTGAACGCCAACAACGTTGCATGCCGTTTTTGGGATCAATATTTAATTTTCTCGCCATGGCATTCATAATTCATCCAGCCAACCTCCGGACTCCAGCGGGACCCTGTATGAGATTGCAACGCCTCAATACCGCCGCCTGGTGGATGGTCGGGCGAGTTACACTCTCGCCAAAACCGGAAGTGCCGATCGGTGCGTCGAGGAAATCCCTCCGGCAGTTGCATCTTGTTACGGGACTCCAGACAAACACTATAGTGCATTTGGATCGCTTCCATAACGCAATAATCTATATGATTTCGGCGTTTATTGCACCATACAAACCGGAAATGGGTGTAGGAGATCGGCGTCAAATAATTGGGATCTTTCTCCTCCAGTCTCATCGGCGCACGGTAAGAGGACACTAACGTTAATTTCAGCCCGATTGTTTATTCATTTCACTGCAAACCATCTGATCAGCGTATCAACCCATAGTAAATAAAGCCGTTACTGACGATCAAGGAATTATAAACGACCCCCACCCCCTTTCCTTCACGCATGATGAAGCATAATGTATATCGATCGTATACATTTGAATTTTTTAATATAGCGTGTATAGGAAAGAAACGCCAATCGATAATCTATATATGCTTCAGGGCCTATAACTACTGTTTTTGGAATTACAGCAGAAAAGATTAAAAACATACTTATATTCTCGACGCTAGTAACGCAACAATGTATGAATGAAAAAATATAACGTTCCCACATCCTGAATGATAGATAATCGATGTTGAATGGGCCATAGTAATGTCAATATAGCAATACAATTTAAAAAGTTATAGCCCTACAAAGAAGGTAAACATCTCCATAGGCTTTTAACGGTGGCAGACTGGCTATATTGATGGATATAACCCATGGCGCCCAATGTGTTAAATAGCAAATCATCATTTAAACATAAATTCCGAATGTATTACTTAGCTAGTGAGCAGTAGTCCAGTGGTTATTTATTTTTGTTTTTAATTATTTGTTATTATTTTCTTAACTGTGACAAGCTGAAGATGGTAATGCTGCCCTTTACAGGCAAGCATTAGCTCTTCATCTTTCATGTGCAATATTGTTTTTTTTTGTATGTATTTTTTTGTATGATTGTAATAAGTTAGGTTGTTGTTTTGGTTATATACTGAATATGTGTGTATATGTATGTATGTATACATGTATATATGTGTGTGCTTATGTATGTATATTTGTAGGTGTATTAGGGATGGGACTTTCTAGCAAAAGTGCTATTCGAATATTCGTTTTTCAAAATTTCAAATATTCGACCCCCCCCCCCCCCCCCCCCCAAATTTTGTATTTTTTTTATTAAAAATATATTGTTATCTTTTGTTTCAGTTTGAATTAAGTTAAAATGTTCAGTTTCAGTTAAATTCAGTTATTCTTTTTAATAGAATGGATAATTAAAATCAAAGGGTATTGCACATAAATAGGCACTTCTATCAACCGGTTTTAATAAACAAACAGAAACAGTAGCATGTGCATCTTTTAGATCAATTAGGCCAGGGGTTCCTAAACTTTTCAGGCCAGGGCCCAGAAAATAAGGCGTCGGAGAGCCGCGGCCCAATGCACATCATCAGGCTTTTTTTTTTTTTTTTTTTTGCCAGGCGACCGATTTTTTAAGCCAAATATCACTTCAATCCTATTAAGTTAGTTCAAGTTAGTTATTCATTTATATGTGCTATTTATGAGAGGGCTAACTTGTTGCAAAATAATAATGATAATAATAATAGCCTCATTAAAATACTATTGTTGCTTCGGTTGTTTTCAGCGTTTTATGTGCATAATCTGTTATTTAGTTTGAAATGTTCGTTGAAATAAGTAGATTTTTCGTTTTTGTTTATTTATTAAGTTAATATAAAACCATATAGTCACATTTTAGAATACAATAGAATATAATTTTAGAATACAACTAGAAACACTGTCCTGGCCTGCTTCTAAGTTCAGTGGCCTGACAAAAAAAAATTTAAATAAAAAAATAATTTTTTTTTTTTTTTTTTTTTTTTTATCATCTCGCGGCCCACCCGTGGCTGCTCGCGGCCCACCTTTGGGTCGCGACCCCGACTTTGGGAACCACTGAATTAGGCTATGAAAATTAGGCTGCCTTTAAATATAAAAAGGAATGAAATAAGAATGGTTTGCTTAAAAAAGAAATTATTATATATATTGGTTTGATTTTTGATTTTCTGATATGAAAATCGAATGTAGATATGGGATTGAATATTCGGTCCCATCCCTAATGTGTATATATTGATATGTGGGACTTCGGACCCCAGGAAGACTAGCTGGTGCCATTGGCATCAGCTAATGGGGATCCTTTTTAATAAACAAATACAAATATGATGGTTCTCTCTCAATTTCAGAAAAGGACACAGACTGGTTTGTAATCCAAGGTTATGAGGAGCTTGGAGAGAAACGTGGAGCTAAACTACAGACAAGACTATTGGAAATCCCGCTCAAGAGATTGTCAGCGGTAAGATGGGGAAGAAGATTACAGTGGGAGTTGTTTTGCATAATCCATTCTTAACTAGGCTTGCCATGTCTTGTTCATGGCTGGGTCTTGCTTAACTAGGCTTGCCATGTCTTGTTCTTGGCTGAGTTGGGCTTGGCTGGGTGTCTGTCTGTAGCCTACTGTCTCTTGGTGAGAGAGAGGTGTGGAGAGAGAGACACTCTAACCAAACACACTCAGTTTAGTTTGCGCAGCAGACTTTGATAGTGGGATGTACAATGTACCCCTGTTGTGTACCCTTTTTAACAAATATCAGACCAAAACCCTGCTCAGACTAGTGTGAGTAAAAAACCGGCTCAGAGAGATTGGTGTTGGATTATTCCTGATTCTTGGACTATTAGTCAGTTAAGATACATCCAAATAAATCAAGCAAATCAATAAAAATGTAGATTGTGGTTGAGGCATATAGCCATAATATCTGTCCTATTGAGTGTAAACACTTCTACTTTTCAAGTTCAAGTTCAATTTCTTTATTAGTTGTCATACAGAAGTACAGAATACTTTTATATAAAATGCTTCTTTCTGTTTTGGTCCAGAGATTGTGCTAGATAAAAATAGATAAGTATAGTAAGTATAAAATAGAAGTCAAGTACGTAGACAAAAGTGTTCAATATATATATACATATATACAATGTACAATGCAGAGTAGAAAAGTAACTGAGTTACAATACTATATACTATACAGTAGGGCTGTACCGAATGTCATTTTTTAGCATTCGAAGCTTCGATTGAAGTATTCGAACGAAGCTTCGAATGTCTATAAAAAAATGTACTTAAAGGAAAACGCCAACATTTTGGGAAATTAGCTTATTTGCCATCTTCCCTGGAGTTAGACAAGAAGATACATACCCTTTTCTTCTCTGTGCGTGCATTAGGCTTAGGGAACATCCGCTCCGTTAGCGTAGCTTAGCTTCATCACTGGAAGTGGGTCAGACTTGTACCCTGACGTTCCCTACAGTCACGAAATACACTCCAAATACAACTCCAAAACGTTCCTGTAAACATGTTGTGACCTGTGTATTTACCATGTGGAGAAATAAAAAATAATTGAATTAGACAATTACGTTTTCTAAGCAAATATACTCTGAACAATTTTTTTGCCGAACCACTCCTCTCGGGGCGCAGTCAGTGATTTTAACGTGACGCTGCGTTTGTTTACATTCTAATTTCATCCAAAGGATCCGAACCGATTGAAGTTTATGGATACCATGACTTAAAATCCTCTTACCTTGACGATTAAAAGCCTCCCCAGTTTAGAAAACAGTATTCCCATGGCTGGTGTTGATGATATGCTGCACGCTAACGGAGCTAACCAACAACCAATCGGGCACTCAAGCAGATAACGAGGGCAATAACTTCCGGTCGGGGAGTTCCAAAATAAAAGAGCAACGTCTATAGCAGCGGAAATACGTTTATTTTGTACATTATCTAACGTTAACACGAACCTAAACTAACGTTACAACTAACCTAAAGTTAGTTTAGGTTCGTGTTAACGTTATATAATGTACAAAATAAATGTAATTCCGCTGCTATAGACTTCACTCTTTTATTTTGGAACTCCCCGACCGGAAGTTATTGCCCTCGTTATCTGCTTGAGTGCCCGGTTGGTTGTTGGTTAGCTCCGATAGCGTGCAGCATATAATCAACACCAGCCATGGTAATACTGTTTTCTAAATTGGGGAGGCTTTTAATCGTCAAGGTAAGAGGATTTTGAGTCATGGTATCCATAAACTTCAATCGGTTCGGATCCTTTGAATGAAATTAGAATGTAAACAAATATGGCGTCACGTTAAAATCACTGACTCCGAGAGGAGTGGATCGGCAAAAAATAGTTCAGAGTATATTTGCTTAGAAAACGTAATTGTCGAATTCAATAATTTTTTATTTCTCCACATGGTAAATACACAGGTCACAACATGTTTACAGGAACGGTTTGGAGTTGTATTTGGAGTGTATTTCGTGACTGTAGGGCACTGTAGGGAACGTCAGGGTACAAGTCTGACCCACTTCCAGTGATGAAGCTAAGCTACGCTAACGGAGCGGATGTTCCCTAAGCCTAATGCACGCACAGAGAAGAAAAGGGTATGTATCTTCTTGTCTAACTCCAGGGCCACTAAGCCCAGGTGACCGCGGCTAGCACGCCCCCCTTATCGCCCGCTGCCGTGCTGTGAAACGGAAGAGCCAGCGAGGCTACGCGAGGCGGTGGTTTCAGCAGCAGCGGCCTTCTTCTTCCGAGGCGGCTCGTTCTTATTCATCCCTAATGTCATGTATGTTGTGTATGTCATAAATGTCGATATGAATTGAAAATGGGGGACCCTGATGTAAACAAGATGAAAGTCTTTCTCTGGTCTGCATCCCCTTAACAATTTTCATTCATTAATTTCTCCCCCACTACTCCCAAAAGTAACACTAAATAGATAAAGTACAACAACGCCAAACAATGTTTGTTTACACTGCACACGACACTCGAGGCTGCATGGGTGTAATCTCTCCTCTAGCAAAGAGGTTGCGTTCAGGAATCGACATTGTGATGTCCTACGGATCTTCCTCTCTAAAAGCCCCACGCAATACAGCATGTCTTTAATGTTCAGGCAGGAATTCACCGCAAGAAAATGTGTTGCTAATCTTTGTTCAGTACAATATGATTGGAAAAATAAGCTACATCTGGAATGAATAAAGTGATTTATTTTTTTTAACTGTCAAGGGTACCAGCGTCTTTTTATCCAGTAGCGCGACTAATATCCATATCAGTTACATCATCCAAGGTATTGTTACTCAATGTTTGTGAGCGTGGTTTGGAGATATTCACAGTAATTGTTAATTCAGTAAAGTAGTCAGATCTACTCTTTATTGAAGGTACTGATATGATATGATTCTACGATTAATACTACAAATGTAATGGTCCTCAATGAGTATAACAATTACACAAAACATTAGATTTATATCAGCCTTTCTGAAAGAAGAAATGGTTTCTTTATACATAGTCCTATATATATAATTTGAAATAAAAAAAATACCATGTTCCTTAGTCCTGTATTATGATCAAACAATTACACAAAAATGCATCCTATATAGACTCATATGCCAAAACATTCAGAAATACCCAAATGATGCAAGTTTGTTTTTTTATGACATGCACAACTACAAGCTTTTAAGAACACTGACATAACCGCTGAATATCACTGAAATCCAAGTTAATGTATATCTTAGAAGTTCTTTGTTTCATCGTACAAACAGCCAAAGCTGTCATGTATGTTGTGTATGTCATAAATGTCGATATGAATTGAAAATGGGGGACCCTGATGTAAACAAGACAAATGTCTTTCTCTGGTCTGCATCCCCTTAACAATTGTGTGTATTGCGCCAAAGGGAACACAGTTTCTTGAGTCTGGCGTTGTTGTACTTTATCTATTTAGTGTTACTTTTGGGAGTAGTGGGGGAGAAATTAATGAATGAAAATTGTTAAGGGGATGCAGACCAGAGAAAGACTTTCGTCTGGTTTACATCAGGGTCCCCCATTTTCAATTAATATCGACATTTATGACATACACAACATACATGACATTAGGGATTAATAAGAACGAGCCGCCTCGGAAGAAGACGGCCGCTGCTGCTGAAACCACCGCCTCGCGTCGCCTCGCTGGCTCTTCCGCTTCACAGCGCGGCAGCGGGCGATAAGGGGGGCGTGCTAGCCGCAGTCACGTGGGCTTAGTGGCCAATCAGAGGAACCCGGAAACCGAACTGCGTTGTATTTGGCATAGACCCTGCCGGACCATGTAGAATCCGGACCTTGTAGACTGACATAATTCTGTGCATAGTTTAGTCTACACAGGCCATATTTCAAATAATCAAAATCTTACTTCATTCATCTTAAACATTCTTGATTTGGGGGATTGGTAGTTCCCATGAAATCTGAAGTTGTTCAAACGACAACAGCGATCCACCTTGAATTAAATCACACAGCCGAGTGAAACCTTGTTGGCTGCGTCAGTCACGAAAGGGGCTACTTAATTCATTAATCCAATCCACTTTATTTATAGAGCACATGTAAAAACAACAACGTTTACCAAAGTGGTGTAGAAGTCCCACAACATAAGATAAAAAAAATAAATATATATATATATTATATAAAAAAAAAAAAAAAAGATTCGAAGCTTCGAATTAGAATCGAAGCTCGCCCCCGAGGCTTCGATTGCAAAAAAAAGCTTTGAAGGTCAGCCCTAGCATAAACTATATCTTAAATGATGGCTATGTGTCTAATACGCCCGTTGCTTATCAATGACTTGTTTGCAGTCAACATTGTCAAAATGGATTGTTTTTTAATCTGTACATTTCCGTTTTATACCATTTTGAAAAACTCGTTTTTGGAAATTTCCAGAAAAAAATGGTGATTCTGCAGGAATCGCCTTTTACTGGAATACACAAAAAATGTTGTCATTTTTCGGCCTATTTATGAATCGTTTTCAAATAAACGCTAGATTATCGATAGTATGTGTACTTATGCACGCTAGGGAAGTGGGCTGAAAAATCGATTATCCATTTCCTGATCAGCACACACACGCACACACACACATATGGGACACACTGATATATAGGCGAAAAATTATTTTTTCTGATTATCCCAAGACTGGTAAAATAGATTCCTTACCTCAGATCAGATGTTCTCCAAAAAGATTATTCCAATTCCTGATTGCCATTCCAAATATCGATCGCGTTTATTGATCCAACGCTGGGTACTGGAAACACATAATCCACGCTGTTCTGAGGGTGGGCAATGACTGGGATCGTCTCCGGTTATATGCCTGATAAGTAAAATGTGGATTCCGGAGTCTTTTTTTCCCATCCATTTCATTCAGTCCAATCCAATCGGTGCAATACCATCCGGAGAGTCGATAGGGGGCGGTATTTTCCCTGTTCGAGCTCAAAGCCAGTCCCAATGGTAACGTGGGGCTAGATTGATGAAAAATCTAAATGGAAATGAATGGAAATAAAAAAAAAATACGATTAAACGACGATTTCTCGTCGTTGGCACTCAACGGTTGGCATGAACTAATGAGAATTATCGTCGTTGTCACTCAAAGTGTTAAAGCCCAATGGTCAAATCTGGGTCGGATAAGAGTGTCACTTTATCTCTTTATGTCTCTTTCTTATGTGTGTGTGTTAAATGGTAAATGGTGCATTTATATAGTGCTTTTATCCAAACGATAAAATGTTGTTCCTCACATTCACACATTCATTCACACATTCACACACCGACTGTGCAAGGTGCCAACCTGCTCATTGGGAGCAAATAGGGGTTACGTTTTTTCTTGCTCAAGAACACTTCGACATGCTGCCCGGGAGGAGTGGGAATTGAACCGGGAACCTTCCAATTACCAGACGACCGCTCTACCTCCTGAATCACTGTCTCCTCATGTTAGGAGTTGAGTTGGAATTCAGAATCAATACATGCATGTAATTCACTGTCATGACCTGAAACTATGAATTGTTTTGTATTTATTGTATTGTATTTATATAGTGCTTTTCTAGACACTCCTAGCAACAGTGTAGGATGTAAATGGCCTCCTTCACCACTGGGTAGCACCCAACCTTGGGCTACAGGCTCAATGGCTGCGAGACACTGGCACCAGGCACACATCACACTACACAAATGCTGATTGATACCAGCCAATTAAAGGGAAGTGATGATGGGGTGGCCTTGATGTCAGACCTGGTGGGACCAGGTGGGTTTGCAGGACTGGAGTTTTGAGAGAAACGTTGGTCTTGGTTGACCAGGTGGAGAATGTTAGTCTGTTTGACACTGTGGTCTTGTTTGACCAGGTGGAGAGAGTTGGTATGTTTGACACTGTGGTCTTGGTTGACCAGGTGGAGAGAGTTGGTATGTTTGACACTGTGGTCTTGTTTGACCAGGTGGAGAGCATTAATAATAATAATACACTTTATTTGTATAGCACCTTTCATACAAGAATTGCAGCTCAAAGTGCTTCACAACAGAAAAAAGACACAAAATGAGCACATAAAGTGCAGACATATAAAAATCAGTTTTTCACATTAGGATCTAACATCCCAATAGGCCACCTTGTTTATTGTTTACTTAATAATTTGGTTTGTATCTCCTCTCTCTCTGTACTTCAGCCCTCTTCTGTCTCACACGTCGCCCACATCCTTGATACTGTTGTTATGTAGGACAAGTTCCTTAGTTTTACTTACATTCATCTCTAAGGAACTTTCTTTTCACCAGTTCAGGGGAGATGACACATGGTCCCTGTATGTACCCTCTCATGGTCCCTGTATGTACCCTCTCATGGTCCCTGTATCAGTGGCGGCTGCTGACCAAATTTGTTGGTGAAGCACAAATTATTATATTATATGTTAAATTATATTTTTAAAACATCCCCCAATGTGTGTGTCAGTGGTGGCTGTGAGTTAAAAATATTGGGGAGGACCGGAGAGATAAAAAAAATGTAATAAAGAAGTACAGACATACACACAGTGTGGTTATGAAGACAGCAGACAGACACTACAGTTAAAGACAACAGGCACTAGTAATAAATACCTTGGAGTAACTCTTGACACACGCCTCACTTACAAACATCACATCAATAGCTTAGTCAAGAAGGCAAATCAAAAACTATTTGTTTACAGACAGATCAGATACAAGTTACAAGATACAAGAGTTTTATTTGTCACGGCATACAGGTATACAGTGAAATGCGGGGGGTCCCGCCCGCAACGATGTGCATAATACAATAGTAATATCTAATAAGAATCCAACCAATAGAACAACATTGTGCAATAAACAAGTAACAAAGTAGGGCATATCGGTATTTGTACATGAGTTATTTACAGAGCATGGTAGGACATGCTAGGTCCTGTGATAGTGCAATACACTGTTAGCTACGGATGAGGCACTGGGTCTTTATGTACACTGCTATACAATGCTATATTATACAATCTTAAGCTCTACTATAATACTCTTAAAGTGACCTTTCCTTCTGTAAAGTGACCTTACGTGTGAGCGTGTACAGTGTGTGTGTGTTGTGTGTGTGCTCATGTGTTCTTGTGCGTGGAGAGTTCAGTGTTCAAGGCTCTGATGGCCTGGGGGAAGAAGCTGAGCCGAAGTCTCTCTGTCCTAGTTCCTGGTGTTCGCAGGTGTTTGCCTGACCGCAGCAGCATGAACAGGCTGTTGTTGGGGTGGTGAGGGTCTTTCATTATCCTGCAGGCTTTGGATTTGCACCTCTTGTTGTATAGGACCTGCAGGGTTGGTAGTGCAATACCCGTGGTACGTTCGACTGAGCGCACCACTCTCTGTAGGGCCTTCTTGTCCTGTGCCGTGCTGTTGCCATACCAGGCAGTGATGTTTCCAGTCAAGATGCTCTCTACAGCTCCGGAGTAGAAGGACTGGAGTATCTTCCCAGATACTCTGAACTTCCTTAACTGTCTCAGGTGGTAGAGGCGCTGCTTCGCCTTTTTACGACTGAGTCTATGTGTGTTGTCCATGTCAGGTCCTCTGAGATGTGGACCCCCAGGTACTTGAAGCTGCTCACCCTGTCCACGGTAGCCCCGTTTATCCTCAGTGGTGTGTGTGTCTCCTGCTGTCTCCTGCTAAAATCCACAATCAGCTCCTTGGTTTTACCAATGTTCAGGAGCAGGCTGTTGTCCTGGCACCAGCGTTCCAGTACCTCAACCTCCTCCCGGTAGGCCTTCTCATCGTTGTCCGAGATCAGCCCCACCACCACTGTGTCGTCCGCAAACTTCACTATGGAGTTGGAGCTGAACTTGGCCACACAGTCGTGTGTGTATAGTGAGTACAGCAGGGGGCTCAGAACACAGCCATGGGGGGACCCGATGCTCAGGGTGATGGTGTCTGTCCCCCCACCCTGACCGCCTGGGGCCTTTCGCTCAGGAAGTCCAGTATCCAGGCGCTCAGAGCGGAGCTCGGACCCAGCTCGATCAGCTTGTCCACCAGTCTGGTGGGGACTGGTGTTGAACGCTGAGCTGTAGTCAATGAACAACAGTCTCACATAGCCCCCCTTCTGGCGGTACAGGTGAGAGAGGGTGCTGTGCAGTACTTGGGAGACCGCATCATGAGTGGACCTGTTTGGCCTGTATGCAAATTCCATAGGGTCCATATCACTGGATCAAACCATTTCTCACCCTCACTGTTTCAAACACATCTACATGCAATTTTTCTTTCACCAATATCTTACTGTCTCCCAATCTGGTCCCTCACAACAAAGGAAATTATAGGAAATGATATGGGTAGGCGGGGTGGGGGAAACTGTACAACTGTACAAGCAAAACTGTACATTGGAATATCGACAAAACCATACTTGGTAGAAGAGGGTCTTGTGTATTCTTGGGTTAGGTCATTTACTGTACATTGGAGGGGGTTGGGTTAGGACATTCACATGCACATCACTCAGCACTATAGGAAATGAACGACACACACACACGCGCACACACAGAGGCCAGGCCACAGCGGACCCACAGCCAATTAATACATTTTTTTTTATTGATCTTTTCCCCCCTCCATTTTCCTCCGATTTTTCTCCCATCCCAATGTTAGTCGTTATGCCAATTCCCAATCCCCTTCCTGGTCGCTGCGCACTTACCCCCCACAGTCGGTCTGGGAGAGTGGAGGCTACCACGTGCTTCCTCCGACACACGTCCAGCCAATCAACCGCTTCTTTTCACCTGGCAGCGCCGATTCTCACTGAGAGGGCGTAGCGTGTGGAAGGATCACACTATCCCACTCAGGTCCTATCCGCGCTTAGCAGGCGCCCCGACCGAACTGTAGGAGTCGCTGTTTACAACGACCTGGACCCACCCCGCCAGCTTCTCCCACCCTCTAATACTGCCAATTGTATTAGTGTGAATGGCCAGCCAAGCTGGTGACAACCCCGGAGCTGTGAGCTGGATTCGAACAGGCGAATCCAGCCGTTCCGGGGTTTGGTGATGAACGCAATCTCCGTTACGCCACCTGACCGCCTCAGCCAATTAATTCATAATCAACACAGGCTCCTACTCAATATCAATAACCATGGCGCGCGTCGCCAACACACACTCACGTGCGCCGCGCATCACCAACACACACGGCTACTAAATATAAAAAAAAAAAAATCACTCACCATTGAGACGTTACTTCTTACGAGGAAATAGTGTCCCTCCCATCTGATCACTTGTAAATGAAATCCATCCTTCGATATTTTCTGATGAAATGTTCAATGATCTCAGTGAACTCTTCAAAACAGTTGCAAATCCAGCAATGCAACAAACAGCAGTCTTTTGTGATCTAATCGATTGCGTGAGGATGCTGTCGAAATCCACTAAACATTGTTCTTTTGATGCGGGACACACGTTCCATTTTCGGGACTGTCCGAGTCTGACAGGTGTCACCCAACGTCTTCGGCAGGTAACAAAACACTCCACCCTGGGCCTGGTAGCTGCCCTCTGGTAAGCCCTCTTGGGCAGGTAACAAAACATTCCACCCTGGGCCTGGTAGCTGCGGTGGTAGCCCTCCGGTAAACCCTCTTGGGCAGGTAACAAAACACTCCACCCTGGGCCTGGCATCTGCGGTGGTAGCACTCCGGTAAGCCCTCTTGGGCAGGTAACAAAACACTCCACCCTGGGCCTGGTAGCTGCGGTGGTAGCACTCCGGTAAGCCCTCTTGGGCAGGTAACAAAACACTCCACCCTGGTAGCTGCGGTGGTAGCACTTTAGCTTACAGACAGTCCAAGACGGCACGTTCACGTCAACTACACTACTTCAACTGAGATAAAAAAATATATATATATATCATCAAACGATGCAGTGCACAATACGTTGATGAAGTTCAACAATTGATTAAAGATCTTAAAATATGAATTATTATATTAGGCAAATGAATCTCTTCTTTTCTATGTCAGACCTTTCAAAGCAAATTGCACACAGTCAACAATAGGGTCCAGCTGCAGCGCCGGCTCATTATCTGGCACCATTCTCTGATTGGATCTTAAGTTTGTCAACACAATGTGGCACGGCGTGAACACCAATCAATCAAGTGCGCTGAACCTCACTACCCGCCTTTTTTAAACTCAAATACCCTATTTTGATTGGATAATTATATTCTTAAGCCAAACCCGTGCAGTCTTTTTGCAGTGAGTGATTGACAGCTGGCCATTATGTGTTATCATGGGATCAGGCCAGGTCAGAGAGCTCAGAGCTGTCACTTGGACATTTTTGAAGAAAAGAAAAATTCACTGGCATTGTTTTTTTCACAGAGGAAAACATTTCTAATACAAAAAAAAAAAAATAATAATTTAAAAAAAAATATATATATATGTATATTAATAATCATATTTCTTTCTTTTTTTCTGTATATTACTAGTGAAGCACTGCCTCACTAGTTGTCATGCAATAACATCCACTGCCCTGTATGTACCCTCTCATGGTCCCTGTATGTATTGTACCCTCTCATGGTCCCTGTATGTACCCTCTCATGGTCCCTGTATGTACCCTCTCTCATGGTCCCTGTATGTACCCTCTCTCATGGTCTCTGTATGTACCCTCTCATGGTCCCTGTATGTACCCTCTCTCATGGTCCCTGTATGTACCCTCTCTCATGGTCCCTGTATGTACCCTCTCTCATGGTCCCTGTATGTACCCTCTCATGGTCCCTGTATGTACCCTCTCTCATGGTCCCTGTATGTACCCTCTCTCATGGTCCCTGTATGGACCCTCTCATGGTCCCTGTATGTACCCTCTGATGGTCCCTGTATGGACCCTCTGATGGTCCCTGTATGTACCCTCTCATGGTCCCTGTATGTACCCTCTCATGGTCCCTGTATGGACCCTCTGATGGTCCCTGTATGTACCCTCTCATGGTCCCTGTATGGACCCTCTGATGGTCCCTGTATGTACCCTCTCATGGTCCCTGTATGTACCCTCTCATGGTCCCTGAATGTACCCTCTCATGGTCCCTGAATGTACCCTCTCTCATAGTATCCCTCTTCAGTAAGGCAACAAAGCCGTATTATCTGCTTATTTATACAAGCAAATGTTATCACAGTCAATTTGGAACTTGTTTGTATACAAGGAGAAAAGTAAAGGAGATAAAATGGTCCCCTGCGGTGCTCCTGTGTTGAGCGTAGTGACATCAGATAGACTTCCATTAACACGGACCCGTTGAGCGCGGTCAGAGAGGAAGACTCTGATCAGATGGATGATATCTCCATTTACCCCTGTGTCAATAAGTCTCTGAATGAGAGTGTATCTGCATGGTGTTAAAAGAAGATCTTAGGAAGTAGTCGTTGCTGGGATTGTTAAGGAGATGCAGACCAGAGAAAGACTTTCGTCTCGTTTACATCAGGGTCCCCCATTTTCAATTCATAATGAATTGTAAGTAAGGGTGCAATTAGCACCGTGCAATCCATTCTTTGTGGATCTAGCCCTGAGACGTGTTACGCGCGATGCTAGTCAGTCTCTGCGTTGTCTCGGAATGGATTTGGTAGCTTTTTTCTGCATCTCTGTTTTAATGTCTTGGTGAAGATTGATTTATATGAAAACCAATTTATGTATAATTTAGCTAGCTCGCCAACGTTACTGTGATTAACGCAAACTTTAATCAAAAAAATATAAAAAAATAAATAATTATAATTTCTTTTTTTATTAAATTTGTTTTAATTCTAATCTTTTCTGGAGGGGCGGGCCGCCCCGCCAAGGCAATGGTAGTGGAAACACTGGGGTCCAGGCAAGCAACGGTTATAGTATAATACGGCTATAAGGCTATTCCTCAGCATTTCAGGAATGACCCCAGACTGATCTAAAAACATACTTATATTCACCACAGTATAACGTGTGAATGTATGCATGGAAAAATTATCTCTTTTTTGCATCTTGACCGGAAGAAAGTCAAAGACCATAGTATTGTCTCCATAGCTATAATATAGAATATAGTTATAGCTCTACAAACAAGGTGACGGCTTCCTATCTATCTAGCGTTGGCCTTGCTACAGAGGGCTGCGTCTAATGGCTGGCACTGAAAGTGTTAACATAACGCCACAGTCATCGGTAGTAAATGTATGAGATTGTGGACTCCTGGTTAAATCCTGCAAAGAGGCTAGAGTGAGGAGTCTGATGTTTAACATTAGGTTACAATTTAAGCTTAACTCTTTTGACGCCAGACCCGATGGTAGTCGGGTTATCTCGCCATGCGTTGAGCGCCAGGACCCCCGAAAACCCGAGTATAGTCGAGTTTTCATCTGTATTTCTTTTATTCGATATTTCCATTCACTACAGGCACACGGACATCTGGGTTAACATGAGGAATCATCCTGAGAATGCCAAAGTGCAATACCAGCCGCATCCACCCAGGTGGCAGTATCGATCACCCTTTGAAACATTATATCTTGGCCTGTGCTCCCGGTGCATGATGTGCAATGTTGGCGACACGATCGACTCCAATACTGGGATTCGCGATCAGATCATTGGAATATTCTTTTTGGGGTATGTCCTAGTGAAGGTAAGGGCTATATGGTATCAATCCTGCTGTGATCCAATCATGACTTCACCTCGATCACAACATGTGTCTGTAATGTTACTCCACATCGTATGCCGTTGGTGACGATCAAAGCATAAAAAAACGACCCACCCTTTCATGCATTCATGATGAAACATAATACCAATAATATAGATGTGATTTGGAAATTGTAGCGTGTACAGGCGAGAAATGGCAACGTTTTTAGTGAATTGCACGTATTGCTGCATAGAGTCGTTTTCTGGGATTAGACAGGATTACTCTAAAACTATAGTCATATTCACCACGGTATAAAATGGGAATGTATCAGTGGAAGTTATTGCATCACAACTAGTGAGGCAATACTTCACTAGTATTTTACAGACAAAAATATATATTATTATTAACTCTTTCAGTGCCACGCCTGGTTTTCCATTTTACCGCTTGAATGCCACCATCCGCGCCAATGTTAGCGTTAATATCGCCTAATCTATGTTTTAGATTATGGCTATGTGTCTAATCTGCCCATCGCATTATCAAAGACTATTTTCCAGACAGTGCTGTGAAGGCAGATTGTTTTTTTATCGCGTCGTTGCCGTTTCAGAGCAGTTAGAAAAGCCCCCGTTTTGATATAAAAAACAGCTCATTCTGGAGCATTCTATGAAAATCGTCTTTTAGTAGAATATTCCACAACGTTGATATTCGTCGGCCTTTTTATTAATCGTTTTCAAATAAACGCTAGATGATCAATATTATACGTGCACGCACGCACATTACGGCCGCGCGCGGATAATCGCCTCGTTGATTTCCTCTCGGAGTTTTACATTGAAACCGAAAGAAGACATTTCACAAAACAGCTTATAACTTCATCAAACTTACTCTGATTATCCTACCACTGATAACATAGAGTCCTTACCTGACATCAGATGGTATCCAACTGGTATATTCCAATTCCTGATCACCATTCGAAAAAATCGATACGTGTATGGATCCAACGCGACACAGTGGATCTCCATGATCCGCGGGGATCTGAGGCTCCAGAATGAACTCTAGTAACCCCGGCTGGATCAGTGAACTGGAAAATGTGGAGTACCGGATTTTTTTCCCCATTCATTTTCATTGAGTCCATTCCAAAATCACTTATGTCATCTGGGAGACGACAGGGGGCGCTTTTTTCCACAGTGATCACCGGCGCAGCTCGGCAATACTCGGGTAGGCTCGGGTGATGCAATAATTTTTCAGATCGCAAAAAAATAATAATAATAATAATTCCGAGAAATCTCGTGAGTGGCTAGCAACCACCTATAAAAAAACACGAGAAATCTCGTGAGTGGCACTGAAAGAGTTAATATACATATTATTATTATTATTATTATTATTATTATTATTATTATTATTATTATTATTATTATTATTATTATTATTATTATTATTATTATTATTATTATTATTTGTATTAGAAATGTTTTCCTCTGTGAACAATTCCAGTGAATTTGAACAAAAACAATGCCAGTGAATATTTCTTTCTTCAAAAATGTCCAAGTGACAGCTCTGAGCTCTCTGACCTGACTGCAGTAATGGCCAGCTGTCAATCACTTACTGCAAAAATAGTTGCACGGGTTGGGCTTAAGAATATAATTATCCAATCAAAATAGGCTATTTGAGTTTAAAAAAGCCGGGTAGTGAGACGGAGCGCACTTGATTGATTGGCGTTCACATCGTACCACATTGTGTTGACAGCCTTGAAATCCAGTCGGAGAATGCCTGCGGACCTGCACTTGGACTGTGGGGCGTGACTGGCGTCAATATGTTTCTGTCATCATCTCACGTGTGCAATTTGCCTGGAAAGAGACTGGAGTGAAGAAGAATATTAATTTGCCTAATATAATAATTCATATTTTAAGATCTTTATTCAATTGTTGAACTTCATCAACTTATTGTGCACTGCATCGTTTGATGAGATATATATATCTTTTTTTATCTCAGTTGAAGACTATTGTAGTTCATACACTTTCCATGGGAATGGGATTAGTGTCTCGAGTCGGAATATTCAACGGAAGATGAGATTGGTCGAGTTGGCAATGCTTTTGTGTTGACTTGAATCGCTTGGGTGACCAGTTTCTACAGTCCCGAAAATGGAACATTTCACAAAAGACTGTTTGCATTTTTGGATTTACAACATTGAACGAAATATCGAAGGATGGATTTTATTTACAAGTGATCTGAAGGGACTGGGACACTATTTCTTCGTAAAGAAGTACATCAAAAGGTATATATATATATTATATTGGACCGCTGCGTCCAGTGTGTCGGTGATGTGTGTGTGTGTGTGGCTGAAATGCGTGTTTTCTTTCGAATTACCAACGTAATTGTCCTTTTAAGTGTTACATAAAACCCATCTGTGGCCTCGTGCAGAGGAAGGTGGTAAATACATGTTAGAGGAGACTGAGGAAGGGGTTCTATCAGTGTCTGTCTGGTCATCACCAGCTGTTCCTGAAGTCTAGGGCCAGGCGGATGTTTCTCAGGAAGTTTGTCAGAAGGTTATGGGAAGCTCCTTCAGATAAAATCGGTTCCTGAAGTAATCAGGTGTTGTGGCTGATGTTTGACTGAGAGGCTGAAGTTCAGCAGCTTGTTTTCACCGTGCTGCTCTTATTGACGTTTCCCTCGATATTCCAATTTACAATTTTGCTTGTACAGTTTCCCCCACCCCGCCTATACCCACCCAACCACCTCCAATTGAAATCGTCACAGCAGTAGTTTGTTTATACTTCAGAAGTATGATATTTAAACATGGTCGCCAAAATGAATGGAAGCGAATGAGGATCCTGACACCTGGGAGGAATGAGGGTGTTGCAGCCTTGGGGATGTTTTAAAAATATAATTTAATATATAATATAATATAATAATTTGTGCTCCACCAAAAAATTTGGTCAGCAGCCGCCACTGGAATGTATAGCTGAAAAAATTATTTCTTTAACACATTGAACGATAGATAGTCAATGTCAAATTGGCCATAGTATTGTATCCATAGCTATAATATAGAATATAGTTATAGCCCTGCAAACACCGCCACGTACTCCTATACTTTAAAGCGTTGGCCTTTTAACAACACATAAATCAAATCAAATGTATTTGTAAGGCCCGACAACACAGGTTAATGTCCCCATGGGCCGGACACGTCTTCTTTAAACAAGTCAAGAAGAAACATAACAATAAGTCAAGAACAAAACAAGAACACCATAAGGTCCAACAAATTTAAAATAAATGCAAATAAATGAATGAACATCACGCATACCGCTCCGGCGCTGATTGCGTTAACACTTTCAGCGCCAGCCATTACCCTTATCCCTGTAGCTAATGGGCCAGCTTTCCATAGCCTATTTTCACTGTGCGTCACTATGTTTGGAGAGCAATATCTATATTCTATATTATAGCTATGGAGACAATACTATGGTCTTTGAGAGTTACTTTCTCCCGTCGAACATGCAAAAAAGAGAATTTTTTTTCATGTATAAGTTTGCGCGTTATCCCGTGGTGAATATTGTATAGTTTAGGAGTGATCTGGGCTAATTCCTGAAAAGCTGAGTTTTATAGGGCGCTATGTGAATAATTCTTTTTAAAGATTTTTTTTTAGCGTTTATCGCTTTTTACTACTGGGCAGTCCAGTAGAGAGAGAGAGAGCGGAGGAACGGGAGACAGAGTGGGGGGAAGACATTCGGCAAATAACGGCGGGTCCGGGAATCGAACCCGGGTCGGCCGTGCCGCGACGTAGCACGTTACATGGTTCGCCACTTGGGCCATTGTGAATTTGACTAAAGTCGTTGGCGTTTCTCGCCTGGACACGCTACCATTTCCAAATCAAATGTATATAATTGGTATTATGTTTCATCATGAATGCATCAAAGGGGGGGGGGGGGGGGGGGTAATTTTTTGATGCTCTGATCGTCATCAACAGCATTCGTTTTGAATACTACATACGTTGATCGACTGGATCCTTGTAGGATCAAAGTGGAATTGATGTCAGATAGTCCTTACCTTTGATCGGGGGTATTCCAAAAAGAATATTCCAATTGTCTGATTGCGATTTCCAGTATTGGTGTCCATCGGGTCCGTGACATAATCCGGCACAACGCATGCATCGAGGGGCCATGGACGCGTTCCAATGTGATCGGGTGAACCGCTAGGCCTGGACCAAAATTCTCCGCCCTGAGGGGTTTAGATGTGACACACAGTCTTGAACAGGGTTTCAAAGGGTGGGCGATACTGCCACCTAGCAGGATCTGGCCCGTACTGCACTCTCGGGTCCCAATATGCCTTTTAACACTTTGAGTGCCAACAACGAGATTTCTCGTCCTAACTCGCCATGCGTTGAGTGCCAATGATGAGTTTTCTCGTTCAGGGGAGGAAATTAGGCCACTTTACTGGCCAAATGCTAGTATTTTTTACATTTGGCTGGAGAAAAAAAAATCAGATACCCGCCAGTTGGCTGGTAAGCCAAAAAGTTAGTTTCCTCCCCTGCTGGAGAGTATACAAAAAAATAAAACATTCTGCAATCACTGCACTGGCAAACGGTGCGTGTCTTCTGAGTGTTCGCTTTAGTTGACAGTGCCACGAGAGCACTGCACAAGACCACCCGCGGACATATAATGTTTAATAAACGTTTGCGCAGTACTGGCCAACCCGCGGACATATAATAATAAAAGTCCCGCGGTACTAGGCTAGCCATCAGGAGCACTCGCAAACAGATAACATTAAACACAGCAGAAGATAGAAAACAGACAGACTGACCAACGGGGAACTGCATCCAACCCTAGTACAACCCTCGAGTATAAGTTACTAAGGACACATTTAAATCACAGAGGTGTAATGTTAGTCTACTGGAACTGTATACAGTGGTTAGCTTCTAGTTAGCGTTTAGCTATAGCTGCTTGCTAGCTAACGTTAGACCTGTGTGCTCAAAGCAGCCAGCTAGGTGTACTGTATCTGTTATGACTATAATGTTTCCAAAAAAGCACCGGACTACGACGTAAGGTTAGACATTTTATTTCATGCTCAAAAGCCCCTGGCTTGCACATCGCAGTCACGAAAGGGGCTAGCTCAACCAGTGCACTGTGCACAACAGCACACCAACCCAACTGACGTTACCACAACACTTGACGGTACTTCACAGCACTGTCGTAAGACCACCGTGCTGTCTTAAAGGCACAGTGCCTACCCAGATGCATACACAACATTGACGCGGCTTGACATACAAAGAAGTAATTATCACAATTAGCGATTTTTTTTGTCTGGTAAAAAATCTGTTTGGCTGGTAAAAAAAATCAGATACTCGCCAGTTGGCTGGTAAGCCAAAAAGTTAGTTTCCTCCCCTGTTCTCGTTATTTAATCGTTATTTCTTTTATTAGCGATATCCATTCATTTTTCATCCATCCAGCCTGACGTTATCATTTGGAATGGCTCTGAGCTCGAAAAGGGCAAATACCGCCGCCTATCGTCTCCCGGATGGTAATGCATATCATTGGATTGGATTGAGTGGCCATGTGCATCAGAAAAAAACTCCGGTCCAGGGTTTCCCCATCTCTGGCAAGCAGTGTCTGTTACCACATTCACTTGGGAGGCTCGGAGCAGCTTTCGATTATGTGTTTCGGACTATAACGTTGGATCAATAAACACAATCAATATTTGGAATGGCGATCAGGAATTGGATTAAACTTTTTGCAGAACATCTGATGTGAGGTAAGGACTCTATTTTACCAGTATTGGGTTAATCGGATGGTTTTTTCACAGCGGTCACAACGTGTGTGTGTGTGCGACGTTAGCGCTGACCAGGTCATGGATAATAGATTTTTCAGCATGCTTCTCTGGTGTGCATAAGTACACATATACTATCGATAATCTAGCGTTTATTTGAAAACTATTCATACATCAGCCGAAAAAATTACGTGTTTTGTGTATTCCACTAAAGGGCTATTATCACGGATTTCTCTGGAATGACTAGAACTCTCAGAAACTATACTCGTATTCAAAACGGTATACAACGGAAATGTACCAATGAAAAAACAATCTGTTTCGTACATGTTGACTGCAAGCAAGTCATTGATAGGCGAGGGGTGTTTTAGACCCATAGCCATAATTTAAGATATAGTTTAATGAATGAATGAATTATTTTATTTCGAATGTTTACAAATAAATAAACAAACGAATTATTTTTCGAACATTTTCACAAATAAACAAACGAAAAGGATAGGTTTGAAGCCGAAGGCTTATAGAGCAACCTACCCCTAATTCAAAAAACAAATTCAAAAAAGTTAAAGGGGAACTATTTTACTATTTCTTACACTATTTGGGCACTTTTACACAATTCCTGTGAGTCTATGGAACACCTCTGTAATATATATATTTTTTTTATTCATTGTTTGTATTTCTAATCAAGTCCTCAAAAACAGCATTTTTCTACCTCAAGATCTCGAGCCGTTTTGAGGCTGGGCTCCAACCACTGTGTGCAGCTCATCATGTACCTGATGCCACACAGCCACATTATCATGCAGCGGTGTCTCTCTGACATCACAAATCATCACATTTTCAAATGACTCAGTTCAGTGAGGGTGAATATTGTGAGAGGAGAATTGGAAGAATGCGCCAATATGAGAATTAGAGACATAGATCATATTAATATAAGTTCACATAGCTAGGAAACAATGCTAAACACTCAAAAAGGCCATTTAGTTTTCAAAAAAAAAAAAAAAAAAAATCAAAAATCAACAAAAACCGATCCAGAAAAGAACAAAAAAAGTTAAAGTTTGCAAGATAAGACAAAAAGATCAACAATCAACAAAAAACTTTCCTGAAAAGACCATACGCCAACATAGGAAAATCTAAAATGCATCTGCAATACCAGAGTTTCATGGTAGAAAAAAAATAAAATAAAAAATGTATTGTAGGTTACATTTTACTATAAGATTCTAGAACCCTGTTTTAAACATATTTTTTAACTTAAAAATACTCCTGCTGTTTTTTATTTCATCCGGTATATTGTTCCAGAGTTTCACTCCTTTAACTGACACAGACATACTTTTAAGTGTGGTTCAAGCTCTAGGCTGTTTCAAATGGAGTGTTCTTCTTAAATTATACGTCACCTCTCGTTCTTTAAACAAAATTTGTAAGTTACATGGCAGTTGATAACTTCTAGCTTTAAAAACTATCTCTGCTGTTTTAAGGTCAACTAAGTCGAGGAACTTTAATGCCCTTAGTTCAAAAAACAGTGTTTGTAGGATGGAGATAACTAACATTGTTCACAACCCTTATTGCCTTTTTCTGTAAGATGATAATAGGATTCAGATTAGTTTTGTATGTGTTTCCCCAAGTTTCTATACAGTAAGTTAGATATGGTAATAAAAGAGTACAATAAATTGTGTATAATGATCTCAAATTTAATGTGTCTGGTTTTTCTTAAGATACCTAAGCTACACATTGTTTTTTTCTTTACATAGTTAATGAGTTTTCCAGCTGAGGTTTTGGTCTATCACGACCCCCAAAAAAGTATATTAATTTACTCTTTCAAGATGAACATTATCTATGCATATCTCTACTTGAGTATCCGGATGTATTTTTTTTATTACCAAACAAAATACATTTAGACTTACTTACAGGGGAGGAAACTAACTTTTTGGCTTACCAGTAGGGCTGCAACTAATGACTATTTTGGTAGTCGACTAATCTGTTGATAATTTTTTCGATTAGTCGACTAATCGACAAATTATATAAAAAGAAATTAAAAATAAACACATATATATATATATATATATTTTTTTTTTTTTGCACTACCTATCTTTGTGAAAGTGGCTTCTCAGCTCTGGTCCAGCTGAAGACGGAGCAGAGGAACAGATTGGACATTGAGCATGACCTCAGAGTTGCTTTGAGACTCTTGTCAGGACCAAACAACATCCCCAGTTATCCCATTAGTTCCCCCAAACTTACTGTCGGTCTGTTATGTTAAGCTAAGAAGTCTTCAGCTGGCTGGACCAGAGCTGAGAAGCCACTTTCACAAAGATAGGTAGTGCAAAAAAAAAATATATATATATATATATATATATATATATATATAATAATTATTTTTTTTAAATTGTAATGACTAATCGACGCAACAATTCCTCGTCAGCGATTTTTTTATAATCGACGTCGGCGATTATGTCGACTAATCGTTGCAGCCCTACTTACCAGCCAACTGGCGAGTATCTGATTTTTTTACCAGCCAAACAGATTTTTTACCAGCCAAAAAAAAATCGCAAATTGTGATAATTACTTCTTTGTATGTCTTCGTCTAAATTGATTTTCAATCATAGTAATAATCACACCGTGTCTCTACTCTTTAAAATATTTATTAGCATAACACATTAATAACAGTGTCTCTACTCTTCACAATATTAGCATAAAACATATTAACATGAAAGAGGGATCTATTCTGGACTGGGTTGGGCTGAACTGGGCAGTGAAAGATGCTGGGTTGCACTGGGTTGGGCAGTGAAAGAAAAAAACCGAAGTATGTTGTGAAGTGTATAGATAGATGTGAAATGTATAGATGTAGCAGTACTGTCTATCTGTATGTCTTATGTTATGATGAATTGAAAATGGGGGACCCTGATGTAAACAAGACGAAAGTCTTTCTCTGGTCTGCATCCCCTTAACAATTGTGTGTATTGAGCCGTACTGTATTGTACCCATTCTGCAATATGTTAATAAAGTTTTCAATCAATCAATCAAGTTAACTTTGAACCTCGGTTGTCAAGCAGCGTCAATGTTGTGTATGCATCTGGGTAGGCATCACAACGGTGTTCACTGTTCCTTTAAGACAGCGCGGTGGTCTTACGACAGTGCTGTGAAGTACCGTCAAGTGTTGTGGTAACGTCAGTTGGGTTGGTGTGGTGTGCACTGGTTGAGCTAGCCCCTTTCGTGACTGCGATGTGCAAGCCAGGGTCTTTTGAGCATGAAATAAAATGTCTAACCTTACGTCGTAGTCCGGTGCTTTTTTGGAAACATTATAGTCATAACAGATACACCTAGCTGGCTGCTTTGAGCACACGCGGCTAACGTTAGCTAGCAAGCAGCTATAGCTAAAACGCTAACTAGAAGCTAATCACTGTATACAGTTCCAATAGAGTGACATTACACCTCTGTGATTTAAATGTGTCCTTAGTAACTTATACTCAAGGGTTGTACTAGGGTTGGATGCAGTTCCCCGTTGGTCAGTCTGTCTGTTTTCCATCTTCTGCTGTGTTTAACGTTATCTGTTTGCGAGTGCTCCTGATGGCTAGCCTAGTAGTACCGCGGGACTTTTATTATTATATGTCCGCGGGTTGGCCAGTACTGCGCAAACTTTTATTAAACATTATATGTCCGCGGGTGGTCTTGTGCAGTGCTCTCGTGGCACTGTCAACTAAAGCGAGCACTCAGATGACGCGCACCGTTTGCCTGTGCAGTGATTGCAGAATGTTTTTTTTTTGTACAGTGGTACCAAGTTCAATAATCACCTTTAATGTTTAACATAAAACACACATGTAATATGTAACATTGATTTCCTTATACTAATACAATTTACATGCAACAAGGTCCGAATAGATTATACAATTTATAGGCAACTAGTGTCCGAATTATTATAGGTCCTAAACTAATGGTACCGTTGGAGCTCTGAATGGAGGGGGGCGGGGTGAATAGCAAGGGGGAGAAAGACGAGGACGGAGACTATGTTCTCTGGAGTTCCTACTCCAGAGGCTGATGCAGACCCGTGATATAATCCTGTCGTCGCTCGATAGGGGGGGTCTCGTACGGACCGGGTTCCTATATTCCAAACGCCCGAACTTCAGGTTCAATAGCTAGTTAGCCCTTTATGCTAAGGCTAACCAGCATGCAGTCCGCAGTAGCTAGTTGAATCCAGAACGTAGCTGAACTCAGCCCAAAGTCTCTTCACGGTCCTTTGTTATCTGCCCGGCGGCAAATCTATATCGAAGTATATTACTTCACTTCTCCTAACTATATCACGCTGCCGTTTCCAACTCGTGGCTCAACAATGTTGTTATTACATCTCACTAGCAGACCAGCTCTCTCGTAATACGTTGTGGCTGGTTTACTGCTGCGCCAACACTCTCTGCCCACACATTCTGCCTGGGCATGTTGGTACCCTCTACAGGTGCATGCGCTCACGCTGTCTACGGCGCGATGAAGGGACATATGAAAAGAGGCGAATGATAAAAATACTCGTAGGTAAATAAACAGCGTAAATATATATCTTATACAAGTAAACAATATATAAGGTATAGAAAATAATAAACGTGGACTTTATGGGTTAATCTGGACCTTCAGAACAACTTGTATTGATTAATCAATCATCAATCAATATATTAAAATAATTTGCTTAAAATGTTACTCTGGCCTCTTATTTAAGTGTGTATTCTTTATCTACTTGAACGTATGACCTTATCTACTTGAAATGTACTGAAAAAATTTATATATATGTGACACACAAATAAGACCATTCCAACCTGTCGAAGGCCTTCATCGCGTCTAAGGATATGACAGCCGTAGGGGTCACGGTATCCTTGCTGGCATCTATCACATGCAGTAACCGTCTAATATTATCCGTGATCAGGCGGCCTCTTATGAAGCCCGTCTGATCAGGGTGAACTAGAGATGTCATATGCTTTTGGAGTCGGATGGCTAGTACCTCAGCGTACAGCTTGAGATCGGTTCCAAGGAGGCTTAAGGGTCTATAGCTGCCGCATTCGGTGGGGTCCTTATCTTTCTTAAGTAGGACAGATATGAGTGCCATATTGACATCCCTGGAAAAGTTTCCCTCTTTGAGTGTAAAATCATATCAAGTAATAAGGGTCCAATTACATCCCAGCATGAGAGGTACAGTTCAGGCGGAATACCGTCCCAGCCAGGGGCCTTAACACTTTGCAAGTCAGAAATCGCCTCCCTAAGTTCCTCTAGTGTAATAGGTGCATTTAACCGTTTAGTGTCATCCTCTGAGAGTTGTGGTAAGTTAATTCGATCAAGGAATTCCTCCAGCTTATTATGATCGAAGATCACTTCTGACTCGTACAGGTTGGAATAAAATGAACGAAAAGTCTCGTTGATTTTTTTTGGGGTCGGTGGTGACCATCCCCTGTTGGTCCTTGATGGCAGGGATATCCGCAAATTGTTCACTGGCCCGTATCTTTGTAACTAGTAGGTGACTAGGTTTAGAGCCATGAAAGTAATAATGTTGTCTTGTTCTGTGTATTTGAAATTCAGATTGTTGTCTTAAGATGGAGTTAATCTCCTTTTTCAACATTTTAATTTGAGACTTCAGTCGACAAGAGTAGTTGCGTTGTAAAGAGGAGAACGAAGAATGAAGCCCTTCCAATTCTACCAATTTGGAGAGACGTTTCTTGCGGCAGTTTGAGGCAAAGATAGTAGTGTTACTCCTGATAAAACCCTTTACAGAGTTCCATAAAATTCTGGGGTCTTGTACCGAATCAGCATTAAACTGCAAGAATTCAATCAGTTTTCCTTTAAATTGCAGGTTGAATTCCTTGTTCTTCAGCAGTGTCGAGTTAAAGCGCCATCTTGGGGCTCGGGATGTCATTCTACTGAGTGAACCCTTTAGAAATAAATATTTGTGGTCTGACAATGCAATGGGCCCCAATTCAACGTCAAAGCTATCAAATAGTCTAGGGGACGCAAAAACATAATCTATTCTAGAAAAGGTTCTGTGTCTTGCTGAGAAAAAGGAATAATCACGCGCCGTTGGATTGAGCGACCGCCACAAATCAATTACCCCTGTGTCCTTGGACCAGGCCTGTAGTGCCGTAGAGGCCTGTCTCTGGTCATAGGTTGTGGTGTGACTGGATTTATCAATTAAGGGATCCCAGATGGCATTAAAATCTGCACCAATTATAAATGAATACCCAGGGAGATACAGCATCGCTGTAGTGAGTAAAGCGTAGAAGTTAATGTCATAAACATTAGGGGCGTAAGCCGCTACCAGAGCAATTTTCCTGTTAAAGTACCGTAATCTATCTTGGCAATAGTAATTCGACCATCTGCATCAGACCATATGTCTACTGTCGCCTAGTACGTGGCCTCATCCTCCTGAATCTTCAAGAAGGTTACGGCTTCCTTAGGTGAGGAAATCGGTATCCTCACTCCGTCTTTGGTAATGAACAGCCTCGCAGGGTATTGTAGGGACGGTTTGAGACCTAGATTGTAGAGTGGGCCCATGACGGCTCTGTAGCGGGAGCGCTGCTCCACGACTTCAGGACAGTAATCTTCAAAGATTTGGACTGGTTTCCCTCCGTATACCAGCTTACCCCTCCGCTTCCGTGCCTCCCGAATAATTATTTATTTTATTCCATAATGACGTAAGCTAGCAATAACTGCTCTAGGCCTGGAGCTATTTGTTGTTTTGGCACCGGCTCTGTAACACTGGTCCAATTCGGGTGTCGTAGGGAGGATCCCCTCCCCCAGAATATCAACCAGTACCTTTGCAAACAAGACATTGGGTTGGTCGCTATTCACGGACTCATCCAGTCCTATTATGCGAATATTCGATCGATGGATACGGGATTCGACGTCGATTAGCTTAGCCTTTAGCTTATCATTGCTTCCTTCCAGAGCCAAACATCTAGCATCTATCACTTCCACCGTGTCAGTCCAAGTATTCAAGCCGGCTTCCACAGAGGTCAGACGCCCGGCATGTTCACCAACCGCATCCCAGAGGCTGTCGAGTTTGGTTTTGATAGAGGTGGCTGACAATCTGAATTCTTTGGTCAAGTCGTTTGCCTGGTTGGTTAAGGATTGTACACCGTCCGTTAATTATTGCCTGAGCTCTTCGATTAGCTTAGCAATGGCGATCATATCAGTGGGAACGTCATCTTTCTTTGATTCGCTTCTCGTCGTTGATTTCTTCATTGTGGTTCTTTCAGTCAATATAGTTAGTAGGAAACCTAAGGTGATGTATACATAAAGGTTTAACCGAGTTGAGAGTATAAAAGAGGCTTTTAAAGTTAAATATAAAAAAGGGAGTAGCAGCGTAGCAGAGTGCGACTTCACATCCTCGAACCGGAACTCCCCATAAACATATTTCTTGATGTTTCCTTTTTTTAAGTAAGTAAAGAGGCCTATGTTCATATCGGTGAGCACAATTTGTAACACAAAAAGAGAGACGTGTAGCCTATTTATTTATTTAATATTTTATTTATTCATTTTATTATTATTATTTTATTTGTTGCCATGGCTAAAATAATAGTCAAGCATAGGGCTAAAACATTTTCATAAACAATAATATAATTTTTTGTTATATGGTTATGGTGGGAGCTTTTCTATGCATTTGTCTGATTGATTGATTGAGAACTTTATTGGCAGATTGCAGAATGGGTACAATACAGTACAGCTCAGTGGACTGGAGGATGAAGACCAGAAAAAGAATTTAGGCTTTTTTACACAAGGGAGACTAGGGCTGGGCGATATGGCAAAAAATCATATCGCGATAACGATATGATAATGTTATCTCGATATCGATAATTATCGAAATTGTTAATATAAGTATTAAAAAAAACGATTTTTTTATTTATTTATTTTCGATATTAGATATCGATTATTAAAATATATCACGATATTTATCGTTATCGTTATATCGCCCAGCCCTAAGGGAGACATACAAATATACAGTAGTTTCAACACAAAAAAATTAAAAATTACAAAATAAATATATATATATATTAAAAAATGTTACATTTTTTTTGCCACAAATATCTGTATCGGTATCGGCCGATTGTGTTAGTTGAACAATCGGTATCGGTATCGGTCGCAAATTTTCATAACGGTAATGTTAGCCGGACCCGCGTTAGATTTAGTTTGCATGGTAGCTCCAACATGCTTGGCATTTAGGTGATGGTGTAGGCTAGAAACGCTCCGGGGATGGGCTTTGCTGCACAAAGTGCCTCGTATCTACACTTCCATCTTGTTTTTTTTTTTATATCAACGCACTCTCAACTGATTTTTCCATGTTGGCTATAACTCTCTGACGTCACTCCATGCACGCTGTCCAACTGGATAAACGGTATGCCTGGAACTGGTCCACTGAGAAACATTCTGCGGGGTCTGGAGTGCACAATAAAATGCCTAATCTTTCTTTAGTTTTAAATTGCTCTCTGACGTCACTCCATGCACGCTGTCCAACTGGATAAACGGTATGCCTGGAACTGGTCCACTGAGAAACATTCTGCGGGGTCTGGAGTGCACAAAGGTTAAAGTGCGATAAAATGCCTAATCTTTCTTTAGTTTTAAATTGCTTCTAGTTAATTAACCTCTTTAGCCCGAGCGGTCCGACGTGGGTTAAAGGGTACAAAGTATGAAGAAGGTGAACATGTGATTTTACTATAATAATGGTCAGCTAACTGCTAGCATCTGCTGCTAGCATCTGCTGTAAAGACATACATTGTCAATGAATTGGTCAAAGACGGACCACTAAAGACTACTATGACAGACAGATATGACCAAATCAACAGAAAAAGGTCTTTCCTCCTTTACCTTTCCTTTCAGCCATAGGCCACAACAGGATTAACAAGCAGCATCAAGGCTGCAATGCCAACAGTTGTCTTGGTGCTGGGCAGACTGAAAGGTTATAGGGTGGCAATATGCTGGATACTGGGCAGACTGAAAGGTTATAGGGTGGCAATATGCTGGATACTATAAGACTTGAACGAAACAGACAAAAAGTTATCTTAATTCATGATCTTGATCTGATAAGACATATTACAAACTAATGATCAATAGGCTAATCTTTGGCTAATCAAGACATGGATTAATTGACATGTAATTGATATTGCTAATATAATATCCATTCCATTGAATATATAATTTCAGACTGAATTATCGGTACTAGTGATCTGTGTACTCTTAATTGCTCCCCAAAACAACACAAACTAGGAACAACAATGATATTGTTACAAGGACAGATACAACCACAATGTCATATTGGGATTTATCTCAGTATTAAATACAAACTGAACGAATGCAAAATCTGAACTCTTCATTGGTGTACTTCTCTCTTCTCCAGGTACAATTTTGCTGCATTGCTCCCCAACAACAAGCAGAGATATGAATGAGTCAAGGCCTCACTGCTGTGACCAGTGTGGAAAGTGCTTCATCAAAAAGGCAAATTTTCTAAAACACCAGCGCATTCATACAGGAGAGAAGCCGTACTACTGTGACCAGTGTGGATCGCGCTTCAGTCAATATGGAACCTTAAAGACACACCAGCGCATTCATACAGGAGAGAAGCCCTACTACTGTGACCAGTGTGAGAAGAGCTTCAGTCAATATGGACACTTAAAGACACACCAGCACATTCATACAGGACAGAAGCCCTACCACTGTAACCAGTGTGAGAAGAGCTTCAGTCAATCTGTAGATTTAAAGAGACACCAGCGCATTCATACAGGAGACAAGCCCTACCACTGTGACCAGTGTGAGAAGAGCTTCAGTCAATCTGGAGATTTAAAGAGACACCAGCTCATTCATACAGGAGACAAGCCCTACCACTGTGACCAGTGTGAGAAGAGCTTCAGTCGATATGGAAACTTAAAGACACACCAGCGCATTCATACAGCAGAGAAGCCGTACTACTGTGACCAGTGTGAGAAGAGCTTCAGTCGATATGGAACCTTAAAGAGACACCAGCGAACCTTAAAGAGACACCAGCGCATTCATACAGGAGAGAAGCCCTACTACTGTGACCAATGTGAGAAGAGCTTCAGGACCTCTGGACAGTTAAATGTACACCAGCGCAGTCATACAGGAGACAAGCTCTACCACTGTGACCAGTGTGAGAAGAGCTTCAGTGGATATGGAGATTTAAAGAGACACCAGCGCATTTATACAGGAGACAAGCCCTACCACTGTGACCAGTGTGAGAAGAGCTTCAGTCAATCTGGAGATTTAAAGAGACACCAGCGCATTCATACAGGAGACAAGCCCTACCACTGTAACCAGAGTGAGAAGAGCTTCAGTCGATATGGAACCTTAAAGAGACACCAGCACATTCATACAGGAGAGAAGTGACCAGTGTGAGAAGAGCTTCAGTAGATATGAGAGCTTGTTGGCCCCTGAGAGCTTGTTGGCCCCTGAGAGCCTGTTGGCCCCTGAGAGCCTGTTGGCCCCTGAGAGACAGCTTAAAGACACACCAGCACATTCATACAGAAGAGGAACCTTATGGGTAACACATAGGGCCCAAAGGGGGCCTGATTATTTTCTATAGAGATTCTATCAATTATGTGCTAAATATAGATGCAAAACAATGCATTTTTAAGTTTTGAAAGATTGCGTCCCTCCCAATTATTCTTTGACATCTGTAAGCTTTGCAATAGGACTCAGGAAATACTGCATGTGGTTTAGAGGGGTGGCTCCTAGGTAGAGCAGGGCAGGACGCAGAAAGAAACAATATCCATCTTCCCTAATTTTCCAAAATGTTAGCGTGTTCCTTTAAACGCAGTGGTGGGAATTAAGTATGTTTACTTAGGGCTGGGCGATATGACGATATTATATAAATATCGGGTACAGTTCATTAACGATACACTTTTTTAACGTATCGTGGATATCGTGATGTTTTGCCCAAGAGGATTGTGTCGCGTCAATCTGGCAATCTGGTCCACCCCGTTCAAACTTTTGAACAACGCCGCTCCCACACACACACTACTGCATCAAAGTTAGTTAGTACTTATGATTAACAAAGGCATTCGTTTTGTGGCATCAACATTATATAGTTACACGTTATATAGTTACACATCAGCGTATTTACCCAAACATAGCAACGTCCGATGACGACATAGATAGCAAGCGTTACTGTTCATATCTCAGCCCGTGCCGAGTTGTGCGTGCCCATTCTGCGGTCTGTTAATAAAGTTTTCAATCAGACAGATGTATGGAAAGGCTTTTATTATAACATTTGTTGCAGTAAAATCATTATGCCTCGTTGTCATGCTGCGGTGCGCTAGTAATCACTCGTCGGCTGCGGTGAGCTGTTGTTGTTGTCGTTGAGCTGAGCTCTCGTTAAAATCAAGGAGGGCATTCAGGAAGTAAAAAAAGAATAGCGCTGCTTGCCGATTGGTGCTAAGAACAGCAGGGCGGGTACAAGCGGTGTGACGTAATTGGCAGACTCGACTGTCAATCAAAATGAATGAACGTTATTAACGATTGCAGAATGGGTACAAATTAAACAATACAGTACAGCTCAATACAACAACAGTGGACTGACTGGAGGATGAAGACCAGAAAAAGACTTTCGGCTTTTTTACATAAGGGTCCTCCATTTTCAATTCATCAAAACATTTAGAGACATACAAATATACAGTAGTTTCATAAAAATGCTAAAGTCCTATTGATTGATTTAAAACTTTATTAACATATTGCAGAATGGGTACAGTACAGCTCAATACATACAATTGTTAAGGGGATGCAGACCAGCGAAAGACTTTCGTCTTGTTTACATCAGGGTCCCCCATTTTCAATTCATCATATTTCATATCTAAATCATATAATATCTCATTGCTAAATATATGCAATATATAATCTAATAATCCAATAATCTAAATCTAATATATAATATAAAAATGCTAAATGCATGGGTATTTTATTTTGTCTTTAATGTTAGCTTGCAAACTCAAATACTGTCTTGGTAAGCCTCATAATGAATTGTTTGGGGAAAAAAAGAAAAACATCGTGATGCGTATCGTGTATCGCCGAAAGGTCAGAAAATATCGTGATATCATATTTAGGCCATATCGCCCAGCCCTATGTTTACTCAAGTATTTGTTGCAGTTTTTGTTCTGATCTAGTCAGCATATACCCTTTGCTTTCTAAAAAATACTGGATGGACAGTAGCCTATTGATTGTAAAATAACTTATTTATTAACAAGTGATTTTGTTTAAAGATGATTCTGTTGTAAAATGTAACAGTGTTTGGAAAGATTGTTAAGGGTTAGGGTTATAAGTAGGGCTGCAACGATTAGTCGACATAATCGACGACGTCGATTATAAAAACTCGTCGAAGCAGACTTTTTGCGTCGATTAGTCGTAAAAAAAAATATTTTTTTCTTTCTTTTTTTTGCACTACCTATCTTTGTGAAAGTGGCTTCTCAGCTCTGGTCCAGCTGAAGACTTCTTAGCTTAACATAACAGACCGACAGTAAGTTTGGGGGAACTAATGGGATAACTGGGGTTGCAACAAAAGTGCAACTAGGGCTAAAAACGCAATGAAATAAAATAATAATAAATAATATATCCTTCTTAGCAGACTTCTTAGCTTAACATCCCAGGGAACTAATGGGATAACTGGGGATGTTGTTTGCTTCTGACAAGAGTCTCAAAGTCTGGGGTGATGGTAGACAAAGCAACTCTGAGGTCATGCTCAATGTCCAATCTGTTCCTCTGCTTTGTCTTCAGCTGGACCAGAGCTGAGATGCCACTTTCACAAAGATAGGTAGTGCAAAACAAATATTATAATATAATTTTTTTCGATTTGTCAACTAATCGAAAAAATAATCGACAGATTAGTCGACTACCAAAATAGTCGTTAGTTGCAGCCCTAGTTATAAGCATATTGCTTCTTCCTATTCCTTTTTGGACAAAAGACTGTTTTGTTTATTATTTTATTTAAATACTTACAGTAACGTGAGAAAAAGAAAAGCTACTTTTAACTTTTCATATTTTGTCATAACGAGTTGGCTACAGAGCTCTTCCTTATTATGGTTGAAAGAATGTACATTTCTGAGAAAAAAAGGGGTGGGGTCAAAAATGGCACTTTTTTATTATTACATTTGAGATAAGTACCTTTTTTCTTTTTCTTTTTAAGATCTTTCAATATATGTATAAGCTAACCCATTAAGTGCCACACCTCTCTGTGACCGAGTCATTCCATGTTGTTTTGTACAGTATTTTCAGTATTTTCTCGATCTCACTGCCGCTCCTTTTTGTGTTTTTTTGAAAGCAGTGTTTGTACAGAAATGACTGGTTTGTGTAAAGAGCTTTATAATGGAGAAAGAAATTAAAAAGGAGGGCACGTTGGTTCAAAGAAATACCTCCTGCTGTTTCTATACTGGCCTTATTCTTTTCTTACCCTTTTTTTTAAATCGCATACAATATGTCATTATTGAGGGCAACGCATACAGTGCAAAATACCAGTTGGGAGAACTTCATAACAATGGTGTCTAGAGTGTTTATTTTTATATTTGGGGTAGGGCTGGGCGATATGGAAAAAAATCATATCGCGATAACGATATGATAATTTTATTTTATTTCTCGATATCGATAATTATCGAATTGTTATAAGTATAATTTTTTTTTTTTTAACAACAGATGTATGTTTATTTTGCAGCAATTCTTTGTCATTGCCGCCATCTTTAGTGTTACATCCCCTCACACTCCATTTCTCAGGCTGCAGCTGGTTTAAAAGCTAAAGTAAACCGGCTTCTCTGCTGGCTGTGGCTCCAGAGGAGTTGAACAGTTCTGGCTCTGCTAGTTTATTTTTGATCTTTTGGCGCTTTTTTGGTGGACAAACCACCGCACATGTGCACTGTGACTCGTGACTGGAGTCTAGTTCTGCTAGCACACATAGCCTACTGTGTACAGACGGTTTCAAAATGTATTTTAAATTAGAAAGCAAACAAAATAAATGGACAAGAGAAAAAGAAATCTGAATTTGATCACTATTGTCATTTGGACAAGCAAAGCCATTACTTTAAGTTGCAGGCAAGAAAGACAAGTCTGTCCACTGTCTCTGGTTTTAAAACTGCCCTGTTGCAGGTAAAAAAAAATTATAAAAAAAAAAAACGATTTTTCGATTTTTTTTTAATTTCGATATTCGATATCGATTATTAAAATATATCGCGATATTTATCGTTATATCGCCCAGCCCTAATTTGGGGTCTCTCTTCTCTCTCTCTCTCTCTCTCTCTCTCTCTCTCTCTCTCTCTCTCTCTCTCTCTCTCTCTCTCTCTCTCTCTCTCTCTCTCTCTCTCTCTCTCTCTCTCATCCTATGACTTTCCATTTCACACACATCCCGCCCGCCACAGTGACATCATCACACCAGGCAGAGAGAGAGGAACAGCTCCGCCCCGCTCCAAACTCCTCCCACAGAACCAGACCTTCTTCCAGCTGCCTGTCAGAGGGAGGGGGAGCCTGCCGCGTCCCCTTCCTTCATTCGTTTATTCACCAAATCGTTTCTTATTTGTGCGTTTTATCCTAATTGAAAATGTATTGATTGTAGATTGTAATTTCTCCATGAAAACTTGACTAGTTGTTTCTAGGTCATTTTCAAGCAGGAGATCGTCCCAGTTTAAGTTTTGTATGGCTAATCTAAACGTCTCTTGCTTGTGTTTTGGAATGCCAAAGGATTCACTTTTCCCAGCATTTGTATTGAACCGCTTGCCTGTTAGTTTTCTTGATATCAGCACCATATTATGGTCTGACAGCCCTGTTATCATATTGTGTGTTTTTGTAATTCTTTCGGGTCTATTAGTGAATATTAAGTCAATCTGAGTACTGGTGCTGTTTGTTATTCACGTTGGGCCTTTAACCATTTGAGTTAAGTTAAAACTGTCAGTAATTTGCTTGAGCTTCTTCCTTGTTGCCTTGTCTTCCCAGTTCAAATGTAAGTCACCCATTATAATGAGCTCTCTTAAAATCACATTGACTTAGTACATTCTTTTTTTTGATCCACTTTTTCTCCCATTTTCTATATTTTCTCCCATCCCAATTTCGTATCATCCAATTCAACCCTCCCCTGTCACGAACGCTGTTTCTTGCCTCCCACAAGCCGGCTGCTTGAGGTAACAGCAGTCGCATCTTTTCACCTGCGCAGCTCGATCTCTCAGTGGCGAGGAGTAACGCGTGGGAGGCTCACGCTGCCCCCGACACTTCCTGATTCTACTGCGCAGGTGCACCAACCGACCTGTAGGAGTCGCTGTCCACAAGGCCCGATCCCCACCCATCAGTTTCCCACCCCCTAATACGGCCAATGTGTATTAGTACGGACAACCAGCTAAACTGAAAGCAAATGTGGAGCGCTGGGCTCGAACAGGCAAGCCCAGCGTCTCCAGATTTTGTGGCGAGCGCCTTGCCCACTACGCCACGTAGCCGCCGACATTCTTAAATGTATCATAAAGCTCATGTTGGAGGAAGGTGGTGGATAAATTACTGTAAGTGTAAAGGACATCTGAGGCGACCGCATCATATTCAGATCTATACATTCTAGATCGTTTGGGTCTTGCCATTGAGTCTCCTTACAACGGATGGTGTCTCTAGTGTAGATCAGAACACCGCCCCCTTTCATATCCATTCCATCCCTTCTGTAGATATTATAACCCGGAAGTGTTACATTATTATTTAAGACGAGGTCGGTCTCGGCACTGACAGATTTGTGTTCATTGTGCTGCTTTTATAAAGCCTCAAATGACGGCTTACAATATTTCATGGAAGCAAAGTGTTTAGTTTGTCTAAGATTTAAAAAGGTTTATACTTTACAGCACTGACAATTCTCTATAGTATTTTTTATAGTGTCCTGACTCATATAAGAACATGTCTTAATAAAAAATTATGTTGAATTCTGCCATTGTCTCTATTAACTACATATAAATATTTATATAATTGTTTGCTTTATAGATGAGGTTTGCAACATAATTATGTAATGTAATGGTGTTGGCTGGGTAATGGAGAGCAGCCACTTTATTTATAGAGCACATTTAAAAACAACAAAGTTGACCAAAGTGCTGTACAAGTCCCACAACAAGATATAAAACAATTATTATTATTTCTTTTTTATCTCGAAGCTTTGAATTAAAATCGAATGCCAATGTTCATGCTTCATTTGTTTTAAACGAGACGATTTCGAAATGAGTCCATTGGAAATACATGGCGATTTCAAGAGGGGTGGACCATGCGGGAAACAGCAATGACGTAACCACTACACCTCCCTATAGAGGTGTACGGCGACATTTATACGTTACAAAAGGGGTGTGGTTAGGTGACCAGGTGATAGGAGATAGGATGATACATTGGGTCAAAGGGAGGGGCTGGAGAAGGGTGAAGGAGGGAGGAGGGGAGACACATGGGGGCCAGAAGGGGGGAGGGTACAGGGTAGGTGTTGGGTAGAGAGAGGGGAAGTGCATTGACGGGGAAGGCCAGACGGCCGTCCACCACAGATTATATCCCCAACATCAGTCTTCTCTGAAAACAGCAGAACAGACTCCAAAACATAGGAGTTAACAGACCTGTATCTCTTAAGATCTTAACAGGCACCTCGTGTCACTCCCATAGGCGCCTACGTAATGGAGCAGCCGAAGCATGTGCTCCACCAGTATTGAACTTGGGGGAGCAAACTTGTCCCTTTGCTCCCTCACTTTTTGATCAAATGATATATCCCCCCCCCCCCCAATATATAAATCTTATCTAACCATAACTACGTAATTTCAATCAAATTAATAATACGCAATGACACTTAATAGCAAGTTTTTAAGTTTCCAAAGATTGCCCGATCCAGTGCCTCCCACAGACAGCAGACATAGTGGAGCCGCGGCGCACACTCCAGTCTGCACAGCGCTGCCTGCAGCCTCCAGGTGTAATAAGCTGGTGGCCAGGCAGCGTGAACACTTTAGGCACAACAGCAGAATTTTCCACTAAGTAAGTTCAGTTCAAACAAACTATTATGTTAGACATGTCTTTACTATCGAGTGGTAGAACTTCTACCACGCAATACAATAAAAGTGTTTCACGGTCCGAAATGCCATCTGGTCATACCGTTTAATAAATAATAATAATATAACGTTGGTGTTAGCCGCTAGCTAACGTTGTCATATTATCTAGAATAATGGTGTCAGCTGGATGCTGTTGACTTTGTTTGACTCCTCTCTCTCCTCTCCTCTCCCCTTTCTCTCCTCTCTTATCTCTCCTCTGCTCTCTCTCTCCTCTCCCCTCTCTCTCCTCTGCTCTCTCTCCCCTCTCTCTTATCTCTGCTCTCTTCTCTCCTCTCTCCTATCTCTCCTCTGCTCTCATATCTCCTCTCTTATCTCTCCTCTGCTCTCTCTCTCCCTCCCTCTCTCTCCTCTCCCCTCTCTCCTATCTCTCCTCTATCTCTCCTCTGCTCTCTCTCATCTCTCCTCTCTCTCTCCTCTGCTGTCTCTCTCCTCTTATCTCTCCTCTGCTCTCTCTTCTCTCTCTCATATGCCCTCATCCTCCTTCACCTCTTGTGTTTTCCCTCCTTCATCTCTGTTCTCCTCCATCTCTGTTCTCCATCTCTGTTCTCCTCCATCTCTGTCCTCCTCTGTTCTCCTACATCCCTGTTCTCTGTTCTCCTCCATCTCTGTTCTCTGTTCTCCTCCATCTCTGTTCTCTGTTCTCCTCCATCTCTGTCCTCCTCTGTTCTCCTACATCCCTGTTCTCTGTTCTCCTCCATCTCTGTTCTCTGTTCTCCTCCATCTCTGTTCTCTGTTCTCCTCCATCTCTGTTCTCCTACATCTCTGTTCTCCTCTATCTCTGTTCTCTGTTGTGTTAGTATGACGGCCGGCCAAGCCGGTAGCAACGCCGAGAGCTGGGCTCGATACCAGCATCTCCTGCATTAGTCTGTAATCAACTGGACAACCTTTAGACTGTTCCAACTTCAGTGTGTGAATTATGTTAATCCCACAATTACTCAACTGCACTCAATATTTAAATACCAATGCTAGTCTAAATAAATGTTGACAGACAATGTACGCAGGGAGCGAAATTAACTTTTTGACTCACCGGCCAGTGGCGGGTAGATGGGAAGAATCTACCCGCCAAGCATATTTCTTACCTGCCAACTTTTTTTTGATAAATTTTTTTTTTTATTATTTTATATAATTTTTTTAATAAAATATATATATTATATAATCATACTTGTGATTGTGTTATCTGCGAGACATCGCCACCTCGCTGTCTGCAAACAGCTCCACTGTCTGTGTGTATACTCGAGTGGCCTCCAGCTCCAGCAAGGATTCTCTGGCGCTGCAGCTGGACCCTAAAAGCTACATTCAGCATGCAAAAGGATTCTCCTGAGCTACAGCTGGACCCTATTCAGCTGGCAGCCCTCATGCGATGTAAGCCAGGGACTCGAATATGCATGTTGTTGTAGGACATTGATGTCAGGGGCTTTCTGTAGCTACTGCTGGATGGCGTTGGGACAACACCTCAGTGAACTATTTAGTTTACTGCAACATTTCGTAGTGACTAGTGAGCTACCTAGCCAACGGAGGTATTATGCACTGGACTATTACTGGAGCATTTGTTGATGTCGGGAGCTATCAGTAGCTAGTCGGCTGGATAACGTTACACAATGCCTCATGTATTAAACTAAGTGAATAGTTGACTGGGTCATTTTGTAATGGTAGCTAACGTTATCGCCACCACGCAACAAGTCAAAATGCTCGCTATCTGCAAACAGCTCCACTGTCTGTGTGTATACTCGAGTAGCCTCCAGCTCAAGCAAGGATTCTCCGGCGCTGCAGCTGGACCCTACTGGAGCTAACGTGTACTAGGTAGCTACCTATCCAACGGAGGTATTATGCACTACTAGACTTGCTGGAGCATTTGTTGATATCGGGAGCTATCAGTAGCTAGCCGGCTAGATAACGGACAATGCCTCAGTATTAAACTAAAAGTGAATAGTTGACTGGGTCATTTTGTAACGGTAGCTAACGTTAGAGCAGTCAGCAGACTGCCCGGCCCGACTCTAGCCTCTCTGTTTACATGGGGTTGGGAGGGGCTGGAGGAGGGAGGAGCAGCGCGTTGCATGTCTGTGTGCTTGAGACAGCGAGTGAGAACTCCGCTAAGAATTGGATCATGTTATTCGATCGGTTTTCACATGACTATTTCGTTGCCCGCCACATGGCGGACAGACCTCTCAGTCCCATCTGCCAAACGTAAAATCTGCCCGCAAATGGCGCTTGGCGGGCTTTAATTTCGCTCCCTGAATGTACGCATTAAAAATATAATAATAATAATAATAATAATAATAATAATAATAATAATAATAATAATAATAATAATAATAATAATAATAATAATAATAATAATAATAATAATAATAATAATAATAATAATAATAATAATAATAATAATAATAATGCAATAAAAGTCTGAAAATGAAGGGATTATGTCCATGAGTGTCAGTTTTAGAAATTAAGGCCTGCCTCTTATATAACAAGTCTCTCTAATAAAGGCCTGGTGCTCTTTGCAGCTGAGGTAAATAGAAGACCTATATTTGAGGATTTACGGTAAATCAAGATTTTCAATTATCTTAAGGTACAATACCTGAAATGAAAATGTGTGTGTGTGTGTCCAGCCAACCAGGTAACATTGCAGAAAAAAGAAAGAATACAGACATCAGAGCATTTTTACACCAAAACGCAAAGTAAGAACCCTAGTAGCCTAATAGCTCAAAGACTTAAAGGGCGGGCTCCACAAATAATGGATTGCACGGTGTTAATTGCACCCTTACTTACAATTCATTATGAATTGTAAGTGGGGGACCCTGATGTAAACAAGACAAAAGCCTTTCTCTGGTCTGCATCCCCTTAACAATTGTGTGTATTGAGCCGTACTATATTGTACCCATTCTGCAATATGTTAATAACATTTTTAATCAATCAATAACAGATTGCAGAATGGGTACAATACAGTACGGCTCAATACACACAATTGTTAAGGGGATGCAGACCAGAGAAAGACTTTCGTCTTGTTTACATCAGGGTCCCCCATTTTCAATTCATAATGAATTGTAAGTAAGGGTGCAATAGAAATGTTTCATAATGATGTTCAGTGTATTCATAAGTGTATTGCTCTCCTTAATGTAGAATGATATGGTGACTGTGCAGACCCGGGATGGAGGCAGAGAAGGAGAGAAAGAGACACAAGAGTTACAGGTAATGGAAATATCAGACAGCTTAAAGTGTAGGATAACATAACAAATTAAGACACAAATACTTGGATTATATATCCCCCCCCCTCTCTCCCTTTCTTTACAGAGTAGCATAAAGATTGTGTATTCAAACCGGTTCAGTGTATTCATAAGTGTATTGCTCTCCTTAATGTAGAATGATATGGTGGCCTATTTGAAAGGAGATTGATTTAATAAAAATAAAAGAGCGAAAAATCAATATACAGTATATATACAGTATATATATATTAATATATTATTATTATTATTATTATTATTATTATTATAGTAATTGGCTATCATACTGCAATATAAACTGAGTTTTATAGTGAAAAGAGCAGCTTTATTGGTCAAGATTTAAGGCTCTATATTGCAGGAAATTGCACATACAGGTTCATTAAATGAAAAAGAAATTGCCATGGAGGGGGTCGTGGTGGACCCCCTCCAAACCACCACTTGCCTGTCCATAAAAAATATATATATATATATATATATATATATAAAAAAATTGAGAAAAAAAACATTAAAAAAAAATTGCTCCCCCACTTTCAACTATAACTAGGCGGCCATGGTCACTCCCAGTTACAAACCCTCGTGTCACTCCCAGTTACAAACCCTCATATCACTCCCAGCCCCAGTTACAAACCCTCGTGTCACTCCCAGCCCCAGTTACAAACCCTCATATCACTCCCAGCCCCAGTTACAAACCCTCGTGTCACTCCCAGTTACAAACCCTCGTGTCACTCCCAGTCCCAGTTACAAACTCTCGTGTCACTCCCAGTCCCAGTTACAAACTCTCGTGTCACTCCCAGTCCCAGTTACAAACCCTCGTGTCACTCCCAGTTACAAACCCTTGTGGCAAATAGGACGCACCAGGTGCGCCACTTGCACCAGATTCTACATGCCCACCTTTGCCACCTGTTACCTAACCCTCCTACAGGCCAGAGATGCTCGCAGCCAGGGCCGCAGGTTTTATACGCCCCCCCCCCCCCCCCCCCCCCCCCCCCGCATGCTGCTTCTTAGAGCCCTCAGCGCTGGGGAGTCTGACTTCCAATGGCCGGCCTCATGGCAGTAGTGGCACATGGGCCTCATGGCAGTAGTGGCACATGGGCCTCATGGCAGTAGTGGCACATGGGCCTCATGGCAGTAGTGGCACAGTGGCACATGGGCCTCATGGCAGTAGTGGCACATGGGCCTCATGGCACTAGTGGCACATGGGCCTCATGGCAGTAGTGGCACATGGGCCTCATGCATGAAGCGATATAAGAACAGATTTGGTTCTTAACTAGCATTTCTTCTTATTTTGTTCTTACCTGGGATTCAGCAATGTTTTCTTATTGTTGCTTTTCTCTCAAGCAAGACCAAATTCTAAGAGTGGTCGAGAGCACTCTTACCCATATAAGAAACTCGTACCCAAAAAATTAATACAATAAAAAAAAGCATACCATTGGTTAATTGCCCCCAAATACGACTTTAAAAATACAGAACTTTTCAATAATAATAATAATAATAATTATTATTATTATTATTATTATTATTATTATTATTATTATTATTATTATTATTATTATTATTATTATTATTATTATTATTATTATTATTATTATTATTATTATTATTATTATTATTATTATTATTATTATTATTATTATAACTTATTGCGTGCGTTCGGTCTGATATGGATTATATATTGCTGTTAGAACAGTTACTGTATGCTCTGGCCGCCCAGGCCATTGATTGATTGAAGATTTTATTAACAGATTGCAGAATGGGTACAATACAGTACGGCTCAATACACACAATTGTTAAGGGGATGCAGACCAGAGGAAGACGTTTGTCTTGTTTACATCAGGGTCCCCCATTTTCAATTCATAATGACTGTTACAAAGGATCAGATTAAACCGAATATATATATTTATTGATTGATATATATTGCATAATATTTGTATATCGTTTGATATCCCTTGTATATTCCTTGTACATATACACGGAATATCCCTTTAGCCTAGTACAGACCATAATATTTCATTCTCCTATTGGACAGCGGTCCACAGGCGCCAAGGCCATGCCTCCAAAGTCAGGTTCAAAGTCACCGCCGGGGACATGCCTGGACATGAACGGTACTGCGTAAGGATATGAGACAGGAATAAAGCTGGTACTAGTTTATTCATCTAAGCGTATAAATACGGCGCAGGTGAATACAGAAGCACTTAGTCAGAAACTTAGTCTTAGAGAGTTACCCAATAAGTTGAAGCCTCACCCACGATACGACGTGCGGTGCAGTATGGCCTGTTTGTCCCCAAATAGAGCATTGAGACCGCGTGCGAATTAATAACTGAAGTGTCAGAGTTTAACGCTGTACCGTCGAGTTCGACCTATTCTATTAAGTCAGTAATAGTCTATTTGTGTATAGTGTATCGTGCGGCTAAAGTTCTACAGTGACCAGCATCACCAACGTTTCCTCGTATCAGCTAGAGTGCTTATCCAGGCTGGGCTGCTTATCATGGCGCTTTCACCCAAGGAGCCCTAGAAGAGGACCGTGTGGACATGTACACTGGATAATCTACCCGACGACTGCATAGCCCTTTTCGGCTGGATTATATTTGCTTTTGGTCCTGTAATTGATGGAGCGGAGAATCGCCGACACCCACAAGTGTGTGGGATTTACCCTGTGAGGAGCCACGTCGAGTCCGTCTCTCAGAAGCCTGAGGCCGGCTAGCTTTCTTCCATGTGGAGCTACATGCTATGGAGAACAGCTGTATTCGTCTGTGGATCAAGATCTTATTGCACCGTCTCCTGTACTCGGAGTCTCCTTATCATCGTTGACCCAGACTCTACTACCGACAGATCCTCTACCCTTGCTGGCTTACAACCGGGGGGACCCTTCCAGTATCTCCCGCTATATTACTAGTGTACCATAGATATAATTCCCTAAGATTCAGGTTGTATGATTATCTCCTGCGTAATATGAGAATGGACATTCGTTATTGATTTGCCTACGCACATTCCTTTGCCTTATAAGCGCATCCAAAGTGAAGTAAAGTAAAGTATATTATGTACCTTTTGCTGCTAATAAATACTTAAATACAGCTTTGTGTGGAACCGAGTCATTGTGGGGAAGTGTTCATCATTAGATACCTGTGTACTGTATGGCCAGTAGGAATGTACATAAGACGGTAGTGGTTTAATGATACCATACTTATCAATACAGTCAGGGAATTGTACCCCTCAGTTACAATTGGTCCTTCGATCTGACATACAACTACTCTGCTCTTTTAAACAAGACAACCTGGAGAAACTCAGCCTTCTCCAGGAGTGCCTGCTCGGCATTGAGAGCTGGATGGGGAGTAACTTCCTCCAGTTAAATGCAAATAAAACGGAGGTGCTGATCGTAGCAGCTGAAAAGACTGCAGCTAGAGTGGCCACTCACTTGGGGTCCCTTAAAGACAACATACGTCCCCACCTGAGAAACCTGGGTGTTGTCTTTGACCAGGCCATGAACCTAGACAAACATGTCAAAACACTCACACGCACCTGCTTCTTTCACCTCAGAAACATTGCAAAACTGCGCACCATCATATCTCACTCTGAACTAGAACTATCCGTGCATGCTTTTATTTCCTCTAGGCTTGACTACTGCAACTCACTTTTCACCTGTCTCACCAAATCATCCACAGATAAACTACAAATGGTCCAAAATGCTGCAGCCAGGCTACTCACAAGGTCAAAAAAATCATGTCACATCACTCCCATTTTGGTATCCCTGCACTGGCTCCCGGTACACTATAGAATTCACTTCAAAATCCTCACTTTCACTTTCAGAGCACTTCACGGTCAGGCCCCTATCTACATCACGGAACTCATCCATCCCTACACCAACACCCGCTCACTCAGATCTGCCGATCAGCACCTCCTAGTGATCCCCAGGACCAGGCTAAAAACAAGGGGTGATCGAGCCTTCGAGGTGACAGCACCAAGGCTCTGGAACGCTCTCCCCCTGGACCTGCAAACTGCCCCCTCTGAGAACTCTTTTAAAAAACAACTAAAAACACATTTGTTCAGGCAGGCTTTTGATCACACATAGGCGCCTTTTTCTTGTCCTCACTGTTCTATAGTGTTGTTTTAATTAGTGACTCATGATTTTATCCAAATTCTTTTATTCTACTTTTTCTATCTGGTTTCACTGTTTTTAACTGCTGTTTGTCTATTGTCATTTATTTCTGATTTTGTTTTTATTGTGTTTTTATATTAACCTGTAGTGTAAAGCACCCTGTGCATTCGTGCTGTGAAGGGTGCTATATAAATAAAGGTCATTCATTCATTCATGGTAATTAGCGTAATATTAATATAGTGGTATTAATATTGACATGGCCAATGATGAACACTCCACAAAACGGTTCTCCTAAAATAGATCGCCCGCAGCGTAGACGGCAGACACCTCAGTACTTAGAGGATTACGTTGCCAGCAGGGGAGGAAATTAGGCCACTTTACTCGCCAAATGCGAGTATTTTTTACGTTTGGCGAGTGATTCATGAAGACCACTCGCCAGTCTGGCGAGTATACAAAAAAATAAAACATTCTGCAATCACTGCACTGGCAAACGGTGCGCGTCTCCTGAGTGTTCGCTTTAGTTGACACTGTGCCACGAGAGCACTGCACAAGACCACCCGCGGACATATAATGTTTAATAAACGTTTGCGCAGTACTGGCCAACCCGCGGACATATAATAATAAAAGTCCCGCGGTACTACTAGGCTAGCCATCAGGAGCACTCGCAAACAGATAACGTTAAACACAGCAGAAGATGGAAAACAGACAGACTGACCAACGGGGAACTGCATCCAACCCTAGTACAACCATCGAGTATAAGTTACTAAGGACACATTTAAATCAGAGGTGTAATGTTGTCTACTGGAACTGTATACAGTGGTTAGCTTCTAGTTAGCGTTACTTATATAGCTGCTTGCTAGCTAACGTTAGCCCCGTGTGCTCAAAGCAGCCAGCTAGGTGTATCTGTTATGACTATAATGTTTCCGAAAAAGCACCGGACTACGACGTAAGGTTAGACATTTTATTTCATGCTCAAAAGCCCCTGGCTTGCACATCGCAGTCACGAAAGGGGCTAGCTAAGCTCAACCAGACAACAGCACACCAACCCAACTGACGTTACCACAACACTTGACGGTACGTCACAGCACTGTCGTAAGACCACCGTGCTGTCTTAAAGGCACAGTGTGCCTACCCAGATGCATACACAACATTTACGCGGCTTGACATACAAAGAAGTAATTATCACAATTAGCGATTTTTTTTGTCTGGTAAAAAATCAGTTTGGCTGGTAAAAAAAATCAGATACTCGCCAGTTGGCTGGTAAGCCAAAAAGTTAGTTTCCTCCCCTGGTTGCCAGTATACTACCTAGCTTTCTACAGACGGTAAACGCGGAAAAAGTAGATAGTAAAATTATGTCCGACCCTATCGACCAGGCTAACCCGCCAGTAGAGGCCCTAGTGGGTTCTAACGTAACTGACCAAGCTCACGGTGGGGACCAGGAGGGACCTGACATGACTTTACCCCCCGCCAAGACCGAAGAAGTAGTCCCCGGAGAGCTCCAGGATAAAGAAAGCCCTCCAGGGATGGAACTCGACCCACTACAAGAAGGGACGAGCACCCAGGAGAACGGATCTCCAACGAGCACTACCAGGAGCGGATCACCTCAACCAGCGTCTTCCCCCAGCGAGGCGGACAAGATGCTGGCACAGGCCTTCCTCGCCAGCCTGGCAGCCTCAACCGAGCGCGATCGACTCCAAGCACAGACGCTTAGTGAGCGCGAACATTCTTCCATGGAAAGAGAACGCCTTCAAGCGCAGCAACGGAGTGACGAAGACCGTATACGTCTAGAGATTAGACACCTTCAGACGGAAGAGAATATGGGAAGAGACCGGGCCGAAGCCCAGCGCGCTGCCGCCGAAGCCCAGCGCGCCGCTGCCGGTGCCCAAAGAGAAGCAGAGCGCGACCTCGCTCTCACCAAGCGCGAAGCCGAGCACGACCGATTACAAGCGCAGATAATGGAGCAGCTGATTACCAGGGCAACCCCCCCTCCCTCCGCACGGGGCTCCAGGGCCTCGTCAAGACAAGGGTCAAGGGCACCCTCCCCTACCCAATCAAGCGACCCTGAGCCCGACCACCAGAGAGAGCCTATACCCCTCTCCGAACCCCTTCCCCGACCGGTCCAAGCGAGACCCAGCTACAAGGAAGAAACGGTCTACACCGCGGAGAGGCTAAATAGACGACTACAGGATCTAGATGACCTGCCAGAAGAAGAAGAAGAGGGAGAGGAGGAGAGTCAAGCCCAACAGCAGCACAGTACTCCACAGGACCAGGAGGTCCAGTACAGCCCAGGCTTTACCCCGCGGCTCTGTGCTACAGACCCCCGACTCAATTCACGGGTGAGCTTGACGCACGACCAGCCCCGAGGAACAGCACCTGGGTACGCGGGCCATGGTACCCAGCAGGTACCAGCCCACCAAGAGACGTAAGAGGAGACTCGCCTAGGAGGCCTCTCTCCCAACGCTCACCGATGTGCCAGCCATCCATGGCATCGTACATTGGCACACCGACGTTCCCGGACTTCACACACGAGAACAGAGCACAGTACACAGAGCTACGAATGTGCTTAGAGACAATGATGTCCGATGTAGCTGATGAACCGTACAAATATGCTATCCTACTAACGCACCTCAAGGTGCCCCGAGCGCACAATATAGCGCTGGCATATGCCACCTCTACTACCCCATACACCGCGGCTCTAGCAGCACTCGACCAAAGATATGGACGCATATGGGACTACGTAATACAAGAGATAAGGCATATTGATCGCCTACCCCCAGCCACAGACAATCGCTCACTAGATGACCTGTCTATCAAGGTACAATCCCTGGTAGGGATGCTGGGGGCGCAAAAGGAAAAGGGTATGCACGAACTGTACGCAAACTCTAAGGTCGAGAGGATTTTAGAGAAGCTTCCGCCCGCCCGACAAGAGCGCTTCAGGCGGCAAAGAGACCACCGTGATCCTAACGGTCCCGAGCCATCCCTCCTAGACCTAGCCGACTTCCTGGCGAGAGAAGTCAACAGCCTACGGTTGGATACGTTCATGCGGAGCACACCAAGCTCCAGAGAGGGACCTAGGAGAGCAAACGATGGCCGCAGATTGGTGACCGTCATGCACCAATCAGAATCAGTACCGAGCAACAAGAACCACAGTACCCCCTCGATGAAAGAGAAGTGGAAGATGGTGTGCCCGTACTGCGAAAGGGAACACTGGCTGTCACAATGTGACACGTTCAAGAAGATGACCGCCGACGAGGTGAGTCAATGGATAAAGTCCAACCGACGCTGTTACCGATGTGCGCGCAGTCACATGGCAGCCGATTGCCGCTTAAAGAAGAGGTGTAGTCGGTGTGACGGAGCCCACTTAGACGTCCTACACGACAGTAACAGAAGAAAGCCTGCACCCTCAAGCAGCACAAAGGCAAGTGTTATGTACATTGACCCCGCCAGCAGCGGGGGCGCCCGGGTGCTCTTAAAGGTGGTCCGCGTAACATTGAGTTACCAAGACAAGGTCATGGACACTTACGCCGTCCTTGACGACGGGTCAGAGAAGACCCTCCTCCTCGCGTCTGCTGCGGCCCAGCTGGGGCTGCGGGGGAGCGAAGACCAGATGACGATTCGGACAATAAGAAGATATCTAAAGACGATAAAGGGCGAGAATGTCTCCTTCACTATCGCAGCAAGCGGGCAGCCAGAGAGACGGTATAGGATCACTAACGCTTTCACCAGCCAAGACATAGGCCTGTCGCAGTACACCTACCCCATCGCCAAGCTGATGGATAAATATGTGCACCTGCGTCAACTACCTATACCGCTCATAGACGGTGCCACCCCGACCCTGCTGATAGGCTCCGACCATGCAGACCTCATCGTCCCGATGGACCGGGTCCACACAGGGCCCAGAGGCTGTCCTTCAGCAGTCGAGACCCGCCTAGGATGGACACTACAAGGCCCCCTCGCTAGGTCTCTTAACCGAACAGCAGCCACTAGCTGCCTCCACTCCAGAGTGACAGAAGAAGACACCACCCTCCTACAGCATGTCGAGAGGCTATGGACACTAGAGACAATGCCCTTTAAGAACGAAAAGAAAGACATTCGTTCCAAGGAAGACATTTACGCTATAGCCCTCCTCGAGCAGGGGACAAAGAGAGTCAAAGTCAACGGAGTGATGAGATACGCAACTCCACTCCTGAGGCGAGAGGGTATGCCTACCCTCCACGCCCCAAAAGAAGCGACGGAACGGTATCTATTGAACACAGAGCGGCGCCTAGCCAGAGACCCCGCTCAAGAGACTGTGTACCGCGCTGAGATTGACAAGCTAATCACAGCGGGACACATAAAGAAAATTGACATTAAAGAGGCCGATCAGACGACCGAATCATGGTACGTGCCGCACCACAAAGTCCACCACAACGGCAAGGATCGTATTGTGTTCAACTGCAGCTACCAGATCGGATCACAAAATCTGAATAAAGAGCTCTTGCCCGGCCCAACACTAGGCCCCTCTCTACTAGGCGTGTTACTACGTTTCCGCCAAGACAAGGTGGCCATCAGCGGCGACATCAAAGGGATGTTCCTGCAGGTGAGACTAGTGGAGGAGGACAAGCCCCTGCTGCGGTTCCTATGGAGAGAGAGGATCGGGGACGAGCAACCAGCCATCTATCAATGGGAAGTCCTCCCTTTCGGAACCACATGCAGCCCATGCTGTGCTACGTTTGCACTGCAAAAACACGTTGCAGAGGACCCAGCAGCTGATGAAGAGGTCCGACAAAGTGTAGGAAATAGTTTCTACGTGGACAACTGTCTGCAAAGCGTCTCGACGCCAGAAGAAGCCGAGGCCCTTCTACTCAAGCTCCGCGCCTCCCTGATCAAAGGCGGCTTTGATCTCAGGCAGTGGGCCAGCAGCGACCCTCAAGTATTGTGCAGCCTCTCCCCCGAGGACAAGGCAGCAAGCAGCGAGACCTGGATGGCGACCATCCCAGGAGAAGCCCAAGAAATGACATTAGGACTAGTCTGGCGCTTCAAAACAGACTCGCTCCATTATAAACACACACCCCTGACCAAGGAGCAGGGAAGGTCGACTGCACTACCGACCACAAGACGGAGTGTATACAGAACACTCGCCAGACAATATGACCCGTTGGGATGTATTCTACCTTACACCACCAGGGCAAAGATGATTGTAAGAGCGTTATGGGACAAGGACCAGGGCTGGGACGACCCCATACCCGAACACCTTGCCTCCACATGGAGAGAGTGGGAGACAGAACTCAGCTCGCTCCCAGGTGTCAACATACGCCGCAGCTACTTCCCACCCACAGTGAGGCCGGAGACGTGCCAGATGGACCTGCACGTCTTCAGCGACGCCTCCGAAGTAGCCTACGGTTCGGTGGCCTACTTGCGTGCCCGAGAGGAGGGAGGAGAAATACATACTGCTTTCATCCTGGCCCGCTCAAGAATAGCCCCACGCAAGCAACAATCTATCCCGCGTCTAGAGCTCTGTGCAGCCCTAGCAGGAGCGCAACTCGCCACGTTAATCCAACGTGAACTCACCATCCCGGTGCAAAGAACAATCTTGTGGTCAGACTCCACGACAGTACTCACATGGATCCGGTCTGATTCGTGTAGATACAAGGTCTTCGTGGGAGTCAGAGTCACAGAGATCCAAGATTTAACAGAAGCAGCAAGCTGGAGGTATGTGGACACAAAACACAACCCAGCTGACGTCATCACCCGGGGAATGTCCCTGGATGACCTCACCCGTCACAACCTATACAGTGACGGGCCAGAGTTCCTCAAGCTCCCGGAAGAAGAGTGGCCTACACCCACCCCACGGGAAGCGAGTAAAGAGGAGGCAGAGAACAAGAAATCTATGTTCTGTGGATTGACCACACTCGTCTCCACAGACCCCGACATAGACGATTGCCTCACCCTTGAGAGTGTGCAGCTAAAGACATTCCTGTGGCACCACCCAGAGGTTCAGCTCACTACTGACATTACTGCAGCTAACTACGAAGAAGCAGAACTTCTTCTCCTACAACGAGCCCAGAGAGACTCGTTTCCCGATGAGCTAGACTGTCTACAGGGAGCAAAGCCCGTCCCGTCAGACAGCAGATTGCTCCACCTAGCCCCCGAGAGCGACGCCCATGGTCTCATCAGAGTGGGTGGTCGTCTGCGGAGAGCTCCAGACTTACCGGATGACGTCAAGTACCCGATAGTCTTAAACAGCCGACACAAGGTCACAGAGCTGATCATAAAGAAATACGACGAGGATGTGCATCACGCCGGGGCAGAGAGAGTCTTCGCGGAGATCAGACGTCGTTATTGGATACTGCAAGGGAGAGAAGCAGTACGACGTTTCCAGCGGACTTGTCTAGACTGTCGTAAATGGCGAGCACAGCCCAGTATACCCCGGATGGCTGACCTACCTCCCTGTCGCCTCCGACTTGGCGACAAGCCCTTTCACTCCACCGGTATGGACTGTTTCGGCCCGCTGTATGTAAAGAAAGGAAGAGGGACCGAGAAGCGGTGGGGTATTGTATTCAAATGCATGACCACCCGAGCGATGCATATAGAACTCCTTCCAACCATGAGCACAGACTCATTCCTTATGGCCTTCCGAAGATTCACATTGCGGAAAGGCAAACCGTCTATACTATTGTCTGATCACGGGACAAACTTCAAAGGCGGAGAAAGAGAGCTAAGAGAGAGCTTCCAAGCTATGGGCCCAGAACTTAAGACCCACCTCGCTCCATCCCAGATTGATTTCCAGTTTAATCCCCCGAATGCACCTCACTTCGGTGAAACTTGGGAACGAGAAGTACGTTCAATAAAGACAGCCCTGTACGCCGTGCTTGGGGCCCAGACCGTGGCGGAAGAAGTCCTAATGACAGTCCTCACGGAGATCGATGGAGTATTGAACTCAAAGCCCCTCGGTTACGTCTCAAGTGATGTAGCAGATGTCGACCCAGTCACCCCCAACACACTCTTGATGGGGCGGCTGGACCCCGCGCTACCACAGACAATGTACAGGCCTGAAGAAGCGAATGGCCGAAGAATGTGGAGGTACAGTCAAGTATTGGCTGACAAGTTTTGGAACAGCTTCCTACTCCACTATCTACCGTCTCTACAGACCCGCCAGAAATGGGTGAAAGAGAGAGACAATTTGACAGAAGGAACAGTCGTCATGATTATCGACCAGTCACTACCCCGAGCTATGTGGCCAGCTGGCCGCGTAAGCAAAGTGATCACCGGTGCCAACGGAAAGGTCCGAGCAGCCGAAGTGCTCGTCCAAGGGCGGATCTACACCCAACCCGTGGCGAGGCTAATAGAGTTGCCAAGGCTCCCCGATACTATTGATGACGACCATGACCCCATGACTTTGTGAACTGCCCTACCCTCACAACAGACATTGAGTAGTGGACAGTGCGGTTAATCTGTCTCTGCTTAGCTAATTAGGTGGGACTAATTAGGAGGCGGCTGTTACAAAGGATCAGATTAAACCGAATATATATATTTATTGATTGATATATATTGCATAATATTTGTATATCGTTTGATATCCCTTGTATATTCCTTGTACATATACACGGAATATCCCTTTAGCCTAGTACAGACCATAATATTTCATTCTCCTATTGGACAGCGGTCCACAGGCGCCAAGGCCATGCCTCCAAAGTCAGGTTCAAAGTCACCGCCGGGGACATGCCTGGACATGAACGGTACTGCGTAAGGATATGAGACAGGAATAAAGCTGGTACTAGTTTATTCATCTAAGCGTATAAATACGGCGCAGGTGAATACAGAAGCACTTAGTCAGAAACTTAGTCTTAGAGAGTTACCCAATAAGTTGAAGCCTCACCCACGATACGACGTGCGGTGCAGTATGGCCTGTTTGGCCCCAAATAGAGCATTGAGACCGCGTGCAAATTAATAACTGAAGTGTCAGAGTTTAACGCTGTACCGTCGAGTTCGACCTATTCTATTAAGTCAGTAATAGTCTATTTGTGTATAGTGTATCGTGCGGCTAAAGTTCTACAGTGACCAGCATCACCAACGTTTCCTCGTATCAGCTAGAGTGCTTATCCAGGCTGGGCTGCTTATCATGGCGCTTTCACCCGAGGAGCCCTAGACGAGGACCGCGTGGACATGTACACTGGATAATCTACCCGACGACTGCATAGCCCTTTTCGGCTGGATTATATTTGCTTTTGGTCCTGTAATTGATGGAGCGGAGAATCGCCGACACCCACAAGTGTGTGGGATTTACCCTGTGAGGAGCCACGTCGAGTCCGTCTCTCAGAAGCCTGAGGCCGGCTAGCTTTCTTCCATGTGGAGCTACATGCTACGGAGAACAGCTGTATTCGTCTGTGGATCAAGATCTTATTGCACCGTCTCCTGTACTCGGAGTCTCCTTATCATCGTTGACCCAGACTCTACTACCGACAGATCCTCTACCCTTGCTGGCTTACAACCGGGGGGACCCTTCCAGTATCTCCCGCTATATTACTAGTGTACCATAGATATAATTCCCTAAGATTCAGGTTGTATGATTATCTCCTGCGTAATATGAGAATGGACATTCGTTATTGATTTGCCTACGCACATTCCTTTGCCTTATAAGCGCATCCAAAGTGAAGTAAAGTATATTATGTACCTTTTGCTGCTAATAAATACTTAAATACAGCTTTGTGTGGAACCGAGTCATTGTGGGGAAGTGTTCATCATTAGATACCTGTGTACTGTATGGCCAGTAGGAATGTACATAAGACGGTAGTGGTTTAATGATACCATACTTATCAATACAGTCAGGGAATTGTACCCCTCAGTTACAATGACATTTATGACATACACAAGCTAGATATACAGATATATATCATGACATTTATGACATACATGACATACAAATATACAGTACTGTACAGTATACGTAGCATAGAACGCATATTTAGAGATTGTCTATATCAGTGGTTCCAAAACTTCTTGTTTATGCGGACTAGATTGTTATCAAGAACATTTGAGGACCACCTTGTATGCAAACAGTAAAAAATAAATAAAGAAACTGACTTTGACCCGCGTCGCGGGCACTGCATTCCGTTCTCAATGGATTTGAGAGAGATTTGCCATCCAGTCTGACTTGGAGCACGCACTGTACTATAGTATGCGCACTGCCAGTCGGGCTTATATGCGGAGATATTCAGACTCTAGATATATTTGCAGAGCCAGATGAGTGGCTGCTTAACCGTTAAGTATTTCCCAACCTACTGTGCGATTGGCTCTTGACAAGCGCACAGTAGTCGGTTCAGTATTGACAAAGCCTACTTTGCTGGAACGATTAATTTTGCACCTACTGTATATACAGTACGTGTGTATGCGCGCACTGCGGGAGGTGGCCAGAAGCACGCAACTACTATTATATTACTACTATATTAATACATTCTATTCCACTATATAGCTATAGGTGCTGTATGATGACAATACATTTGATTCCTATCTAACTTTGATCCATCGCAAAGCACTCCAGCGCTTGAATACGGCCGGGTGATCCGCTCATACAATGCAGACCCAAGTTCGCACACGGCTCCCGTATTATAATGAGCCTGTGAGGCGTGTCTCTGTATGCAAATGACTTGCACGAGAACGCGCATTCCCGTTTAGAATGAGTGGGGTTCATCATTAAAAAAACCTGGTTAAGAACATAAATTATTTGGACGTTAAGAACGGCTTGATGAATGTGGCGGTGGCCTTTCTTATTGTTCTCTTAACAGACAGGTAAGCAAGAATATAAGAAAAATGATAAGAGAGTATTGTTGAATGAGGCCCATTCTCTCCTTTCTCAGACGCTCCCCGAGACCCCTTACCTGAAAGAAAAGCAGGCGCCCTTCCATACCCATCTTTACGCACAGATTCACTGGGCCGGCTTTAATGAATGAGCACATATTCGTCAGCCAATCCCACAGCCTCAGTAACAGTTGTAACTTTATGCTCATTAACCCTTTCTGCGCCAAACCCGAGAAAAGTCGGGTTTCGCCGCCAGCGGTTGAGCGTCATACCCAAGAATTCTCGGGTTGATCCCCGTTCTAAACACTCAACAATCGCATTTTCGGGGTAAGACTACCCCCCCACCCCTGATGATTTTGTGAAGACACATATGGCATACTGCACCTTAGGATACTGTGATACTGTGAATAATGTATATTTCAGTTAGGTAGATAGTAAATTATAACACTACCTGATGCATACTGCACCTTATGTGACACTGTGAATACTGTGAATATATACTTCAGTTAGTTAGATAGTAAATTATATTGACCTATTTGTTTACACGGCTTGTGTTGTTTTTACTACCTGTACCCCCCCCCCCTTCCCCCATGCTGCTATGATGCCTCTCAGTATATTTTTACTGTATTTATTTACTGTATATTTTATTCCATTTTTATTCTATTTTACTCTACTCTTATCCTAGGCAACTTGATTTGATTTTTTTTTTTATTATTCTAATTCGTGACCTGTTCTGTCTAAATGTTTAAATGTTGAGCGATTTGCAGTGTCAAATTTCCCACGGGATAATACAAGTATTTCTATTCTATTCTATATGGTATATACCTTTGATTTGGAAGTATTTGTGTGAGGGCTGTGGGTGTGTGTGTGTGTGGGTCATGAGCAGATAATAGGGACTCTTAAAGTTATACGTAAAACGAATAACCACTAACTGCTTACGCAGACGTTTTAGGAGAAGGGGAAAAATAAACAACACAAAACAACCTTTACAGGTGGAAGCCTCAAAGTGAGTATTAAAGAAAATAAGCAATGTCCAAAAAAACAGGACGACACTCATTAAAGAGGTATTGTAGAGAAAATAAATAAGCCACTCCTAAAAACAGAGTTTATATTGCAAACATAAAACAATAAACCTCCACCAAGGGAGTTTATGTGCAAAGGGCAGTTCCAAAAGAACAAAAGAAAACACTACCATAAAGGACTCAGCCTTTATAAAATAAAGTGTAAACTAAGCCAGTAGACGAAAACGAGTGTAGCTACAAAAGAAGGCTAAATGCTGAATAGGGCAGCACTACACTTAAATATAAGAAGCCTGACCAAAAGGATAGCCAGCACAAGAAAATGAAAAAGCAGTTGACACTGCGATCTCCAAACTTAAATAGACTCCACATGGCCATAGGCACAGCTGCACTGCATCAGGTGCAATCAAGCCCACACACCTGCCAACCCATGAGGCAATTAACCACAGGGAACAGGGATTGACAGCTATCCCTCACAGAGAGGTGAAATAAAGCAAAAATAGACAGCTGTCCCTCACAGAAAGGTGAAATAGGGAAAAAACCATGACAATTTGGGCTTTCAGACGAGCAACCGGAACGATTTGGGCATATTGCATATAACGTGTCATATCTCGCAATCTATGAAAAAAGACTGGATTATTTTGGAAAGGGGCGTTGTTTAGCGTGTAATAGCGCACAAACTACAGTATGTAGAAATTAACTGGTTAGTCAGTGATTGACTATGAACAATGCCTGTCAAATGAGCCATACTATTGTCTCCATAGCTATACAAGACCTGGGGATCTTTTTTGACTCTGAGCTGAAACTAGACAGACAAGTGCGAGCAGTGGCTCAGTCCTGCTTCCTCCAGCTGCGCACCATCGCAAAAATAAAAATATTCCTCTTCCCCAGCGACCTTCAAAGGGTCATCCTCACCCTCATATTTTCAAGACTGGACTACTGCAACGCCCTCTACTCTGGTGTCGCAGACAAATACTTAAACTGCCTCCAACTGGTCCAGAACGCAGCCGCCAGGCTCGTGACGGGCACCAAGATGAGGGACCACATTTCCCCAGTCCTTGCATCCCTACACTGGCTCCCGGTAAAACAACGAATACATTTCAAAATCCTCATGTTCACATACAAAGCCATAAGCGGTCTCGCCCCAGCCTACATAAAATAACTCCTGGTCCAATCAACCAGCTCCAGATCCCTCCGTTCAAACAACCAAATCTGCCTAAAAATCCCCAACACAAGACTGGTGACAAAGGGAAACCGGGCTTTCGCAGTCGCAGCTCTGACACTCTGGAACAAGCTCCCACTCAACCTGAAATCTGCAAGCACCCTACGGACCTTTAAGGCCATGCTCAAAACCCACCTATTCGCCATAAACAATCCATGAGCTAGTTTTGTGTTTTTTTGTTTTGTTGTATGTGTGGTGTACTATGTCTGTCTGTTTCTCTATCTCTATCTGATTGGTTGGACTGCCTGTATTTTTCAGTTTTTTGTTTTGTTCCTGTCTTTTTTGTTTGTTTTCTCTTTCTCTCCCGGGATGCGCGCCGTGTGGCGCTCAATGAGTTAAGGTATGTGGCAACCCCGCCAGGCAGAGAGTTTTTAAACTGTTCCAAAGGTTACCAAATCACACAGACACAAAATCATTCACATTTGAGGCCATACACCGACGATCAAACTGATCTGTCGGCTCTCTCGCAAATTCCATATGCGATTTATTAACCCCCTTTTGCCAAGTCCTGACGTGCTGGCGATATGCCTCTGGGACCAACTCACAGGCCTTCAGTGCCGCAGATAGGATAGATTATCATTGTCTGAAGCCGCAAATGCCTCCTGTGCTTTTACTCACAACACACACTGTAGTAGTAAAGTTTGTTCAGAATCTGACCATTTCCTTGCCTCCGCAATCCGCTCAAAGAGAGAAAAATAAAATGTCTGGATGTTTCTCATTGTACTTAGGTAAGAGCCACTAATTACCCACAACATCGGAAGGCCTCGACCACGAAGATGACATTTCTTCCCCTCCATGACTTCCAGCTTGCAAGTCTATTTTTGCTTGCTCTGTCTCACGCTGAAACTGTTCAATTTCCACTTGCTTATTCATCTCCATCTATGTCCTTTTCCACTTCCAATTACAGTTTCTCTCGCTCATAAGACAGTAATAAAAGCAACTATTTTTCTGCTCAAAGGTTAAGTTACCTGACAGAACCCACAAATAACAGCTCTGCTTAGCCACTAGTATGCCTTTCTCAACCAACTGCAGTTCAACCACAGTCCTTAAACTCCCTTTACGTTTATCATTCAGACCACTTATATATAATCAATGTCATACTTTTCTATAATTCTAAGAAGCTGGTCTTTAGTGCAACGCTCCAGAAGCTACTCACATGGGGAAGCAACTAAATCCTCTATTCCAGTCGCCTAGTCTACAGCTCAGTAGAGAAACAAACAAAATAAAATAAACGAATTCCGAACGAACAGAACTAGTGCGTACAAAAGGAATATTGTATCCTTGAGATTAGCGGTGGGATATTAAATGGTAAATGGCTGCATTTATATAGCGCTTTTATCCAAAGCGCTTTACAATTTGTTCCTCACATTTTACCCATTCACTCACACATTCACACAGAGGCAACCTTGCAAGGTGCCAACCTGCTCATCGGGAGCAATTAGGGGTTAAGTGTCTTGCTCAAGGACACTTCGACATGCTGCCCGGGAGGAGCGGGAATCAAACTGGGAACCTCCGGATTACCAGACAACTGCTCTACCTCCTGAGCCACTGTCACCCCTAGTTTACCCTATAGTCTTCATTTGGATTAGTGGTGGGATATTAAACACACAGTAGTGCAACAAAACTAACGGCGTCCCATAAGGAGTGAATTCAATGGACAGGCCTTGATAAAATGGACAGTTCTTACTGCTTTGTCCAAAACCTTTTTTGAGATCAGCAGGCATTGTTTTGGCAACTAGGGCCTCCCTGTGGATGCAGCTAGGGCCTCTCTGTGGATGCAGCTAGGGCCTCCCTGTGGATGCAGCTAGGGCCTCCCTGTGGATGCAGCTAGGGCCTCCCTGTGGATGCAGCTAGGGCCTCCCTGTGGATGCAGCTAGGGCCTCCCTGTGGATGCAGCTAGGGCCTCCCTGTGGATGCAGCTAGGGCCTCCCTGTGGATGCAGCTAGGGCCTCCCTGTGGATGCAGCTAGGGCCTCCCTGTGGATGCAGCTAGGGCCTCCCTGTGGATGCAGCTAGGGCCTCCCTGTGGATGCAGCTAGGGCCTCCCTGTGGATGCAGCTAGGGCCTCCCTGTGGATGCAGCTAGGGCCTCCCTGTGGATGCAGCTAGGGCCTTCCTGTGGATGCAGCTAGGGCCTTCCTGTGGATGCAGCTAGGGCCTCCCTGTGGATGCAGCTAGAGCCTCCCTGTGGATGCAGCTAGGGCCTCCCTGTGGATGCAGCTAGGGCCTTCCTGTGGATGCAGCTAGGGCCTCCATGTGGATGCAGCTAGGGCCTCCCTGTGGATGCAGCTAGGGCCTCCCTGTGGATGCAGCTAGGGCCTTCCTGTGGATGCAGCTAGGGCCTCCCTGTGGATGCAGCTAGGGCCTCTCTGTGGATGCAGCTAAAGCCTTCCTGTGGATGCAGCTAGGGCCTCCCTGTGGATGCAGCTAGGGCCTTCCTGTGGATGCAGCTAGGGCCTCCCTGTGGATGCAGCTAGGGCCTCTCTGTGGATGCAGCTAGGGCCTCCCTGTGGATGCAGCTAGGGCCTCCATGTGGATGCAGCTAGGGCCTTCCTGTGGATGCAGCTAGGGCCTCCATGTGGATGCAGCTAGGGCCTCCCTGTGGATGCAGCTAGGGCCTCCCTGTGGATGCAGCTAGGGCCTTCCTGTGGATGCAGCTAGGGCCTCCCTGTGGATGCAGCTAGGGCCTCTCTGTGGATGCAGCTAGGGCCTCCCTGTGGATGCAGCTAGGGCCTCCCTGTGGATGCAGCTAGGGCCTCCCTGTGGATGCAGCAGTGAATATATTCTGCTTGCTGAGCCACTGCTTTTACGCTGGTAAGTGCAGAGCAGAGGAGCAGGTGCGTCAGTAAAACGTCATCACGCACAAGCGCCACTATTTACCCATAATGATAAGCCTAATTTGAGAGAATAACAAACTATAATACCATGTTTTATATTACACAACGGTTTTACAATTTTATTTTTAATTAAAATTATATTATATACATTTTCTATTTTATTTAGTTTGGGAACCACTGTCCTAGAGTGCCTGAGCAGTGGACAGCTGTGACCTTATATGGCCTGATGGCTGATGACGTCTCATGATGACCTGTCTGAGCAGCCAATCATGATTTATGACATTATGCACTTTCAATAAAGAATTATATATAAAAAAAAAAGCAATGTTGTCATTCTTATGTTGTGCCAGCAGCAGGGGGAACGACGACGACTTTGTAACCTAGTTACTTTCATCAAGTAATCAGTAAAGTAACTAGATTACTCTTTAAAGGAGTAATCAGTAATCAGATTATTTTTACAAGTAATCTGTGGCATCACTGCGATAGTATTGTCTAGACACTAGGTCAGGAGGCGTGAATATTAAAGGCAACCAACTTGTGTTCGGCTTTTCTCTGATTGGCCCCGCCCCCACGCGCAGGCAAGCGCAGCCGTCCCACGTCCCAAATGAAATCCAAAGAGCAAGTGCGGCAGTGCGGGCAACCAACTTGTGTAGTGTTGGGCTGCTGTTCCAACGCACTTGTGTTGGGCTGTGGTAGCAGTGGAGCGCTGCTGACTGATTATTATGTTTCGCGTTTTTAACAACCAAAGTTAGATTCACTCGTCACTGTACATGTATAAACAAAGCCCATACAGTTATGAAATAATAAACACTGACTATCTGACTCTTACTAATAAACACTGTGTTAGGACTATAAACACTGTTAGGACTATCTGACTCTTAATAATAAACACTGTTACAGACTAGTGTTAGGACTATCTCGATTCACGCGTCACTACTGTAACTAGAAACTCTGGGTGTCACTGTACATCAGTAACGTTATTTCGCTTTTTAACGTCAGCGGGGCGATGCGGTGGTTAGTCCCCGGCTTCCGTGCACCGCCGCCGGCTCTACTCGGTCCAGCTCCGGCAGCAGCGACCGTGCTCCGTTGTAGAACGAAGCCCTTCAATGACAGAGCTCTCATATTTTGCGAATGCATAAACTATATCTTAAATTATGGCTATGTGTCTAATATGGCTGTTGCTTATCAATGACTTCGCGACAGCCATATTAGACACATCGCCATAATTTAAGATATAGTTTATGCATTCGCAAATATGAGAGCTCTGTCATTGAAGTGGGTGGTGGCAGCTTACTAACAGTAGCGATTTTTATTGTTTTGTCATGACCAAACATAATCCCAACATAGATAGGTGTACTGTATGTCAAATGTCGGTCATGTGGTGGAAGTGTTTAGTACAGTCACACAACAGAACACCGCTGGTTCGACCAGCGCTTTTGCCGCGTCTCTCTTTGCGCGAGGGCGTGTGCTAGTGGATTGATTGATTGGCCGTGTGGCCAATCAGAGAAACGCTGAACGAAAAGCTGAACACAAGTTGGTTGCCTTTAATATTCACGCGGTCAGGAGTGATGCCACTCATTGTATGTTTTGGACATATGTTTGGTTAGTTAGTAGGTAGTGAGGAGTAGTTTATATTTGATCTTTGTGTTTGTGTATAGGTAGATAAGATATTCCTTACTGAGCTTGTTTTGTTTTACTCAGTTCATTCCTTTGGCATCATTCAAGCTCCTCCCCCCCCCCCCCCCCTCCCCTTGGTTGTGTGTCTCAAATCCACCATTGTCATTGTCTATTAGTCTGTGTTTTTGTTTGTGTATATATATATATAAAAGGCACAATATATATTATTTTTCTTTTACCTAAACGTGTGGGCATTGCTTTATTTTTCCTTTGGTTCATTTATCACAACACAATTAGTTATGTTATTCACCCCTTCCCCTTGACATACTGGGGTTGTAACAGCACTCCAGCCACGCCCACCTCCAGTACCTGTCAATCAAAAGTAATGGTGGGACAATAGGCAGACAGAGTGGAAGGGGTCCGAGACCAACAGTGGAATAGTGCAGCAACCAGGAAGGGTATGAAGGAGATGGTGGCGCTAGAGGCAGTTCATGGGGTCACCAAAATCAATAGGCTCAGATTAATCGACAGAATTAAGACAGCCCTTGTGGGTATGGTGCAATGTGTCAACTACAAATGAAAGCATGTGAAATAAATAATAAATAATAATAATAATAATAACCTAAAAACTATGTTTTAAGTTACTCATTAACACAAATAAGTAATCCTGAGTACCGTTAACCCTTTCACTACCACACTACAGAAGGTTAACCCTTTCACTACCACACTACAGAAGGTTCTATTTCATTATGGCTTACGCTCAGCATCATCTGCACTGTACTTCACTTCGTGCACGTGCACTGAATAAAAAATTCCACCATGTACCTTTACATCCCAACATTCGTCTGGCCACACCCCCATCCGCTTACCTTCATAAGCAGGTGTGTGGTCACCTACTCGCCTCCTTCTTCACTTTCACCACAAGGAAGTGCCTTCGGTAGATCCCACACTTGACGAGGTTGTTAGTAGAAGAAAGTTGGAAAACAAAAGAACGGAGATACGTTGACATCATATCTTTATTTTCTCTCTCACTATTTTCGAGAAAATACGGCGATATTGTCTTCGTCACTGGAGTGTCTGGAAGATGATGATCATTCTGAGTGACCTCCACCGGCTTTTTCGTATTAGGGGCTCGCGCCGCTGACATGCTCCCCAACTGCAGTCCTCCTTGCTGCAGCTGGATGGGTTTGGCCCTCCGGCCATACAGCTGGACTGTGGGAAGCACCGACTGTTGTGAGGTAGCGGTGGCTTCCAGGGTGGGGTAAGTACTGTTTTGCTTGCGAGCTCTGGTTGTCGGTTTATGCTATGGGGGTTAGCTGACAATTTTACGAACGCCGACTCCAGACTGGGGTCCTCTGCTCGGTTTCTTAAGCAACGGACGGTGGATCTTGGTCTGACGCCCATGACGGTCAACCTAGTGGGCCGCGACCAGGACCTGGTGAACCCAGGATTCTCTGGACGAGCGGATGCTTCTCTGTCCCGTGCAGGCCCCATCTTTCACATAAAAGTGAAAGTACACGAGGAAATGTGGGCATAGGATCTTCTTTATCGGGAGTTCCATGCTCAATGTCGGCTGCAGCCCGAAATGGGAATTGTGCTGGCTCCGCTGTATGTCTGGTAAATCACCATTGAAAACTGTGTTTGACATTCTTTTTCTCTTCCCTCTTAGGATGGGGTGGGACTTGGACAGCGGCCTGTCTGAAGTGTGGCTTGTTATGTCGTTGTGTACAGTTCAGGTGATAGCTGCTTAGCTGGCGTGCTAGTTGTGGCCTACTGTGTTAGCCAGTCAGCTGTTAGCTGCGGCGCTAGCTCGCTGTGTTTACCAGGCTAGTAAACGTTAGCTTGTTGCTATCAGTCGAGAGCGGCTGTTAGCTTAATGCTACACTGTTGAACGTTGCTATGACTATAACATGCCTTAAACACTCTGACTACGACGTCATCTTTGACAGAGGATGTTAGTCGAACCTACACCGGGAGCCCTGCCAGCGGGGACTGCGTCAACATGGAGAAACGTAGCGGCTGGGTGGCGCAGCGACATTACCCTCGTCGCCAACACGGGAGATGCCGTGTTCGACTTCGGTGTCCCGTTAACCAGATTGCAGTTCTCGCGGCCTGCGCTCAGGGTAGGAGTCCCGACCGGACTTTAAACACTTCTTCTTTCCTTCCCTTCTAAATGTTTTGTAATAACGATGTTTTCCAAAACGTGTGTTGCTGCAATACATTGAGGATATGACGCGTGTTGTGTGTGAATTGTCTTGTCACTGGTATAGCTTCTCTCTCCATAGAAATCGGCGTTGTTGTTTACATGTGTAAAAATTATCTGGTATGTTGTGACGAGAACATGTGTGTTCATGTAACATTTGTAACGTGGGTGAACTCACAACTAAGGGGGTTAATTAACCTGTGAAGCTATGCTTAGTGACATGTGATTGAGGAATGAATTCTTTCTCAGCCTGTGATGACAATGAACAGTGTGTTCACATATTAACAGGGTTACCTGTTCAACTTGGTCGTATCAAGGGTAAGGTAGGAGAGGTGATCCCCCCGGTTTCCCTGGGGCTTCCCCCCCTCCTCTCAGACATGTTTGGTTACAATATATTGTGTCACTGTGTTTGTGGGGATACGATGTAACCCTCAGCTTAATTGCTCGGGTTGTGCTTTCCGCTTGAGAAACAATTTTTTCCTAAAGAAAAGATTGTTTGGTCACTTATCATCACATCATTGTGCTTAGCAAGGCCTGTGGCCAATACATAATCGAGGATTCTGTCTTCTCTCGTTATGAAAAACGGCGTTCCTCTGTAGTAGGAGTGTACTGTGCCATTTTTTGTTGTGATGAAGGGTTGTGTGTGTCTTTGTGATCTACAACTGGGTTAGGTTGGCCCACAGAAGCACATGTGTAAGTCTGGACCGGGGCTCTTATAGGGGCCCTCTCTGTTCTGTGTTTTCCTTAGTAAAACTCAGGTAGCAGGTTGAGTAGTGGAAAAGGGGTAGGATTAAATAAGTGTATACTTCTTCCTACTCCTTTTCGAACATGCAGATTGAGTTGTTTTTCTTTTTTGTTATTGTTTGTTGTATTCATTGCATGTTCGAAATAAAGACTTCAAATCAAAAATTCAAATCAAATCACATGAGCTATGTGAGGCTGTTCGATGCTTCATGTAGAGGGCTATGACTGTGTCATGCTCTACTTGTCATTACATCGTATCATGGGTGAGGGGTCGTAAAGGGGTGAACTGGTAATCCTTTCCTCCCCTTTTCTGATTGGTCAGGGGTTAAAACCTCCTGTCCTTCAAGGTTCCTGTCATGTTGCTGTTCGCCACGTTAAAGGGTAAGAGGGGGGGGGGGGGAGTTTCCTGGTCCCACGCCCTGGAAGATTGGGCATGTGCACCGCGGAAATTCCCCCGCCATAGAGTACGTCACTGAGCGCGTCTCTGTTGGTAAGACTTCCGTGGGTTGTTCAGGTCCATGTTATGGATCTGTTTCAGGGAGTTGTCAGAGCTCCTCCTCACGAAGCTCCTCCTCGGGGAGAAGTGCCTTCTGTGAGTTCGGACTCTCCTTCCCTGTGAGGGAGCCTCCTCAGAGTTTCAGAGCCTCCTCCTCAGATTGTCAAGGTGAGTAGAACTTCAAAAAGGAGTTCTGCTCTATTGTGTGTGTATTCGATTCAATTCGATTATTGTGTGTGTATTGGTTCAGTGCCTCCTCCTCGGAGAGCCCTAACCCAAGTGTTACATAGCTCAATGTTGCAATATATTCTTTTCAATCTATACAGCTCGCGTGGGAAGTCTCTCTGGGGATTTCCGTCTCCTCCCTGTGGCGAGGGTGGCGGGATGTAAAAATGTAAACTATTTTTACCCTCAGCTGCGTCACGTGGGATTCATGTCAGTCTGTGTTTCTTTCTCTTTTTTAAATAAAAAGAGGAAGGAACATGAAGCACGACGGCTCCGTGTCGTTCTCCCAGGCGACTTGGAGGAACAATGTCTGGTGTCTTGCTAGACTATCCATTGATGTGTTTGGGTCTCGACGCGTACATAGTGCTGGCTTGGGGTGTTTCTGTTAAGAATCACGCAGGGGCTAAGTGCACCTTGGTTGCTCGTTATTAAAACAGCGTTTTTATAGGGCAACTGGGATGGAGTTTTGTCTCTTCCGAGCGCCAGTTTACTAGGTTGTCTCGATGAATTCTCGTTCATATCTGGGGGATGTTAACGGAATAGATCAGAACATAGGTAGAGGGGTCTCACGCCCTTGGGGTGGGCCACTGAGCGCGGTACAAATGGGACCGTCTGGGTGGCGCCCTCTTTTCATGTTTTAGATCGGCACGCATACCTACCCCCTCTTCTGGAGTGGGCATGTCGGCGTGGTTAGGGCACGGGACTGGTCTGGTCGCGCTGGTCCAGGTCAGTTAACCCGTTGTCCGCCGGGGATGCAGATCTGCTGTTTTGGTACCCTGAGGGACTTGTGCTTTTTTCGGGGGGGAAAATGCCGGGTCGGCCCGGGTGTCACAGGGTTAGGCGTTATGGAGACCCTTTGTTGGGTACATGTTGTACTCTGCACTATCGTAATGGCTTACGGCCATACCAACCTGTACATTCCCGATCTCGTCCGATCTCGGAAGCTAAGCAGGTTCGGTCCTGGTTAGTACTTGGTTGGGAGACCGCCTGGGAATACCAAGTGCAGTGAGCTTAGGGCTTGTTCTCCATTCTTTTCGCTCCTCTCTCACGCGTGGCGAAGAGGGGGCTATTGGGGTGGTCTTTGGACCTCCTCTGGTAACCCTGTGCTTCCCGAGCCGCCGGGCCCGGTCCGAAGTAATGTTTCGTCGACCCGTAGGCCTGGAATAACCCTTTTTTGAAAACTGAAACACTTGTACTGCGGTATAGCCAGTGTATATCCGCAGGTGTGTTTTGGAGTTTTTTTTTCTTGAGGGGTTATAGGAACAACCACCGTCTGTGTACCGAGAGGGTGGTTGATTCCCTGGTGTGTTGGAGCAGAGTCAACTCCCGGGGTACCCGGTTAAGTGTGCCCCTGCACGTTCATGACGTCTGCCAATCGTGTCAGCCTTCTCTGCCTCGACCCCTCTGGGTGGGGGTTTTTGATGGAGGCTTTGTCATGGTGCTCAACAATGCCAGCATACGCCCCTTCCGCCGGGGTGCTGTTTTCAGTTGACCCCTTTGGCGCCTGTCTCGTCCGCAGTGCTCCAGGCTCAGGTCTACAGCCTGCTGCCTGGTTTCCCTGGTGCGCTGCCTGCTTCCGTTGGTTGAACTTTTTGAGTGCTTACGGCCATGCTGACTGCCTGTTCTGCAGGGTCAGTGTGCCAGGCTAGGGATGGGTACCTTTCACATTTGAACCGATACCGGTACCTGTGAATCGATACCGGTACCCAACGGTACCTTTTTTCGGTACTTTAGTCTCAAGAAATTTTATTTACCTACCTCAGTCGTAAAAAAAAATCCAAACTTCAAATAACTACAATTTCGACAGTTTTTGGCTTGTCATTGCTCCGACTGCTTTGTTGTTGAATCAAGTCAAATCCTAGGTAAGCATATATTGTGCGTGTGAACATTGACATGAAAAAAAAAAGTAAAAAAAAAAAAAAAAGTAAAAAAAAAAAATAATAAAAAATATTTCCTTTTATTTTTTTTTTTTTTTTTTTTCGGTTTCTCACTTGATTCGATACTCGGTAGTACCGACGTGTTTCGGTTCGGTACCTCAAAAGTACCGAATTCGGTACTCATCCCTATGCCAGGCGGTGTACTATTGTGGGGTAAGGGCCCGCTCTGGCGATGTGGGGGGCGGGGTCACTAAGTGACCGCCTGGTGGGGTCTTGATGCCTGGCGTCATTGACCTCTCCGGGCCCCCTTTTTCCGGGGGATCCAGTCCCTTCAGTGGGTCTGGGTCTTCCTTCGCGCTCCGCTGCTACGGCCTTGCCACGGTGTCGGGGTTGCTCTTGACCCCGTGATTCTGGGGGCAGTAACGAGGGTTGTTCCTTCCATTCGTTCCCTGGTGGCATGCGGGTTGTGCGTGTGCGTAGTCGTGGGGTCAAGCCACGGTCTGCTCACCCTGTGCGTTGAGTTGCTTGAGTTCCTCTTCGCACGGTCGGATCCGTCTCCCTCCCGTCCTCCAATAGGGAGGGTATCCCTCCATTAGGGAGGGTCGGGGGGCTCGGTCCTCCCCGGTCTGATGGTTGTGGGGGGCCTCAGTGGGGTACATTTGTCGAGCTTTGGCTCCCGCTCAGCTCCTCTTGTGCAGATGATGCTGAGCGTAAGCCATAATGAAATAGAACGTAAGGTTATGTATATAACCAAGTTCTATGAATTATGGTGACGCTCAGCATCAGACGCCGCTGCGGCCCTTGATCTCGCCTTGTGGTGAAAGTTTGGGAAGGAGGCGAGTAGGTGACCACACACCTGCTTATGAAGGTAAGCGGATGGGGGTGTGGCCAGACAAATGTTGGGATGTAAAGGTACATGGTGGAATTTTTTATTCAGTGCACGTGCACGAAGTGAAGTACAGTGCAGATGATGCTGAGCGTCACCATAATTCATAGAACTTGGTTATATACATAACCTTACGTTAACCTTTCACTACCACACTACAGAAGGTTAACCTTTCACTACCACACTACAGACGGTTAACCCTTTCACTACCACACTACAGAGTGTTAACCTTTCACTACCACACTACAGAAGGGTACCCTTTCACTACCACCAGGCCATGTGAGCGGATCGGAGCGTGAGCGGCGCGGGGCGCGGATCGGGCGGTTTTGACGTGAGCGAGGAGTGGGTTTTAAAATGAGTTGGCGCGACGACCGGAGCGAGAGTTCTCCTCCGCTCCAATCCACTCCAGGCCGCTCACAGTGGTTTAACACTGTTGATGTAATATACATGCAGTACAATGCCAAAGCAACAGATGGCGATGTACAAACATGAAGGCCATTTTCAACCAATGAGAAGGGTGAACCTGTGATATCCTGTTCAGGCTTCACTCCTCCTCCTTCACTCACTCCTGTTAGAAAAAGTATCGAAGCCATTGTTGTTGTCGTTAGCTTACATGCTAACGTTAATGGCAGCGACCATAGCATTGTGGCTCGGCTAGCCTATCATCGCTTAATAGAGCTAGTGAATGGATAAACAACGTTATTTAACATTGCAGAATGGGTACAATTACAATGCGGCTCAATACAAACAATTGTTAAGGGGCCCAGGGGGTGTAGACTGTTGTAGTTTGAGCTAATTTACTCCATGCTCCAAAAAAAAATTAAAAATCTGCCGAGCGATCTGGCGCGGGGAGCGGGGAGCGCTCAATTCAAGGTGAGCGGGGAGCGAGCGGAGAGCGACTTGGGGGCGGGGTCAACATGAGCGATTAGCGGAGCGGACCAAGCTTTAAAGAGCGAAGAGCTGATTTCTCGGCCGCGCCGATCCGCTCACGTGGCCTGACTACCACACTACAGAAGGTTAACCCTTTCACTACCACACTACAGAAGGTTAACCTTTCACTACCACAGTACAGAAGGTTAACCTTTCACTACCACACTACAGAAGGTTAACCCTTTCACTACCACACTACAGACGGTTACCCTTTCACTACCAACTACAGAAGGTTAACCCTTTCACTACCACACTACAGAAGGTTAACCTTTCACTACCACACTACAGAAGGTTAACCCTTTCACTACCACACTACAGACGGTTAACCTTTCACTACCACACTACAGAAGGGTACCCTTTCACTACCACACTACAGAAGGTTAACCCTTTCACTACCACACTACAGAAGGTTAACCTTTCACTACCACACTACAGAAGGTTAACCTTTCACTACCACACTACAGAAGGTTAACCCTTTCACTACCACACTACAGACGGTTAACCTTTCACTACCACACTACAGAAGGTTACCCTTTCACTACCACACTACAGAAGGTTACCCTTTCACTACCAACTACAGAAGGTTAACCCTTTCACTACCACACTACAGAAGGTTAACCTTTCACTACCACACTACAGAAGGTTAACCCTTTCACTACCACACTACAGAAGGTTAACCCTTTCACTACCACACTACAGACGGTTAACCTTTCACTACCACACTACAGAAGGTTAACCTTTCACTACCACACTACAGAAGGTTAACATTTCACTACCACACTACAGAAGGTTAACCTTTCACTACCACACTACAGAAGGTTAACCCTTTCACTACCACACTACAGAAGGTTACCCTTTCACTACCACACTACAGAAGGTTAACCCTTTCACTACCACACTACAGAAGGTTAACCTTTCACTACCACACTACAGACGGTTAACCTTTCACTACCACACTACAGAAGGTTAACCTTTCACTACCACACTACAGAAGGTTAACCTTTCACTACCACACTACAGAAAGTTAACCCTTTCACTACCACATTACAGACGGTTAACCTTTCACTACCACACTACAGAAGGTTAACCTTTCACTACCACACTACAGAAGGTTAACCTTTCACTACCACACTACAGAAGGTTAACCTTTCACTACCACACTACAGAAGGTTAACCTTTCACTACCACACTACAGACGGTTAACCTTTCACTACCACACTACAGAAGGTTAACCCTTTCACTACCACACTACAGAAGGTTAACCCTTTCACTACCACACTACAGAAGGTTAACCTTTCACTACCACACTACAGAAGGTTAACCCTTTCACTACCACACTACAGACGGTTAACCTTTCACTACCACACTACAGACGGTTAACCTTTCACTACCACACTACAGAATGTTAACCCTTTCACTACCACACTACATACGGTTAACCTTTCACTACCACACTACAGACGGTTAACCCTTTCACTACCACACTACAGACGGTGTGGTAGTGAAGTAGTGTGGTAGTGAAAGGCTTAACCCTTTGTCGTGTGGCGGTGAAAGGGTTAACCATTTGGTAGTGTGGTAATGAAAGGGTTGACACATTGAACACTGGAGGACACATTGTGTTCTTTCCAACACAACATGAATCAGTGATGCTTTGACACAACATGTGTTGCTTTTAATAACAATTGTGTTGAAAAACCACAAAAGATATAATGTATATGACATGTGTACACGTGTATGTGTTAGAGAGAGACACAAGCTGGCTTTGGTGTTGAACACAAAATAAATGACCCACTTATTGTGGTCTTTAGGCCTACTCATCATCATCTTCAGGATCCTCTGGGAGAAACTTGTTATGTGGATTGTCACATTCATGAAGTTGACATGGTCCACAGACAGTAGTACAAGGTAGTCCATATTTTCTGCATGAGCAGCGAAGTGTCTTGCAGGCAGTGGTACAGTTACAATGAATGACCTTCAAGAGACTGTCTGGAGCAGCATTCATTGTTGACATGAGTGGGACAAATCTATTGTCCTGCAGGTTCCAGCCCCAGTCTAGAGCATCTATACCATCATCTGTTCCCATCCAGACCATGACCTGGTAGTATGCTCTACGACAGTGGAATTTGGTAGCAGATTCAGTTGGTGGTAGACGTTCAAGCGTTACTGTTGATGAAGCTGAGACAACCTTCTTGCTGAAAATGTTATATCTCATTTTTGCAAGCGAATCTGTGCACTTTCCACCAAAAAAGACAGCCATTGCTTGGCACCCAAGGTCATCGATCACATCTGTTGTCTGGTTTGGTACAGTGAATGCATTGGCACAAGCCTGAAGGACAGGATCCCCTTTTACAAGTTTTTGGAATGCTGTCTTTTTGCCAACTCCGAAGATCCGGGAAGTTGTGTCACAGCCAGTCACAGCATGGATGAACAGAAACTGAGAACACACATCCTGTCCGAGTACTTCTGTCAAACGGTTTATGGCGTACACTTTAAAACTGCCATCAGCTTTCGACTTGTCTGATCTGAAATAAAGGCCCTTGCTATCTCTCTGTGCATAGTAAAGAAGTAAGACGAGGAGATCAGTATCTTCTCCAATCAGCGTTGTGGTGTGAAGAAGAGATGATCCCACTGCGGCCCTTACTATGTCTACATCAGCATCTCCAAGTGAATTGACCACAGTGCAATCCCGTTCTTTCAGTTCATCACTTATCATGTGGATCAGTTTCTGTTTATTCAGATCTCTTGACAGGAACTCCTCCTTCTTACCTGAGAACTCTGTCTCAGCAGTGAAGTTGACAATGGGATGAATATTGTTTCCTCTTCTTTGATGTGTGTTGTCTTTAATGGATGGCCCATCCTCATAGCCATCAAACACAATGGTTGTAGCTGAGCCATAATGTTGGATGGTGAAGTCTGCATATGACTGTGCAATTTTACCATAGCTTTGTCCGTGCTTCCATTGTATTCTGTGAAGGAGTGAACCACCATCAAGAACATAATGCTCCGTTTCTGGTACAGAATCTAGGATTGCATCACTTGCATGATCACAGATCGCGTGCGCTAGTTGTGGTTTATCAGCTTTGCGGAAGACGTTTCCGGCTTCAAAGAGGGCAGGAGGGAAAGGACTGAGTTCGTAACGCATAACCTCCTCCAATGACAGCTCTCCAGTTTGGGAGACAATAAGGAAACGTTGAAAAAGAAGTGCAGAATCAATGATTCGATCAGGAGCAACCTTGATAGACGATTTTTGTCCAAGGGTTATGGCTTTATCCTTTCTACTAAATGAAAATGTGAATGCCGGCTGTCCGATCATTTTGTGCATGATGTTGCGTCCAACAGAGTCATAATCATGCACGTTCACTCCATCCTCAGCGACAACACCTGTAACAACATTCCTTAAAGAAGAGTCTGGAGAGAAAGGTGAACATATAGCAAGTTTTGAAGTGATCTTCTCCAGGTCAGCAGCATCCCTTTTCATCCTTGCCTCTGTTGAATCCTTGTGCTGTTCTGATGTTGTGTATGTCTGGTTTGAGAACTCCTGCATTGCGGTGTTATACTCTGATGTTATGCCCTTTGACATTGTCCAAAGGGATCTCTGATTGTCGGTCATTCCACTTCCATGTGTCATCCCTCCTGTAGTCTTCAATGACCTCATCAATGTTGTTTCGATTACAAGATCTGAGCTGAGGCCTGCCCATGATTGGCTGCTGCGACGGATAACATGAAAACCCTTTTCAAATTGTCTGAAGACATCTGGGTGGTTGATGTGAAGCTGACTCATCTCTTGGACATAAAAGTGTGCCGATTTCAAGTAATTGTAATGCCCAGCCGCAGCGAATATCGGCATGCATTCAGAAACAGCGCATAGGTGCAAAAGCCAGGAACCTGTGCGATCTGCTGTTATCAGTGACCTAGCAACTTCTAACATGTGTTGGTAATTTAGCCACAACTGACTAGTTTTGGATCTAGCACACAGTTCCATCTTCCTTTTTCCCAGCTCTTCATTTATTGTAATGAGGGTCTCTGATGTGAACACTGTTTCCAATGGCATTTCACCCTTAACTATTGAGGTATACATTGCTTCAGACTGTTCAACCATTGCTGCAAATTCATGACTATCATCTACCATTTCTGATATTATCATGCGGTTAAGACATTTGTCAACCAGAAGATGGCCACGGAATGCTCTCTGAACTGATTTGCCTGTCATCATATGGGCTACTGAGTTCTCCCCATAGACTACCCCTAGAATGTCCTTGAGTCCTGTACCGTCCATCAGTGTACCAATTGCTCCTAGCAAATTCATAAATGTGTGAAATCCTCCTAGGAGCAGGACAAAGGACTTGAGGTGACTGCACTGTGGTGAATCTAGGATTATCTCTGCTGCTTTCCAATATAGGGGTTGGTCAAATGTAACTACTGGGGCAAGGTGGTGTTTGGATGCCAGACCACAAATGAACTCCAGTGTTGACAGAATGCATGTTTTGTCTCCGGAGTACATGTCTATCATTGGTAAGTATCTCACTGAAGACTGCCCTGGATGTTCATCTCCCTTATGAATAATGTGCATCATCCCCTGCCAACCAGGTGCAGGCTGTTTGAAATTGAACGATAACTCCCAAAGCAGATCAACCATCTTGTTACATTCTGCGAGTCTTGGAAGTTCTTTAAATGTGGTGTCTCTGCAAAAGTGTTTGGCAAAGTGATAATCTATTATCACAACTTTTGACCTCTGCACAAGATTCAGTTCATTAATTCTGAACCTCGGAATCCTTTGGTCTGTCTTCTGTCCTGGTGTCAAGGCAGCTATCATGCCCATCCCATGAAATGTCCCTTTCCCATCAATTGTTAGAATATTATGATCTACATTGTCTGCAGCAAATAAGACGGTCGTGTTCAACACATCAATATCCTTACCAAGCATGTTTGGTGCAGTACAATTTGCAGCATTCATTTCAAACATCTGCAGTTCAGAATAGGAAGAGCAGAATCCCATCTTATTCAGCATATCTACAATGAACCGAGACCGGTTTAAGTGGTGCATTTTCACTGCTAGGCCAATTTGCAAAGGGGCAAGGACAGCTCGTGGTCGGACTGCCTGTATGATTGCGTGGCCAATACTAGCAATTTTCTGCTCTGTCTCTTTACCGACAAACAAAGCTTTTAACACAATGTGGAGTGATTGTGGAATATAATCAAGGGCATTCTGTAGTTTTAGTGTCTCTGTAGTCGGGTACTCATTAACAGGTGGAACATTAGTCATTGTGTCACTTTTTATGAGTTTTGCAGCTGTTTCAAGTAAGTGTCTCTTCTCAGACTCTTCATCACTGTTTTGTTTTGTGTTGTTATAGTAGGATCTGAGTATGTCTGATGTTTTCTCTCTTATTGTAACAATACAATCCAAGCCATCTCCTTCTGCAATAAATATGCTATTTGCATATCGTTGCATCAGCAATGTTTTTAGGTATTGATTACTATATGGGATGGAATCGGCCTTAGACAAATACTCTTGCATTTTACACCTAAGTGCAGAAACGGTCAGCTGTCCATCATTCGTTTCAAAGTAAGCACACATTTTTGAGAAGGCTTGTTCTTGGTCCTCATTCTTTGGCCTTCCAGACTTTCTCCGCTTTGGATTACAATCAGGCTGAAATTCCATGGGAACATCACGGTCACACCGGAAATGTGTGCTACAAGCATTATGATACACACAGTCTGCAGCATGTAGATCACTATTATAGTATTCAATTCTACCTTTGACTTTGAATGACCACTCATCATTTCGTTTATCACAGCTTTGCAATATAGACTTTGCAAAGTTGTCTGTTTTCACGTAACTGTAGTCGGCACGTCCTTCATGAACATTTGTGCCGCAGAAAAGGCAATCAGTTTGGCTATTGAATAGAGCTTCAGACTGCCTAGTACTAGTCCTTTTATTAGTGGTACTTGATTCACCGCTCTGTTTCCTCTGTAAATGTAAATCAATATCTCGGCTATGTATGTACATTTTGCGGCATTCTGAATGTACTTTCATGCCAGCAGTCACATGAACAGTGTCACCTCTTTTAACACTAGCTTTATTGATCCCATCAGCACATTTCTGACGAATCTCAACAAAATCACTTCCATCTTCCAATTTACAAATGGGACAGATCTGGGCACTGAATTCACTCATCACTTTAGAAATCAGATAATGGTCAAAAAGAAGGATTCAACTATGCTAGCTTGAGAGCTGGAGAGTGCAAACACCTCTGGCAAAGACTAGGATGAAACTGGGGCTTAAATAACACTGCCAGGCCAGACACGCCCAGGCATGCCCAAACACAGGACTAGGTCAGAAAAGAAAGAAAGAAACTGATTCAGAAAAAGAAGGCTTCAACTATGGTAGTTTGGGAGCTGGAGAGTGCAAACACCTCTAACTATAACAACTATAATGGTCAAAAAGAAGGCTTCAACTATGCTAGCTTGAGAGCTGAGAGTGCAAACACCTCTGTCAAAGACTAGAATGAAACTGGGGCTTAAATAACACTGCCAGGTCAGACACGCCCAGACATGCCCAAACACAGGACTTGGTCAGAAACTAAAACATTTAAATAAACTGATTCAGAAAAAGAAGGCTTCAACTATGGTAGTTTGGGAGCTGGAGAGTGCAAACACCTCTAACTATAACAACTATAATGGTCAAAAAGAAGGCTTCAACTATGCTAGCTTGAGAGCTGAGAGTGCAAACACCTCTGTCAAAGACTAGAATGAAACTGGGGCTTAAATAACACTGCCAGGTCAGACACGCCCAGACATGCCCAAACACAGGACTTGGTCAGAAACTAAAAAATTTAAATAAACTGATTCAGAAAAAGAAGGCTTCAACGATGGTAGTTTGGGAGCTGGAGAGTGCAAACACCTCTAACTATAACAACTATAATGGTCAAAAAGAAGGCTTCAACTATGCTAGCTTGAGAGCTGGAGAGTGCAAACACCTTTTTTAGTAAGCTATTTGTATTTGTATAGTCATTTTAAGCTCCTGGGCGCCAGTTTGGACGCCATCTTGAAAATGATGCCTTTCCGGAAGGTGTATTTTCCTAGATTTTTAGTATGTTCACAAGCATGTCTAGAGGTACCAGAATCAAGTGAAAAATCATAGTTATATATTTTTTTCTATTGAGATATATAGCCATTTTAAGCTTGGTCTGCCGCCATTTTGGACGCCATCTTGAAAATTAAGCCTTTCTGGAAGGTGTATTTTCCTAGATTTTTTGTATGTTAGTGAACATGCCCAGAGGTACCAGAATCAGTTGAGAAATCCTTTGCACCATATTCTCAATTTGAGATATAGCCATTTTAATATCTCCACCGCCATCTGGGACGCCATCTTGGAAATGGCGGCTTTCGGGGGGGTCGATTTTGGTCGACTTTTAGTATGTTATTTAGAACGCCCAATACTATCGGAATCCATCGAAAAACCTTTTGTATCAATTTTTTTTGGGTTAAGTGCTTTTTTTTCATAGATTGACTCGCCTAGTGGGTGAACGCCATGTCAAGTTATTAAACAATATTTCAAAATAAAAGCCCCACTGACAACTACAATTTTACTGGCAATAATATATACCATTATAAATGGGGAAAAGGTCAATTTACACACAGAAAGTGTAAAGTGGCACAGAATGTTTATAAATGTAGACGTTCCACTCTGCTATGTTTGGATATCAAGGGCTTTTAGCTAATTGGTTAGATAATAATAATAATAATAATAATAATAATAATAATAATAATAATAATAATAATAATAATAATAATAATAATAATAATAATAATAATAATAATAATAATAATAATAATAATAATAATAATAATAATAATAATAATAATAATAATAATAATAATAATAATAATAATAATAATAATAATACACTTTATTTGTATAGCACTTTTCATACAGATCTTGCAGTTCAAAGTGCTTCACTTCACAACTAGATCTGCATCCGCGGAGCTAATGATGCTAATGATGGAGCATCGCCGTTGGTTGTGTGATAGTAAAGGGCTAACCTTCTGTATTGTCACAGTGAAAGGGTTAACCGGCTGTCGTGTGGCAGTGAAAGGGTTAAAATTACAGTGCATAGGAGGCGGTGAGATAACATTAGCATAGAACCGACACATGAATTTGATAGGAAGTGTCTCCAAGTAGGCAGGGTAAGGTAGACCCTTTGACAAGTGCAGGTCCAGAGACGAGGACCACGGTGTGGTCAGTACAGTATGTCCCCCGAGCGGCCCGCATTCTCAATCCACCTCCTGTGACCATACCTCGAATTCCAGCCTTGGAGGAGTAATTCATATGAGAATAGCGCCACCATGAGGTCAGGTGACTCATGTTTGGTGGAAATCAGATCAGGTCAGTGGCTCAGGAGATAGAGCAGTCGCCAGGCAAGCCGGAGGTTCCCGGTTCCCGGTTCGATTCCCGCTCCTCCCGGGCAGCGTGTCGATGTGTCCTTGAGCAAGACACTTAACCCCTAATTGCTCCCGGTGAGCAGGTCGGCACCTTGCATGGTCGCCTCCGCTATCTGTGTGTGAATGTGTGAGTGAATGGGTAAAATGTGAGGAACAAATTGCAAAGCGCTTTAGATAAAAGATATAAAAAAGCAGCCATTTACCATGAGATACACCAATTTGAGTATTGGACATTTGACCTGAGGGTGGCGCTAGAGAGGAAGGTTCATGGGGTCATTCAAATCAATCTTCTTCCTCCAGGCGTCTTCCTTCTTCCTCTAGGAAGGCAATTAATTTAATGTGATAAGAAATAATTACATGTTGAGGATTTCAGATTAATTGCCAGAATTAACATGTGTGTGTGTGTTAGTGATAAACATATATCTCTCTTAAAGTATGACATTTAAACAGCTAACAGATTCATGAGCCAGTCTCAACCCTATGATACATGGTATTTAAATCTTCGAATGCTCTAAATTAAATACTTATAATTATTGGAGTGGGTACTTTATAATGATGACTGTGAAGACCATAAACTCATCAACAGACTGCAGATATGTCAGTCCAAGAAATGTAATATTTGGATTGTGAGCCTCTATCAAACTACAGTAGCTACTGTGTCTGCTAAGAACAGGCTGCTATTTGTGTCACACAGTCAAACTTAACATAGCAGTTGATAACTCATGACTCCCGTACTGAGTCTCTGTCTAAAATACTCCCACACTTTAGATCAGTGGTCACCAACCTTTTTAAGCCCAAGATCACTTTTTTTGGTGAAGGCAAGATCTACCTATTGAAGCGTTGAGAGAAAAAGACAGCCAAGATTGTACTTTAAACTAAATTACTTTTATTTGCCTGTATTCTAATTACATGCAATGCTTTGGTCCAACATTAAAACGTCAAAGTAGAACTGTAATATGTACTTTCTCAATCAGTGCTAAGTGCAGTCATCTTATGCAGCATCACTTTTCACATCAAAACAAAAGTAGAACTGTAATGTGGACTTTCTCATATTATTAACATTGACAAACATATTTACAATTAGCATTTTATAAAGTAGAACTGTAATGTGTACTTTCTCAGTCAGTGCTAAGTGCAGTCACCTTATGCAGCATCACTTTTCACATCAAAACAAAAGTAGAACTGTAATGTGGACTTTCTCATATTATTAACATTGCCAAACATATTTACAATTAGCATTTTATAAAGTAGAACTGTAATATGTACTTTCTCAGTCAGTGCTAAGTGCAGTCCTCTTATGCAGCATCACTTTTCACATCAAAACAAAAGTAGAACTGTAATGCGGACCTTCTCCTATTAATTAACATTGCCAAACATATTTACAATTAGCATTTTATAAAGTAGAACTGTAATGTGTACTTTCTCAGTCAGTGCTAAGTGCAGTCCTCTTATGCAGAATCACTTCTCACATCAAAACAAAAGTAGAACTGTAATGTGGACTCTCAGGGAAAGATACATTTTTTTTCTTTTTTTTTTTTCAGGGAATGATCTACAGGGAAGGTCTCAAAGATCGACCAGTCGATCAAGATCGACGGGTTGGTGACCACTGCTTTAGATGATTGTGGGCACGGTTTTTTGTTGTAGCTGAGAGAGAGATTAGGGATTCGGCATGTGTCTCATTATGCAAAACACGCCCGTTTAGTTTGATTGATTGTAGCCACGCCCTTTTTTAAATTTGGAGCCCTCTGATCGGTCGAGAGGTTTAAGGGGGCGGGACTTAGGGGTATGTCATACCTTATATATATATCAAAGTTTGATGGATTGTAGCCACGCCCCTTTTTTAAGATGATTTATGACCCCCTAGGGCTTCTCTGATTGGTCGAGGATGTAAGGAGGCGGGACATCCGGTTTTGAGGGAGGGACATCCGGTTTCGGAAGGGGAGGGTCATCTGGTTACGGAAGGGGAGGAGTTTTCAGATTTTTTTCAAAATAAAAGTTTTATTTTTTTTCAAAAAAAAAAAAGTCCTTCAAAATAAAATATTCAAAAGTTTTATTTTCAGATTGTGTGTATTCCAAGTTTTTTCAAAATAAGTTTTTTTATTGTCAGAAATAAAAGATTCAAACGTTTTTTTTTTAGATTCAAACGTTTTTTTTTATTTTCAGATTGTGTGTATTCCAAGGTTTTCACAATATGTATTTCTGTATTCCAAAAGTCTTAAGAATATATCTTCACAATATGTTTTATGTGTATCTTCACAATAAATGTGTGTATTCCAAGGTTTAAACATTTCAAATGTGTGTGTGTTTTCTTAATGACAAAAGCCAAATGTAAAATACAATGTGTGTTTTCTTCAGAAAGTGCATTTATTCCAAGGTTTTCAGATGAAACATTTCAAATGTGTGTTTGTTTTCTTAATGCCAAAAGCCAAATGTGAAATACATTTTGTGTATTTCTTAAGAATCTATTATTCTTCAGAAAGTGCATTTATTCCAAATGGTGTGTGTATCTTAAGAATAAGCATTTCAAATGTCTCTCTTTGCTGTTGCTGTGTAGAAAGAATACTCCCCAAGCTCTGTTTGACTCCACTCTGTAGGCTGTGTGTTCTCAGTAGACTGAATATTTCTCCCTCTGTCTAACTGCAGCTTCTCTGAAAATTCTGATAGTGACAACCCCCCGTAGCTGTCATAGTAGGCGGGAGAATGACTAGGGCCAATAAGATGGCTCAAAACCATCTGCCAAAAGCAGATTTACGACTGCGACTTCCCGTTTCTGTAGAAAAAACGGCCCCCAAGGTGTGGGTGTGTGTCTGTGTGTGTATTCCAAGGTTTACAGATTAAAACATTTAAACTATGTGTGAGAATTAAGTTACAGAATTAAGTTTTACAAGGTTGAATACATTTTGTGTATTCCAAAGTCTTAAGAATTTGTGTATTCCAAATGCGAAATGTCAAATACATTTTCTCTATTCCAAATTACAAATGTAATGTGTCTAATGTGTTTAAGCAAAAGTCTAAATAAAAGAAAATACTTTTGAATCTAAAAAAAAATAGTGATAACTTGTAACCACAATAAGTATGTATGTATGTATGTATGTATGTATGTATGTATGTATGTATGTATGTATGTATGTATGTATGTATGTATGTATGTATGTATGTATGTATGTATGTATGTATGTATGTATGTATGTATGTATGTATGTATGTATGTATGTATGTATGTATGTATGTATGTATGTATGTATGTATGTATGTATGTATGTATGTCTATATTTTAGTTTCTTGTATAAAGACATAATCTTTATACACTTGTGTTTAAGCAAAAAGAAAATTACAAATGTATCCCCTTAATGCTCTTTGGGTGCCAAAGTGCACCATTTCATTACCATGCATGGGTCTAGGGTTTGAATATATATCATTACTACGGTCCTGTGAAGTGTTTTTATTTAAAATAGATTCTTTAAAAAGGTTGCATTACAGTGTTTTGTATTATTCACATTAATTATTACACATATATTACACTATATATGATAGCTTAAAGAGTAGGGCTGTAAATATAAAGTACAGAAAAGATCTGTCTATGTGGGTTTGTGTGTCAGTGAGGCTATGTCTCTGTTCGGGGGTGCGAACAGGGCCCTTCTTAGGTGCTAAAACACAGCATGGGGGCGTGAAGATTAGGGGACATGTAAACTCAACACACATTTGCAGGCATCATTCAAATGGTTTTATATCTTTGTAACATGTACATGTACAAGTATTGTACAACATTATACTCATAGCATATTTTTTGTTCACACAATGTTCACATGTTTTCACACATATTTTTTAAAATATCCCCATAAACATGCTATTGTCCTAATAAACTAACCTACACTATAACATACAACACTTTGATGAATATTGTTACACCGCTGACAGAGATGTATTATAATTATAATTTGGATTAAAAACGTCAGCTAATTGACTAAATGTAAATGTTGTAATACCAACTATTTGACAGTTTGGGACACGGTGGTGATTCTTATTTTCTTATTTCGTAAAACTAAGACTAAAACTAAAATTAAAAGGTAACAGATCATAGAAAGACTCTAGTCTTGTTTACATCAGAGTCCCCCATTTTCAATACATCAGGACATACATGACATACAGATAGACATTAATGTTACATCCAGACATTTAGGACATAGCAGATTTACAAATACAACACTGTTTGTGAAAACAGTCCAGAAATATATATATGTCTGTCCATGCTGTTCTAACTGTTTCAATAGGGTATTTCAACCATCTTTAATTAAGACTTATTTTGGATATAGATCACCTCAAGGCCTGAATGTCCATACACTGTAGCAATGGTAAGCCTGCATTTTTAGGTCAACTTCCCCTTTTTAGCACGGTTCAGACATCACCACCCCCATTTAATGTCACAGTACCCTGAAATAGCACAGAGTGTGGGGAAAAGGCCTTTTTCAAAATAAAAAACTTTGAAACTGTACACCATTCACCACCCTAGCTGATTTTAAAGTTCCAAATTAAGGACATTTAAAGAATGAGAGGGGCTAATGTCCCTGCATCATTGCATAATGTGGTGTTATATTTTATATTTATGACCTGACCATCTCCCCCATACCAACATCCTGCAGTTCATTAACTTCCTTCCTCTTTTTTTTTACCCCCGATGTTTTTTGTATTATTCACATTAATTATTACACTTAAAGATATGATTAGGTATAAAAGTTAAAGACATGATAGCTTAGAGTTGGGGTGAAAATATAAAGTGCTGAAAATATCTGTCTTTTTGAGGATCTGGGTGTGAACAGGGGGCCTGTTATAGGTGTCAAAACGCTGCAAGGGGGTGTGAAAGTTTAGGGAACAAATAACCTCTGTATATTTGCTTGTAATACTCTGCATTTTACTCTAAACAAAACTAATAAAGTCTGTATTACAGCTAACTCTTTAAGTTTCAATAGTTTGGATTTAATAAATAATTCGTTGGTATGTTCTCTTGAATCTACATTGTGAACTATTCTTACTGCTCTCTTCTGTAATATAAATAAGGGCTTTATGTTGCTTTCATACATGTTACCCCACACTTCCACACAGTAACTCAAATATGGTAGGATGAGTGAACAATATAATATTCGCATAGAATTATAATCAAGCACATTCTTTGCCTTGTTCAAAACAAAACACTCTTGGCTACCTTATTTTTTTATGTACATTATATGAGGTTTCCATGTCATTTTCTCATCCAACATAACACCCAGCATTTTTTTAACTCAGATACTCTTTCAATATTAACTTCGTCAATACATAATGCAACATTGTCCTTCTTTCGATTAGAAAATATCATACATTTCGTTTTTTCCAAATTTAGGGATAGCTTATTGTTATTAAACCATATCGTAAATTTACACATTTCATTTACAATGTAATCTGTTAATTTTTTAAGGTATTTTCCTGAACTGAAGAAATTTGTATCGACAGCAAATAAAACAAATTGCAATATGTTTGACACTTCACATATATCATTAATATATAAAATAAAAAGTTTGGGCCCCAGGACCGAACCTTGAGGGACAACATATTCAATATTCATACATTCAGATGTGTAACCAGAGAGTTGTACATATTGTTGTCTATTTTCAAGATAGCCACTTAACCAGTTCATCGCCACCCCTCTCACACCGTATGTTTGTAATTTAGAAATTAAAATGTGATGATCAATCATATCAAATGCTTTTTTTTAAGTCAATAAACACCCCTATTGTGTAATTCCTCTCATCTACGGTTGTGGTTATTTCTTCATATATATTCATTAAGGCTAAGGCTGTTGATCGATTTGTCCTGAATCCATACTGACTCTCACTCAGTAGGTTATTCTTTTCAATAAAACGATCTAAGAATCTTGAATCAAGAATCTTGGAAAATTGTGAAAACAAAGACAATGGTCTGTAGTTGATAAAGATGTTTTTGTCCCCTGATTTAAATAGAGGAATAAGGTAGTGAATTAATAGAATTTTCCCACAGGGATGAGGTTTATCTTATCTAAGTGTGCTAGTGTTTAATAATGTATAGGGACATAGTGTGTAATAGTGTAATATTGTCATAGGGTAGTCATATAATAGTATGTAATAGTGTTATAGTGTAATAGTGTGTAATACTGCAATAGTTTAATACATTATTTTGTTTTATTTCCTCAAACAGACATGTTCATGTAACTTGCATCAATCCGATCATACTTATTATAATCTATACCCTTAATTTCAGTCACCTTTCAGCCAACTGTGTTGAAGATTTGTAGCTTGGTCCTGAGTTTTTTTTTTTACCTACCAGATAATCTGTAGCAGGCTAAATGTGAATAAAACACATTGAAAGCCAGGTCAAGAGGCTAAAAGTGAGGTTGGGTTTCTTTTTCAGAAACAAATCGTGCTTTTTTTTCTTTGAATGTCAAGGATAAACATAAATTATAAATTTATAAATCTAAAACCATGAAACTGACCGATACAATTAAAACAGACATGTCAACATCGTTTTTTTTTACCTGATTGCATAATGATAAGGTATAAAAACAAAGTGCTTCAATACAAATGTATTTTCTTTAACCTGATCTAAGGTACATTATACAACTCATTTATGAATTACTTTGCAGTGTCTAGTTTTTTAGCCCCCCAGAGTTTTATGCTCTCAATATTATGGATATGCATTAAATCCTACACACGATAGGAAATATTCAATCAACACAAAGATGATGGTTCTAAGGTAAATACATTTTAACTCACTCACCATAGTTAGTGTATAGTATGGCTAACATGTATGAAAGTTGTTGATACTGTGAGGATTGGTTCTTTCCCCACCACAGGCTTCTTAAAGTACTGTGATGATTGGTCCGTTCCCGGCCACACGCTCCGTTCCTTTAAGGTACTTTGTTGATTAATTGCATTCCCCGCCACGCTCCGTTCCTTTAAGGTACTGTGAGGATTCTGTGAGGATTGTTCCGTGGCCGAACGCACACTTCTAAGTCAAGTATCAATTACCATCACGCACCTGATTTGTGTTCTAATCAGCGCCCCAGAGGCTTTATATACCCTGATCCCCCTACTATCAATGTTGGATCGTTTTGAATATACTCCTGCATTTGCCTGTCTTCCCCGTCGCTGTTCCCTGTCTGTTGCTCCCCAGGACTTTCGTGAAGTAATCCCTGTGGAGAACCTGATTCCCCGTTCGAAGCTGCGCCTCGTTATCTGCCCGCTTTACGCGTTGCGCTCTGGTGAGTTTTTGGAAACAGTTCTTTTTGGATCACCAGTTTTTTGTGTGTTTGTGAAACACCGAAGAGATCCCGTTTTTGTTTATACTGTTCTCACCTATTTTTTGTGTTGGATTTACACTTTGGATTACCGTATTGTTTTTTCTCTGGACTCTGCTAACTGTGTGTGTTACACCGAAGATCAAGTCACTTGGATATTTATTTGGATCAGTCACCTCTCTGTTTCTGTTGTGCGCTGGGCTAACTCAGATTTCTCTCTCTCTCCGTTTCCACCTGGAGTGAAAGCTGGGAGGATCTGCAGAGCGGCTTCAGACGTCACAAGCTAATTCCTCACCACCACCTACTGGGAGAATCTGCAGAGCCGCAACAATCTTCACATGCCAGATTCCCCGTTTGTTCTGTTGCTCAACTTAATTCAATCTTGTGACTCTGAGAATAAATACGCCCTTGCTTTGGCTAACTCTGAAACAACTCTCTCTGTGCCGTTGCGCTTGAGGTCGGTTACAAACCCTAACATTACAATCCAACCATGACGACCTCAGCCGACACAGAGAGGGTTAGGGCAGCGTTGGCGGTCCAGATCGAGTTGGTCAACGACCACACCCAACAGTTGGGTGCGGTTGCGGCCGCTTTACATGACCTCCGGGCCGAGGTCCAGCTTATTCTGGATGCCATTGGCACTCAGGAGTATCAGCAGGCTGTTGCTCTGCACCAGCTTCAGGCTCTCCGTACATCATTAAACACTCTGCTTTTGACCCCACCTGTCCCAGGAGTCTCGGCCAGCTCACCACCCGCGGCAGACCTCGCACCTCGGGAGCCCCGTCTCTCCGAACCACGTCTGTTCAATGGTAACTTCGAGGATTGTGCCACATTCATCATGCAATGTGAGTTGGTCTTCCATCATCAACCCAGCCGTTTTTCTTCAGAGGGATCGCGAGTAGCCTACATGACTAACCTGCTCACGGGCCAAGCAGCACAGTGGGTTACTGCCTGCTGGGCAATGGGGGCTGATTTATGCTTTTCCTACCCAGACTTCGTGGCAGAGCTCCGCAGGGTTTTTCACCACCCAGCCCGTGGCCAGGACCCAGGAGCTCGGTTGGGCACCTTCCGGCAGGACAGTGGCAGTGTCAGAGACTACGCGCTGGAGTTCAGACTGGCCGCAACGGAGAGCGGTTGGAACGATCAAGCGCTTCGTCTCACCTTCCTGAGGGGGCTCAACGACGCAGTAAGGGACCAGCTCGCGACCCAAGAGGAGCCCGATTCTCTCGAGGGCCTGATCAGCCTCGCTATCCGCATCGACGGACGCCTCCGGGAGAGAAGGCGTGAGCGAGCACGACGGGGACCCCCAGACGTACCCCCCGTGTACCACGACCTCGAGGAGGTTTTCTGTACCCCAGACGTACCCCCCGAGTACCACGACCTCGAGGAGGTTTTCAGTAAGTCCAGGGCTCAGGTCTTTCCGCCTCAACGGCCTTACGACTGTGCCATCGACCTCCGCTCAGGGGCTCCCTTTCCCGGCGGCCGCCTCTACAGTGCTGACCGTCCTGCCCCCTCCGTGACTGGTGGGTTTCTTCCCTCCCGAGCCGTGACCGAGGAGGAACCCATGCAGCTGGGACGCAACCGCCTTAGCCCGGCCGAACGGGAGTCCAGGCTCAGGTCCGGCCTTTGCCTCTACTGCGGCCGGGATGGACACCGTGTCTCCAATTGCCCTACCCGGCCAAGAAGACCAGGCTCGCCGGGACCCCGGGAGATCCTGGTGAGCCGTTTTTCCTGTTCCCCCACCCGTGCACCACCTAACCGTCTAGCGGACGTCACCCTAGCCTGGGCGGACCAGCGGGCGACGGTGGGTGCACTCATTGACTCTGGTGCTGATGGGAGTTTCATGGACGTTGGGTTTGCCACCCGGGCCAACATTCCACTTGAGGACCTCGAGAGGTCCTTGGAGGTCTTCGCGCTGGATCATCGCCGCCTGGCTGACGTCACTCAACGCACCTGTCCAGTCCTTCTCACCATTGCTGGTAACCACGTTGAGAGACTCCAGTTTTTCATCACCAGCTCTCCTCTTGTCCCTGTGGTCCTGGGCAGGCCTTGGCTCGCGCTGCATGAGCCCCACGTCGCCTGGTCCTCCGGCACCATCAGGGGGTGGGGCCCCTCCTGTCGTGCCCAGTGTCTTCAGGTGCCGTCCAGCCCCCTCACCGGGTCCCAGTCCCCGTCTCCGGCCTCCCTCGCCGGTCCTCTGTCCCCGTGCCCGGCCTCCGCTGTCGGGCCCCAGTCCCCGTCTCCGGCCTCCCTCGCCGGTCCTCTGTCTTTGTCCCCCTCTCCAGTGCCCCTGATCGCCGGCTTCCTTCGGTCCCGTCCGGGCAGGCCGGGGCCGAGTGGGTCGCCGGGTGGCTCCCGTGGAGGGGGGGGTACTGTGAGGATTGGTTCTTTCCCCACCACAGGCTTCTTAAAGTACTGTGATGATTGGTCCGTTCCCGGCCACACGCTCCGTTCCTTTAAGGTACTTTGTTGATTAATTGCATTCCCCGCCACGCTCCGTTCCTTTAAGGTACTCTGAGGATTCTGTGAGGATTGGTCCGTGGCCGAACGCACACTTCTAAGTCAAGTATCAATTACCATCACGCACCTGATTTGTGTTCTAATCAGCGCCCCAGAGGCTTTATATACCCTGATCCCCCTACTATCAATGTTGGATCGTTTTGAATATACTCCTGCATTTGCCTGTCTTCCCCGTCGCTGTTCCCTGTCTGTTGCTCCCCAGGACTTTCGTGAAGTAATCCCTGTGGAGAACCTGATTCCCCGTTCGAAGCTGCGCCTCGTTATCTGCCCGCTTTACGCGTTGCGCTCTGGTGAGTTTTTGGAAACAGTTCTTTTTGGATCACCAGTTTTTTGTGTGTTTGTGAAACACCGAAGAGATCCCGTTTTTGTTTATACTGTTCTCACCTATTTTTTGTGTTGGATTTACACTTTGGATTACCGTATTGTTTTTTCTCTGGACTCTGCTAACTGTGTGTGTTACACCGAAGATCAAGTCACTTGGATATTTATTTGGATCAGTCACCTCTCTGTTTCTGTTGTGCACTGGGCTAACTCAGATTTCTCTCTCTCCGTTTCCACCTGGAGTGAAAGCTGGGAGGATCTGCAGAGCGGCTTCAGACGTCACAAGCTAATTCCTCACCACCACCTACTGGGAGAATCTGCAGAGCCGCAACAATCTTCATATGCCAGATTCCCCGTTTGTTCTGTTGCTCAACTTAATTCAATCTTGTGACTCTGAGAATAAATACGCCCTTGCTTTGGCTAACTCTGAAACAACTCTCTCTGTGCCGTTGCGCTTGAGGTCGGTTACAAACCCTAACTCCTAACAGATACAATATTATAATTCATAATTTTGCAGAAAGAAAAGCTAAATACAGAGTATTACCGGCGAGGTTGTTTGATTTTTGTCCCGATGATTGAAGGAAATTCATTTTAAGAACTATTTAGCATGAAACATCTTAATACAAAGATGCATTATAACCATGAAAATAATGCAATGTTAGGTTTACCGTGATTATAGTGTTCACAGATAGGAATATATCCAGGATACATTCAGTAACATCAGTAACCCTGAACAGACTTGTGAAGTTAGAGATAGGAATGTATTATTCACATGCAATTATCCAAATGTACTCTGTTTGAGTCGAATTTACTCTGTGAAATGTACTCTGTGAAAGTTCACTGCCCTATGCAGGGTTTTACATAGGCTACTAACAAAAACAATTCATATTGTTTCAGTGATGGCCTGGTTGATAGGTCTATTGTCGAGTTGTCTTATTTTTTATTCTTATTTCACTGTATAGTGAATCCAGAGGTATAGTGGAGCGATTATATTTTGTTTTTATAATATTTTATAATATCAAAACATGTCTTATGTTCTATAAAATGTTCTTATATATCTACAAGTCAGAATGATGTAAAAAGAGTTCTACTAATATATTTCACTTAAAAAACGTGTACAGAAAGATAAATATACGACCCCCGGAGCCCTGTCAGAGTGTATACAGCTTCAGTACAGTATACCACATGCAAATCCCATATGGTCTAGCGGTAAGGATGCCCTGCTTTCATCAGGGAGGCGCGGGTTCGACTCCTGCTATGGGAATAACACCTTTTTCTATACATAGCAAATGTGTTGGTATGCTTTATTGTAACTGTTTGACTGTTTGGTTGTTTTAGTGCAACACTACTGTCACCAACATCTAAGAAGGGTCTAGGGTTATCTCCTCAACACTAGGTCTAAGATGCATTTCAGTCCTATCGATAGGTTTTCCATACCTTTGCAAGGATATGTATGACTGTGTTGCATTCATTTATTTTAAAATTGGTGGACTTTATGGTATTTTATGGTTTATTTATGATTGTGATACTTCTTATTGAATTGTTTAAAGAATATGTGTATGACCCCAGGGGTGATTAATGTATAGTAGGACCTTACAAATATGATTTGATCCCAACAAGTGGTGACATTTCGAAGTTTTAAAGGGATCACGTTCACATAACTGAATATAGTTGCACAACTGGATAATATTTGTATTATTACTAGGATGAACTTAAAATCATTCAAAACAATTATTACATAACAATTATTACAATGAAGCGCAGTTGTGTATATTATAAATGTTTTTTATTAAAGAATATTACAAATCATGCTGCAACCTTTTTTATCAATAATATAAGCGTGCATAACATCAATAATGTGATTAATATCTAAAGTTTCTAAACACTTATGATTTTTCAGCTTAAAAGCCGTAACATCCACTATTACGGTGTATAAACATAACAGGTGTGCTCTGTTAAAATGACCATTCATATGATCTAAAATAGTAACTAAGCCGTTTTCAGATAGAAGACTTTCATCCTCTGAGAGTGTCTCTATCATATATTGCCAATTATTTAACAAGCCTTTCTCTCTCACCAGCTTCAACATATTTTCAAAAAGCTTTAAGCGCAGGCTATTGACATTCCCGTTTACAGTGTACAACTGGGCATTGTTGACTTTATTAGCTATAGCATGCTTTAAAAGCAATGCGATATCATCGTTTATAGAGCTCATAATACAGCTGGTAGTCCTTCTGAAGAAATTACCCATTTCCTATACTACGATCCTGGTACTTTAAACAACAGCTGATATAGGGTGTGTATTTCTGTTTGGGGGTGGGGATGAAGCTGCGGACGGGTCTATATGACGCTATAGATGTGTAGGATAGAAACCTATATATTTAGAGAGTTACCTCTTAGAGAGACCCTAAAAAAATAAAATGGCGAGCAGTCTAGCTACAACGGTTAGCCATGTGACGGACAGAGCTACCAGGATTAAAACCATGTTACTTGCACCTTGCAGATATGGTAGAGAGATCTATAACGAACTATGCCCGGTCCTCGGTGGTGTCCTAGGATTTGAATACGATGCTAGAGCTGAGAGAATACTGTTCTACAAGATGACCGTGGAGGATTTCCAGGGCGTTGCAAGCAGGCCTGAGATGTATCTAAAGGAGACGGAATTTTGAGAAATGAAAAAGGCTTCTTTTAAGTCTATGGATGGACTGACAGGTAGAACGCTTAAGGATGGGCAGCGAATCACGCTGTTAATAGGTCATAGCCAGCTAGGGTACGGGTATGTGCATTACGAGGGTATGATATCTATAAAAAGTACTCCGACACTTGATGTAGAGCCTGATCTAGCCATCTCCAGGCGGTATAATTCAACTCTTGAGCATTTCATCTTCTTACTTCCGGTAACCAAGTGGCTGCAATGTCTCCAGACATGCGGGGAGGTCCTTCAAGAGGTGTTCGAGGCGAGAAGGCTCTTACAGAGCGAATCAGGGGACCTAGAGTACGATTGACCCCAGCGAGAGGGCGGAGGATGGGGCGTGTCAACCCTAAATCCTCCTTTAAAAAGACTTACAGTGCATTTTGTACTTTTAGATAGCAATCATGGCTTTGTATGTGTCACATGAGGCTGATCCTGATAACTCTGCATTGGATACACTAGATAGCCTGTTTCCACTATACGCTCCAGACGATGTTGAGACATTACCCGTACCCCTGTATGGTTCAACTATAACTCCTTCATTGCAAAGCCTCCTAGACAGCTTTAGGACTAGTTACAGCCCTCTTACAACGATTTGGGAGACTTCATCGCTGGATTCACCACCATCAAACCCCGTCAGGTGTATGGATCGTAATAGCCCCTGGTACACGGGTCCTTGGGATACTTCGTCGCAGGATTCATCACAGCCAACCCCCTTCATGCGTATGGATGTCCCTCCTAATAGCCCCTGGTACACCCCTCCTACATCAGAATCTGATGTATTCCACCCCGACCCCGAAGAAATACCTATCGTTGATGTAACCAACAGAGCATCATCACAGCCATCCCCAACCGCGGGTACGGTTAAGAGACTGTGTCCTACTAGAAGAAAAACCCTCCAATTCCCAATCGCAGTAGCTACTCTTAGAGCCTTAGTGACAGCCGCGGAGCTGTCGGGACAATTGTACATCGATGGGTAACCGGGAATGTCAATAGCCTGCGCTTAAGGCTTTTTGAAAATATGTTGAAGCTGGTGAGAGAGAAAGGCTTGTTAAATAATTGGCAATATATGATAGAGACACTCTCAGAGGATGAAAGTCTTCTATCTGAAAACGGCTTAGTTACTATTTTAGATCATATGAATGGTCATTTTAACAGAGCACACCTGTTATGTTTATACACCGTAATAGTGGATGTTACGGCTTTTAAGCTGAAAAATCATAAGTGTCTAGAAACTTTAGATATTAATCACATTATTGATGTTATGCACGCTTATATTATTGATAAAAAAAGGTTGCAGCATGATTTGTAATATTCTTTAATAAAAAACATTTATAATATACACAACTGCGCTTCATTGTAATAATTGTTATGTAATAATTGTTTTGAATGATTTTAAGTTCATCCTAGTAATAATACAAATATTATCCAGTTGTGCAACTATATTCAGTTATGTGAACGTGATCCCTTTAAAACTTCGAAATGTCACCACTTGTTGGGATCAAATCATATTTGTAAGGTCCTACTATACATTAATCACCCCTGGGGTCATACACATATTCTTTAAACAATTCAATAAGAAGTATCACAATCATAAATAAACCATAAAATACCATAAAGTCCACCAATTTTAAAATAAATGAATGCAACACAGTCATACATATCCTTGCAAAGGTATGGAAAAACTATCGATAGGACTTAAATGCATCTTAGACCTAGTGTTGAGGAGATAACCCTAGACCCTTCTTAGATGTTGGTGACAGTAGTGTTGCACTAAAACAACCAAACAGTCAAACAGTTACAATAAAGCATACCAACACATTTGCTATGTATAGAAAAAGGTGTTATTCCCATAGCAGGAGTCGAACCCGCGCCTCCCTAATGAAAGCAGGGCATCCTTACCGCTAGACCATATGGGATTTGCATGTGGTATACTGTACTGAACCTGTATACACTCTGACAGGGCTCCGGGGGTCGTATATTTATCTTTCTGTACACGTTTTTTAAGTGAAATATATTAGTAGAACTCTTTTTACATCATTCTGACTTGTAGATATATAAGAACATTTTATAGAACATAAGACATGTTTTGATATTATAAAATATTATAAAAACAAAATATAATCGCTCCACTATACCTCTGGATTCACTATACAGTGAAATAAGAATAAAAAATAAGACAACTCAACAATAGACCTATCAACCAGGCCATCACTGAAACAATATGAATTGTTTTTGTTAGTAGCCTATGTAAAACCCTGCATAGGGCAGTGAACTTTCACAGAGTACATTTCACAGAGTAAATTTGACTCAAACAGAGTACATTTGGATAATTGCATGTGAATAATACATTCCTATCTCTAACTTCACAAGTCTGTTCAGGGTTACTGATGTTACTGAATGTATCCTGGATATATTCCTATCTGTGAACACTATAATCACGGTAAAACCTAACATTGCATTATTTTCATGGTTATAATGCATCTTTGTATTAAGATGTTTCATGCTAAATAGTTCTTAAAATGAATTTCCTTCAATCATCGGGACAAAAATCAAACAACCTCGCCGGTAATACTCTGTATTTAGCTTTTCTTTCTGCAAAATTATGAATTATAATATTGTATCAACAACTTTCATACATGTTAGCCATACTATACACTAACTATGGTGAGTGAGTTAAAATGTATTTACCTTAGAACCATCATCTTTGTGTTGATTGAATATTTCCTATTGTGTGTAGGATTTAATGCATATCCATAATATTGAGAGCATAAAACTCTGGGGGGCTAAAAAACTAGACACTGCAAAGTAATTCATAAATGAGTTGTATAATGTACCTTAGATCAGGTTAAAGAAAATACATTTGTATTGAAGCACTTTGTTTTTATACCTTATCATTATGCAATCAGGTAAAAAAAACTATGTTGACATGTCTGTTTTAAGTGTATCGGTCAGTTTGATGGTTTTAGATGTTTATAATTTATGTTTATCCTTGACATTCAAAGAAAAAAAAGCACGATTTGTTTCTGAAAAAGAAACCCAACCTCACTTTTAGCCTCTTGACCTGGCTTTCAATGTGTTTTATTCACATTTAGCCTGCTACAGATTATCTGGTAGGTAAAAAAAAAACTCAGGACCAAGCTACAAATCTTCAACACAGTTGGCTGAAAGGTGACTGAAATTAAGGGTATAGATTATAATAAGTATGATCGGATTGATGCAAGTTACATGAACATGTCTGTTTGAGGAAATAAAACAAAATAATGTATTAAACTATTGCAGTATTACACACTATTACACTATAACACTATTACATACTATTATATGACTACCCTATGACAATATTACACTATTACACACTATGTCCCTATACATTATTAAACACTAGCACACTTAGATAAGATAAACCTCATCCCTGTGGGAAAATTCTATTAATTCACTACCTTATTCCTCTATTTAAATCAGGGGACAAAAACATCTTTATCAACTACAGACCATTGTCTTTGTTTTCACAATTTTCCAAGATTCTTGATTCAAGATTCTTAGATAGTTTTATTGAAAAGAATAACCTACTGAGTGAGAGTCAGTATGGATTCAGGACAAATCGATCAACAGCCTTAGCCTTAATGAATATATATGAAGAAATAACCACAACCGTAGATGAGAGGAATTACACAATAGGGGTGTTTATTGACTTAAAAAAAAGCATTTGATACGATTGATCATCACATTTTAATTTCTAAATTACAAACATACGGTGTGAGAGGGGTGGCGATGAACTGGTTAAGTGGCTATCTTGAAAATAGACAACAATATGTACAACTCTCTGGTTACACATCTGAATGTATGAATATTGAATGTGTTGTCCCTCAAGGTTCGGTCCTGGGGCCCAAACTTTTTATTTTATATATTAATGATATATGTGAAGTGTCAAACATATTGCAATTTGTTTTATTTGCTGTCGATACAAATGTCTTCAGTTCAGGAAAATACCTTAAAAAATTAACAGATTACATTGTAAATGAAATGTGTAAATTTACGGTATGGTTTAATAACAATAAGCTATCCCTAAATTTGGAAAAAACTGGGTGTTATGTTGGATGAGAAAATGACATGGAAACCTCATATAATGTACATAAAAAATAAGGTAGCCAAGAGTGTTTTGTTTTGAACAAGGCAAAGAATGTGCTTGATTATAATTCTATGCGAATATTATATTGTTCACTCATCCTACCATATTTGAGTTACTGTGTGGAAGTGTGGGGTAACATGTATGAAAGCAACATAAAGCCCTTATTTATATTACAGAAGAGAGCAGTAAGAATAGTTCACAATGTAGATTCAAGAGAACATACCAACGAATTATTTATTAAATCCAAACTATTGAAACTTAAAGAGTTAGCTGTAATACAGACTTTATTAGTTTTGTTTAGAGTAAAATGCAGAGTATTACAAGCAAATATACAGAGGTTGTTTGTTCCCTAAACTTGCACACCCGCTTGCAGCGTTTTGACACCTATAACAGGCCCCCTGTTCACACCCAGATCCTCAAAAAGACAGATATTTTCAGCACTTTATATTTTCACCCCAACTCTAAGCTATCATGTCTTTAACTTTTATACCTAATCATATCTTTAAGTGTAATAATTAATGTGAATAATACAAAAAACATCGGGGGTAAAAAAAAAAGAGGAAGGAAGTTAATGAACTGCAGGATGTTGGTATGGGGGAGATGGTCAGGTCATAAATATAAAATATAACACCACGTTATGCAATGATGCAGGGACATTAGCCCCTCTCATTCTTTAAATGTCCTTAATTTGGAACTTTAAAATCAGCTAGGGTGGTGAATGGTGTACAGTTTCAAAGTTTTTTATTTTGAAAAAGGCCTTTTCCCCACACTCTGTGCTATTTCAGGGTACTGTGACATTAAATGGGGGTGGTGATGTCTGAACCGTGCTAAAAAGGGGAAGTAGACCTAAAAATGCAGTTTTACCATTGCTACAGTGTATGGACATTCAGGCCTTGAGGTGATCTATATCCAAAATAAGTCTTAATTAAAGATGGTTGAAATACCCTATTGAAACAGTTAGAACAGCATGGACAGACATATATTTTCTGGACTGTTTTCACAAACAGTGTTGTATTTGTAAATCTGCTATGTCCTAAATGTCTGGATGTAACATTAATGTCTATCTGTATGTCATGTATGTCCTGATGTATTGAAAATGGGGGACTCTGATGTAAACAAGACTAGAGTCTTTCTATGATCTGTTACCTTTTAATTTTAGTTTTAGTCTTAGTTTTACGAAATAAGAAAATAAGAATCACCACCGTGTCCCAAACTGTCAAATAGTTGGTATTACAACATTTACATTTAGTCAATTAGCTGATGTTTTTAATCCAAATTATAATTATAATACATCTCTGTCAGCGGTGTAACAATATTCATCAAAGTGTTGTATGTTATAGTGTAGGTTAGTTTATTAGGACAATAGCATGTTTATGGGGATATTTTAAAAAATATGTGTGAAAACATGTGAACATTGTGTGAACAAAAAATATGCTATGAGTATAATGTTGTACAATACTTGTACATGTACATGTTACAAAGATATAAAACCATTTGAATGATGCCTGTAAATGTGTGTTGAGTTTACATGTCCCCTAATCTTCACGCCCCCCATGCTGTGTTTTAGCACCTAAGAAGGGCCCTGTTCGCACCCCCGAACAGAGACAGCCTCACTGACACACAAACCCACATAGACAGATCTTTTCTGTACTTTATATTTACAGCCCTACTCTTTAAGCTATCATATATAGTGTAATATATGTGTAATAATTAATGTGAATAATACAAAACACTGTAATGCAACCTTTTTAAAGAATCTATTTTAAATAAAAACACTTCACAGGACCGTAGTAATGATATATATTCAAACCCTAGACCCATGCATGGTAATGAAATGGTGCACTTTGGCACCCAAAGAGCATTAAGGGGATACATTTGTAATTTTCTTTTTGCTTAAACACAAGTGTATAAAGATTATGTCTTTATACAAGAAACTAAAATATAGACATACATACATACATACATACATACATACATACATACATACATACATACATACATACATACATACATACATACATACATACATACATACATACATACATACATACATACATACATACATACATACATACATACATACATACATACATACATACATACATACATACATACATACATACATACATACATACATACATACATACATACATACAGTAGAAGCCCTTAGAAGTCAGGCATTTACTGCTACTCTGCCACTACTTCACCACTCTGATTTTGTGACTCCTATTGTTCTCGACCGGGCCAGATTTCACACCTCCGCGGCTGGGGAGATTTTCATCTTACATTTTTATTCGTCCCAAATGTCCCAGCCCCATCCGATTTCTTAGATTTTTTCACTGTTTATTTATCATGCATTGCAACACTAATATATGGTCAGTACGCCAAGTCAGACTGCCCATATAAAAATTATCTTGGGGGTCTGAGGGCAGTAGCCCCCGACCCCCTCCCTGGGGAAGCACTTAAATTAAGTACCAGCCCCCGAAAATTAACACCTGAGTGAGTTCTAAAGTGACATTGGAGTGGTAGATGAGTGGCAGTGGTGACGTGATTCTCGAGGGCTTCTACTGTACATACATACATACATACATACATACATACATACATACATACATACATACATACATACATACATACATACATACATACATACATACATACATACATACATACATACATACATACATATATACATACATACATACATACATACATACATACATACATACATACATACATACATACATACATACATACATACATACATACATACATACATACATACATACATACATACATACATACATACATACATACATACATACATACATACATACATACATACATACTTATTGTGGTTACAAGTTATCACTATTTTTTTTTAGATTCAAAAGTATTTTCTTTTATTTAGACTTTTGCTTAAACACATTAGACACATTACATTTGTAATTTGGAATACAGAAAATGTATTTGACATTTGGCATTTGGAATACACAAATTCTTAAGACTTTGGAATACACAAAATGTATTCAACCTTGTAAAACTTAATTCTGTAACTTAATTCTCACACATAGTTTAAATGTTTTAATCTGTAAACCTTGGAATACACACACAGACACACACCCACACCTTGGGGGCCGTTTTTTCTACAGAAACGGGAAGTCGCAGAGTCGTAAATCTGCTTTTGGCAGATGGTTTTGAGCCATCTTATTGGCCCTAGTCATTCTCCCGCCTACTATGACAGCTACGGGGGGTTGTCACTATCAGAATTTTCAGAGAAGCTGCAGTTAGACAGAGGGAGAAATATTCAGTCTACTGAGAACACACAGCCTACAGAGTGGAGTCAAACAGAGCTTGGGGAGTATTCTTTCTACACAGCAACAGCAAAGAGAGACATTTGAAATGCTTATTCTTAAGATACACACACCATTTGGAATAAATGCACTTTCTGAAGAATAATAGATTCTTAAGAAATACACAAAATGTATTTTACATTTGGCTTTTGGCATTAAGAAAACACACACACATTTGAAATGTTTCATCTGAAAACCTTGGAATAAATGCACTTTCTGAAGAAAACACACATTGTATTTTACATTTGGCTTTTGGCATTAAGAAAACACACACACATTTGAAATGTTTCATCTGAAAACCTTGGAATAAATGCACTTTCTGAAGAAAACACACATTGTATTTTACATTTGGCTTTTGGCATTAAGAAAACACACACACATTTGAAATGTTTAAACCTTGGAATACACACATTTATTTTGAAGATACACATAAAACATATTGTGAAGATATATTCTTAAGACTTTTGGAATACAGAGATACATATTGTGACATTATTTTGAAGGACTTTTTTTTTTCTTGAAAAAAAATAAAACTTTTATTTTGAAAGAATTCTGAAAACTCCTCCCCTTCCGTAGCCAGATGACCCTCCCCTTCCGAAACCGGATGTCCCTCCCTCAAAACCGGATGTCCCGCCTCCTTACATCCTCGACCAATCAGAGAAGCTCTAGGGGGTCATAAATCATCTAAAAAAAGGGGCGTGGCTACAATCCATCAAACTTTGATATATGCCCATATAAGGTATGACATACCCCTAAGTCCCGCCCCCTTAAACATCTCGACCAATCAGAGGGCGTGGCTACAATCAATCAAACTAAAAGGGGCGTGTTTTGCATAATGAGACACATGCCGAATCCCTAATCTCTCTCTCAGCTGCTCCAGAACGTGCTTACTGTGTACAGGTGTTGAGTTTATTGAGTTTATTGAGTTTATTAGGACAACAACTAGTGTTCCTGGGGTCCACATAAAACATAAAACATTACATTCGACAAGACTTTTACAGAACAGTAAATAAAAAAAATTAAATCGATTTCTGAAGTCCATTTTCCTTCAAGCATTGACTTTCATATCTTCCATCATATACCACTTATTTTCTGATTTTCATTTCATTGGAAAGAAAATAATGATAATAATAATGATAATAAAATAAGAATAAAGTATGTGTTGACGCACGTAAAAATTATATTATGCCACACGGTAAAACATAGTTGATATTACACTCATGACTTCTATACTTCTAAGCTTCACAGTAATTCCATGGCACATGGACAGTATATGAACATAATAATTTAATAGCTATGCTAATTATGGCAGTGGGTGAACGTCATGTCAAGTTATTAGACAACATTTAAAAACTGACAACTACAATTTTACTGGAAATAATATATACCATTGGAAATAGAAAAAGGTCACTTTACTTTTAGGAGCAAATTAATTTCCAATAGAGGTGTAATTAATTCATACGTTTCCAGCTTTACCCGAGGCACATAACATTTATACATTTAGATATTCCACTCTGCTATGTTTGGATATCAAGGGCTTTTAGCAAATTGGTTATAGATGAAGCAACCCTTGGACAAAGTGCAAATCCAGTAAAAAAAAAACACTTGGAAAAACTAGACATGTGCTGTTGGTGGCTGACAACAGGTATGTCCCCCGACGGTCCGAATTCTCAATCCACCTTTTGTGACCGGCCTCTAATTTGAGCCATTGAGGAGCAATTCATGTTTTTAGAAGGACACACACCCTCAGCCAATCAAAAACAAGCCTGAAGCCATGTCTGGCCTATGAGTCAGAAAGAGGAGATCCTCCCTCTACTATTCTCTAAGAGAATAGTTTTCCAATTAACGCCTTTTTGGATTAATGCTTTCAAATTTGAATCAAGAGATTAGTTTCCAACTTTTAAAAACCAATGTACAGATTATTTCCTTAATACTTTTACTGTTGATTTGAGCTTAAACCCAGTTAAAGAATATTATCCAGCCAACCAGTATTCTGAAGCCCTCGTTGGAATGTTGTAAATGCAACTGTGCTTGTCACATAATGTCTTTGATTGATTAAACTACACTTGTTGCATTGAATCATGTTATTTCTTTTTATACCTGTATCCCTGGTCTGGTCTTACTGAACCTCGTCATGAAATCCCCGATCAGATGCGACTATCAGATAAACAGTTGGATTATAACAGCATTTTTACATAGGTTTCAGTTTTCAAATAACACTTAATTTATTTGCCTATTATTATCACCAATTTAATATGTATTTTATCTTTGGATTATTAGTTTCCCTGGTTTAGTCAATTCTAACACTTCTTCCCTGGTCCTCACTGAACCCAGATCTGTTCTCACAGGCCCTTTTCTCAGGATCAATGATTGTCTCAACTGCTCTAATACCATAAACACAAGGCCAGACCCTTTTATCTTCTGTGCCTGGCTGTTGGCTTATTTGTGGTCAGCTTACCAGGATATCACTTTCGTTGTTGCAATGTTGACCTAAAGCCGTATCCTCTGAGATAATCTACTGACCTCCGTCCCAACTGAGTTCAGTTGAGTGCCTTTATGGTTTTTAACTTCCTTATCTGACAAAACCATCTGTTTTAGCTTTTGCAGACAAACTGATTTGTCCTTCAGGGCTTTCCCAGCTAATTCTGTTCAGGGTCTGTTCAGACCAATGGGTAACATATTGGCATGGAGTATTAGCCTGTACGATTACGGATACCATAATTGAAGTTGACATTCCTTCTATTGTGCGCCAACAGGAGAGACCACAAGTGTCTCATTAACACTTTGAATGCCATACACGAGTTTTCTTGTGTTTACCCCCCGCGGGTTGAATGCCCACTCACGAGAATATTCGTTTTATTCGTTTTTTTTTTTTTTTTTTTTTTTTTTAGCGATCTGAAATCATATTGCATCAAGCGAGTCTATCGTTGGAGATCCAGACACCCCCGGCTGGAATACTTTCAAATTCACCTGTATGTATAAATTCATAAAGTTGAAATTAAGCATTGCGTTTGAAATGGAATAAAAACAAAGTTACAACAAATTAGAATAGTTTATATGCCTTATTTATCACATCTGTGACTATTATGGGCTATTTGAGTGATGGGGTACTACTGGCGAGACTGCCGATAAACAATGCAGCCCCCCAGATTGAGTGTGGAAATTTAGTGGCTCTCACCATATACAAAGTTGCCCACCCCTGGTCTAAACTAATGGGGTGCATTACACAGGGAGAGACGATAGGGGGCGGTATCTTCCCAATTGAGCTCAGAAAAACTCTGCAACACCAGCGTGAGGCTCGATTGATGAAATATGAATTCAAATCGCCAATAAAAAAGAATACGACATAAAAACGCTATATAGCATTGGTGGCATTCAAAGGGCGGCATGAACTAACGACAAAACACGTCGTTGGCACTCAAAGTGTTAACACTACATTATACTGTATTTATCTATCTATTAAAGAGATTTGCACTACATTCATACCTCATTTGCATTTGCACCTTACCTTAAGGTTTGTACCTCATTGTCCACATTTGTACCTCATTGTCTGCATTTTTACTCATTGTACTTAGGTTGTACTTTAGATTGTATATTCCTTTTTTACTTACTTTTTTACTGTATGAAGCACACTCGCAGGGGCTCATACAGAACCAAGCATTTCACCGTAAAGTACATGTATTTTATATGTGACAAATAATAAACAAACTTGAACCTTGAAACTTGATAAACACTGGCAGACCAACCTAACCTCCTCAGTCAACTGGCACCAATGTTACCAACATATTACCTGATCAAAAGCTTGTGTCTGGGAGTCCCTGCTACATGATTTACATGGTTCAATACTTGCAACAACAGATATATGAATAATATATATATAACAAGATTCAAGATTGTTTATTGTCATATGCACAGTTAAACAGACAGTTTGCCATACAATGAAAATCTTACTTTGCTAGTCCGCCCTTCACACAAAATCACACAATACTTAACTTAAACATATATTTATATATATACATTTTTTAATTATTTTTTAAACATGACATAAAATTAGACACACAAGCATTAACAGTAAATATCCAACGTAAATCACAGAACTATACATTCCATTTGAATCAATATAAATGTAGTTTACGAGATATATACCCAATACTTGCAATCCAATACAATACATACATATTGTGTCACCTCACAGCGCTTTGTGCCAGATCTCTACATTTTCATTTTTCAGATTATTCCAGATTGCTAAAGTACAGAATCTAAGCTTTCAAATGATGTGTCATATGTTGAAATCTGAGAATTTGTTTAACACGATGTGCTCAATTATAACTTGTAAACCTGGTTGTATTCTAGAATACTTAAGGGGGTGAAAGCCCTCTCAAAGGAAGTGTTATGGTTTGTAACCGACCCCAATCGCACAACACAAGACAGGTATGAGAGTAAGCCAGAACAGGGCATTTATTCAATACAAACAAAAAGCGGCACTGTCCCTTTAAGGGAGAACACAAAAACACTGGAAACAAAGAAATAGGGAAAAATGTGGCACTGTGCCTTTAAGAGGCGAACAGGCTAAGGGGCTAAGGCTAAGGGACAGGGCCAGGGCAAAAAGTCAAGGCAGGACCAGGGGCACTGGAGAGGGGGAACAGGGACAGAGGCCCGGGGAGGCGGGCTGGGGACAGGGACAGAGAAACAGGGTTAAGGCCTTGGACAGGGCGAGGGCCAGAGCTGCTTACAGGGATGGCAGGGTTCCGACGGCGGAAGCCTGGCACGGAGATCCTCCTCGGAAACTGCCGACGGGCAGCGCAGAACACCGGGGTCCCAGAGGACCGGGGCGAAGAGACGCATCCTCCCGTGGAACTAGGAAGCGATGCGCGCCGGCTTGACGTCTGGTCTGGAGTGGGAGCGCGCCGGCTTGACGTCTGGAGTGGGAACACCACTCCAGGCCTGGCACGGAGATCTTCCTCGGATGCTGCAGACGGGCAGCGCAGAACACCGGGGTCCCAGGCAACCGGGGCGAAGAGACGCATCCTCCCGTGGAATAGGAAGCGATGCGCGCCGGCTTGACGTCTGGAGTGGGAACACTGGAAAACCTCCCGTAGAGGATTAGAGAGCGCAGACGGTGTCCCACTCCAGGCAAACGGCGACAGGTGGTGATGGCTGGCACGTCGTCTCACGCCGGAGACGCGGCAGGTGATGGTAACGTCCAGGACTCCATGAACACTGAACACAGATAAAGATACAGAGTCCAGAACACCGAACCAGCATACAGAACGACCCGACCAGGACTGGAGGGGAGGTCGAGGTATTTAAAGCCCTCTGGGGCGCTAATCATAAACCATGAACAGCTGTGAAAGGTAGTCCAAGGGTGGGGGCTGGAGAAGAGCAGAGGAGAGTAAAACATCGCAAGGGTGGGGGCTGGTGAGGTGAGGAGACAGGGAATAAAAGGTCCAGGGAACAGGCGAACCTCACAGGAAGGCCACTTTTCACACTTCAGACAAAGTGAGCTGGGGCGTCAACAAATCCCCCTCCAGCAACGCCCATCTCCTGCATAGCATTAACATAATTAAGTGCTGCCATGATAGTTCTCTCTCCTCAGGACCCCTGTCTCCCCAGGACCCCCTATCTGGAGTGTATAGGACTGTGAAGCTATGTACCCCCCTCCCCCCATGCTGCTTTGACACCAGAATTTCCCCAAGGGGATTAATAAAGGATCATCTTATCTTAGTAGGTAACATCACAATAAAAAATAAACAATTTTAAGAAGATAAAATAAAAGTCAATTTCTACAGAGTGTATGGATGCAGGGTCCATGTGTGTGTGTGTGTGTGTGTGTAATAACAACAAGTTTATAATCTCAGCACTGTATCTGTATCTCTGTGTGTGTGTGTGTTGGGTCTTGAGGGGGTTGATTGAAAATGTTATTAACAGATTGCAGAATGGGTACAGTACAGCTCAATACACACAATTGTTAAGGGGATGCAGACCAGAGAAAGACTTTCGTCTTGTTTACATCAGGGTCCCCCATTTTCAATTAATCTTGACATTGACATACATGACATACAGGTAGACAGTACTGCTACATCAGTGTCTAAGAGAGGTGATGAGCATCTTAAACTAGCTGTCAGCACATCAGTGTCTAGCTGGTGTGTGTGTTGGGTCTTGAGGGGGTTGGTTGAAAATGTTATTAACAGATTGCAGAATGGGTACAGTACAGTACATTTACATTTACATTTAGTCATTTAGCTGACGCTTTTATCCAAAGCGACTTACAAGTTCTGTACGACAAGCCATCAGGAAGGGCACAACTCTATCAGCTGAGCAACAATGTTCATCAAAGTGTTGAGTGCTACAGTGTAGGTTAGTTTATTAGGACAAGTGCATGACAGTACCGTTAGTTAGGGTTAGATTTTTTATTTTTTTTTTTTTTTTTTTAATTCAGATAATGGTTGAAGAAGTGCGTCTTTAGTCGACAGCGAAAGATTGGACGTGATTCGGCTGTCCTAACTGGGGTGGGTAGTTCATTCCACCATTGTGGGGCAAGGACTGAGAATAGGCGACTTCTCTTTGATGACCCTCCCGGAGCTTGGATAGGAGTAGGTCTGAGGCGGCCAGAAGATGCAGAGCGTAGGGGTCTTGAGGGTGTGTAGTTAGAGACCATTGACCGGAGGTAGGCGGGAGCGGTTCCCTTTGCCGCACGGTATGCTAGGTCGAGGGCCTTGAAGCGGATTCGTGCAGCAATGGGGAGCCAGTGCAGGTCCCTAAGAAGTGGGGTGACATGGGCCGACTTCGGTAGGTTTGAGATCAGGCGGGCCGCTGCGTTCTGAATGAGTTGAAGAGGCTTAGTGGCAGTGGCCGGGAGGCCAGCGAGCAGTGCATTGCAGTAGTCGAGGCGGGAGATGACTGTTGATTGGACGAGGAGTTGGGTGGCTTCTTTTGTCAGGAAGGGGCGTATCCTTCTGACGTTGCTCAGGAGGAATCGGCAGGTTCTGGTCGTCGCTGCGATGTGAGCAGAGAAGTTCAACTGGTCGTCGAGGACAACACCAAGGTTCTTGGCGGTCGGGGACGCAGTCACAGCTGCATTCTCGACTGTGATTGAAAGGTCGGTTAGGGGGGAGGATTTGGCCGGCAGGTGGAGCAATTCTGTTTTGCTTAGGTTCAGTTTGAGGTGGTTGGACGTCATCCAGGCTGAGATGTCGGACAGACAGGCCGAGATCCGCACAGAGACGTGGATATCTGAGGGAGGGAAGGAGAGGAAGAGTTGAGTATCGTCGGCATAACAATGGTAGGAGAAGCCATGAGACGTGATAATGTTACCCAGTGATTTAGTGTAGAGGGAGAAGAGAAGGGGTCCTAAAACCGAGCCCTGGGGGACACCCGTCCGCAGGGGGCGGGTGGCCGACAGGGTCCCTCTCCATGACACTTGGTAGGAGCGGTCATTGAGGTATGATGACAGCCATGTCAGCGCAGAGCCAGCCACTCCCATTCCTGCGAGGGCCGCAAGGAGGATCTGGTGGTTGACTGTGTCGAAGGCTGCAGATAGATCTAGGAGAATCAGGACAGAGGAGAGGCCTTTCGCTTTTGCTAAGTGAAGTGCCTCTGTGACCGCAATGAGGGCTGTCTCTGTGGAGTGACCAGTCCTGAAGCCTGACTGATTAGGGTCTAGGAGGTCATTCTGTAAGAGATAAGTAGTAAGTTGGTTGGATACAGCACGTTCAAGTGTTTTAGAAAGGAAGGAGAGAAGAGAGACAGGACGGTAGTTGCCTATGACAGTAGGGTTCAGGGTTGGTTTTTTTATGAGCGGCGTGACTCTGGCTTGTTTTAGGGAGGTGGGGACCACCCCCGAGTTGAGTGAGGAGTTGATGGTTGCAGTTAGGAATGGGAGGATGTCTGGTGCTATGGTCTGGAGGAGTGGGGAGGGTAGCTGGTCCAGCTGGCAAGTAGTCGGACGGTTTGACGTTACCAGTGTCAGGGTCTCTGCTTCTGTAATGGGAGAGAAAGATGACAGAGTGAAGGATGAGGTTCTCGATTCAGCATTTGGAATGGGTGGGGGTTGGGAGAAGGAGCTGCGGATGTTCTCCACTTTTTCCTCAAAGAAGATCGCAAAGTCTTCGGCAGAGAAAGATGAGGGAGGGGGGGGTGGGGGGGGAGTGAGTTCAAGTTTCTTTAATAGTTGTCATACAGAAGTACAGAATACTTTTGTACAAAATGCTTCTTACTGTTGCGCTCCAGAGACTGTGCATGACAAGATAAGTATGAAATAAAAACATAGTAAAAATTAGAAGAAAAAAAAGAGGTCACAGTGTTCAGTTTAGACATATGTACAATGTTCGTAGACGTAGTTACCATACAATATACAATACTGTGCAGTGTACTAATATACAATACTATATAGTGCAAGGCATAAATGGACGAGGTGCAGTTTAGGTACAATTCACAGTAGGTGTACGAGTTGTAGTGCAAATCCTTTATCAATAAATATAAAGTGTAAGTGTGTTTGTGTGATCTAAAGTGTGGAGAGTGGGTGCTGCAGTGTGTTGTTTGTTTGAGTGAGTGTGTGTGTGCGTGTGGGTGTGTGTGCTGTGTGCATTTGATGGTTGTTGCATAGTGATTATTGTTCGTTTAGCGATTATTGTTCGTTTAGCAGCCTGATGGCCTGGGGATAGAAGCTCCTTCTGAGTCTTTCTGTGCTCGCCATAAGACTCCGGTATCGCTTGCCTGACGGCAGCAGTTCAAAGAGGCAGTTGTTCGGGTGGCTCGAGTCCTTAATAATTCTCTTAGCCTTCCCCTTGCACCGCTTGTTGTAAATGTTCTGGAGGGTGGGAAGCCCCCCTCTAATTGTGCGTTCGGCTGAACGTGTCACTCTTTGTAGTCTGCTACGGTCTTGTGCAGTGCTATTCCCAAACCAGGAGGTGATGTTGCCGGTCAGGATGCTCTCTATTGTACATGAGTAGAAGTTCCTAAGGATCTTCTGACTGACTTGGAACTTCCTTAGGCGCCTGAGGAAGTAGAGGCGTTGTCGTGCCTTCTTCACAACACTGTCAATGTGTGTGGTCCATGTCAAGTCCTCGGATATGTGGGCTCCGAGGTACTTGAAACTGTTCACTCTCTCAACTGGTGCCCCGTCGATGCTGAGGGGGCTGTAGTCCTTGACCCCCGACCTCCTGAAGTCCACAATCATCTCTTTTGTTTTGCTGACGTTCAGGGAGAGGCAGTTCTCCTGACACCACTGTGACAGGTTCTCTACCTCTTCCAGGTAGGCCCTTTCGTCGTTGGCAGAGATCAGGCCCACCACTACTGTGTCATCAGCAAATTTGATGATGGTGTTGTTGTTCCGCTGTGCTACGCAGTCATGTGTGTACAGGGAGTAGAGGAGGGGGCTCAGAACACAGCCCTGGGGGGCCCCTATGTTGAGCGTGATGGATGAGGAGGTGCAGTTGCCGGCTCTTACCACCTGGGGTCTGCCCGTCAGGAAGTCCAGGACCCACTGGCACAGGTCATAGTTCAAGCCCAGGTCCCTGAGCTTGGCTATGAGTTTGGAGGGGACTATGGTATTGAATGCTGAGCTGTAGTCGATGAACAGCATTCTCACATAGTTCCCCTTCCTCTTGTCCAGATGTGATGCTGCTGTGTGCAGCACATGGGCTATGGCGTCCTCCGTGGACCTGTTGGGGCGATATGCAAATTGCAGAGGGTCCAGGTTGATGGGGAGGGAGGAACAGATGTAGCCCTTCACTAGCTTTTCAAAGCACTTCATGGCTATGGAGGTGAGGGCTACAGGGCGGTAGTCGTTGAGGCAAGCGGGCGTAGATTTTTTGGGTACAGGGATGATGGTGGACTTCTTCAGACAGGTGGGGATGACGGCCTGTTCCAAGGACAGGTTGAAGATGTCAGTGAATACCGGGGCCAGTTGGTCGGCACAGACTTTTAGGACGCGGCCGGGGATGCCGTCCGGTCCTGCTGCCTTCCTGATATCCACTTTTTTAAAGATCCGTCTCACCTCATGCTCTGTTACCCTGAACACTGAGTCTCCATCAGCAGACCCCCCCCCCCCCATTGCCGTGGTTTGTAGGCTGGTGTTGTTATTCACAGCCTCAAACCTCGCATAGAAGGAGTTGAGATCATTTGCTAAGGAGATGTCACTGTTCAGTTTGAGGGGGGTTCCTTTGTAGTCTGTCATTGTTCTGAGGCCCTGCCACATGCCTCTAGAGTCAGCCTGTTCAAACTGAAGTTCAACTTTATCCCTGTAACGCCGTTTTGCCGTTTGCCGTTTTGCCGTTTTGAGGAGGGAGGACATGGTAGCATGCAGTTTGCGAAGATTCTTGGCAGAGGCCTCGATCCTATGGTGGAAGAAAGAAGCTTTGGCATTAGTGATGGTTTTGGAGAATGTTAACAAGAGGTTGTGATATGTGTCGATGTCAGCAGTGAGGCGTGACTTTCTATACTTCCAGTATAGAAGTACAGCTCAATACACACAATTGTTAAGGGGATGCAGACCAGAGAAAGACTTTCGTCTTGTTTACAGCTCCCCACCTTGCTATCTGAAACAATAGCTATCAATATAACGTTAGCAACTTTAACTTACATGGCTGTGTGGCTAGCTAGCTAGCTAACGCTAATGTTAATGTAGCATGGGCTCGTCGTAATAACACAATAAACGTGACATGGTTGGACTTGTGGTCGGCAGAAAAACTTGGTGTAGTTTTATCAAAGATGCGGAATTGTAAAGAGTTGGATGCTACTGTAAACAAACATTCTTAAACTTACCCATGCAGACGCATCTTGACCGATCTCATAGTTAATTCCGTTGAATAGCGCAGTGTTTTCACCGGTGAGCCGAATCAACTGGTTTAACAAAGTTCCTGTACTCGTTCATTAGATCCAATGCATTCATCTCTTTCTGATCCAGAGTGCAGCTGCTCCAACGTGATGATAATCCCATTGAAAGTGTAAACAGACAGAGCCAGTGCGTCGCTCTAACACACCCCCATAATGTAAATCTCTGCGGGCTGCCGCCTAGGCTTGATTCACATGCAAATACAGTAATTACGCCCCTGTTTCATTGAAATAAAGTCTGTGAACAACCTATTTTTAAACAAAGGAATGATACTATTTTAGATATTCTAACTGTTCGTTTTTATAGTAAACAAGTACTTATACATTCAATTTATAATAATATGAAGGGAAAAAAAAAAAAAAAAAAAAAAAAACTCTATAACGTCTAGACGAGAAGGGGGCGGGCCGAGTTGTGGTCAGTAGCGCTGCCAGGTGTCATATTATGCTCCTGCTCGCTCTTCCCCCCAGGACCCCCACTTGGATAATCCATCCATTTTCATTCGTTTCTAACCAGGAATTACAATTCATATGCTAGCCTTTATTCTCTCCATCACTTCTAACCAGATTGCAATGCTGGTTTCACTGACACCTAAACTTCTTGCTGTAGATATCTCTAGATAAATCACATCGAGATAGGTAAGAACTAGGGATGTCCGATATTATCGGCCGATATCGGCAGTAAAATGTGATATCGGAAAATATCGGTATCGGTTTAAAAAAAAGAAAAAACAATAACAATATTTGTTATATATATATCCAGTGAAATTATTAGTTACCTGAAATTATTCAGTTTTTTGGGGGGGGGGGGGGGGGGGGGAACCCTGCATATATCGGTATCGGTTGATATCGGTTGATATCGGTATCGGAAATTAAGAGTTGGACAATATCGGAATATCGGTACCGGTAAAAAAGCCAATATCGAGCATCCCTAGTAAGAACCCATACCTTCCGGCACATTTTATCCGGTTGAATCCATCGTGATGCTATCATCTTTTTAGCTGCTGTGAGACCGGACAAAACTAGTCTCTTTAGCTGTATAGAGGCTGCAAACTGAGAAACATCATTCAACAGCAATACAGAGGGCTGTACAGGTATGTTCAGAAATAAAAATTCTGATAATTGCAGGGTCACTTCTTTCCAGAATATCTTAACAGGTGGGCAATCCCAATACATATGCATAAATGTACCCTCATCACCATTTGTACATAAGGAACATAGAGAATCTTGTCTAAGTCCCATTCTGTTCAATCTTATAGGAGTCAGGTATGTCCTATGAATATAATTAAGATTAATTTGTTGATGATCCGGGTTGCGTGACGCAATTCGAACGTTTGCCCAGACTTCTTGCCAATTAAAATCTACTTCCAGGTCTGGTATATTCCTTCATCCAGACTGAGTCTAGGGGAAGGATTCCATACGAAGACGTTAGTAAGTGATGATAAAAGTCAGATACAAAGCCTCTCGATGTCTCTCTTTCATAGAAGAATTTGTGATATCTGTGGTGCTCAATTGGTATCTGGGACTCCATGAGCCTTCAAACATTCCAATAACTGTGCATAGAAATAATATGTGGAACTAGTGAGGTTAAATTTGTTACGTATATCTTGATAGCTACAAAAACCCCGTTTGTTGAAAACATCTCCCAATGTATGTATGCCCTGCTTTTCCCATTTGGGGTATCTGATAGGTCGTTTTCCAATAAGGAGTGCATTGTTATTGAATAGGGGAGTATGGCTGTGCCATTTATGTTGGTTAGAATATTTTTTCTGTGTTTCACGCCATATCCGAATCACATGTGTAATAAGAGGGCCAAATTTCAATTCGCATTGCTTAATTGATAATATGGTGTATACTATGTCCTGCAGTCTATGTGGTGCTACTATATTTTGTTCTAAGTTTCTCCAGGATAAAGATGCTTGGGAGTCAAACCAGGTTGTCAGTGGTCTTAAAGAGTACGCTTTAAAATAGTGGTAAAAATCTGGAAATGCTAAACCTCCGTTGGCTTTGTTTCTCTGTGCGGTGGATCTTTTTATTCGTGGAGGTTTGTTATTCCAAATAAATGTATATGCTGTGGAATGTAATTTTTTCCAGTAACCATCAGGAGGGGCTAACGGTAACATTGAGCTAATGAAGTCGATTCTAGGTAAAACATCCATCTTAACTATTGATACTCGGGCCTGTACTGAGTTTTTAAGTTTGGACCATCTGTCAAAGTCGTATTTGATCTTATCTTGGAATTTTGTGTAATTGTACTTAACCGTTTGGCATATAGTAGGGAATATTTCAACTCCTAGACATCTGAAGTGTTTTACCATTGGTATTTTTTCTGGAAGGAATATATTCTTTGCAGGGTCATTAAGTGGTAGGAAGGCCGACTTTGGCCAATTTATCCTAAATCCCGATAGATTGCCAAAATCATCAATCAACTTGAGAAGATGAGGCATTGAGGTGGTAGGGTTTTGCATGAACAATATTACGTCGTAAACTAATATGATGTTGTGTGCCCTTAATTGCGATTGGTTCTATGGATTGGGATTGTCTTATATACTGTGCTAAAGGCTCTAATGATAAAGCGAATAGTCCGGGACTAAGAGGGCAACCCTGTCTGGAGGAGCGCGATACAGGAAATATTTTGGAGGTGATTTTACCTGTTGTAATCATGGCCGATGGGTCTTTGTATAATACTTTTATCATATCAATGAATCCGATTCCTAACCCCATCCTTTCTAGTACTGCCCATAAATAAGACCATTCCAACCTATCAAAGGCTTTCATCGCATCCAGGGACAGCATCGCTATAGGTGGAGTGGCATCCTTGCTGGCATCTAGCACATGTAGTAACCGTCTTATATTATCCGTGATCAAGCGGCCTCTTATGAAGCCAGTCTGATCAGGATTAACTAAAGATGTCATATGCTTTTGAAGTCTGATGGCTAATACTTTGGAATACAGCTTGATATCGGTTCCGAGGAGGCTCAAGGGTCTATAACTACCGCAATCGGTGGGGTCTTTGTCTTTTTTAAGGAGGACTGTTATGAGTGCAATATTGTCTATCTTATGGAAATTCCCCTCCTTGATTGAGTATAAAATCATATTAAGTAATAGGGGTCCAATTACATCCCAGCATGAGAGGTACAATTCTGGAGGGATTGGCCTTACCAATTTGCATTTCAGATATAGCCTCCCTAAGTTCATCTAGTGTGATGGGTGTTTCTAATTGTTTAGCGTCTTCCTCTGATAGTTTAGGTAGGTTAATTTGATTAAAGGGGAACTATTTTACTATTTCTTTCACTATTTGGGCACTTTTACACAATTCCTGTGAGTCTATGGAACACCTCTGTAATATATATATTTTTTTTATTCATTGTTTTGTATTTCTAATCAAGTCCTCAAAAACAGCATTTTTCTACCTCAAGATTTCGAGCTGTTTTGAGCCTGGGCTCCTAAACCACTGTGCGCGTTCTGGTTATCCTGAACATTAACATGCAGCAGCGACTATATGACATCACATATAGGCACATTTTCAAACGACTCAGTTCAGTGAGGGTGAATATTGTGAGAGGAGAATTGGAAGAATGCGCCAATATGAGAATTTTGAGACATAGATCATATTAATATAAGTTCACATAGCTAGGAAACAATGCTAAACACTCAAAAAGGCCATTTATAAGATAGTTCCCCTTTAAGATATATATCCATTTTGTTTTGATCGAAAGCCATTTCTGATTTGTACAAGTTGGAGTAAAACTCTTTGAATGTCTTGTTAATTTTTTTGGGGTCTGTAACAAGTCCTTGCTGGGCCTTAATAGTAGGGATATCTGCACATTTTGCGTTGTCTCGTATCTTCATAGCTAGTAGGTGACTTGGTTTAGAACCATGAAAGTAATAATGTTGTCTTGTGCTACGTATTTGAAATTCAGATTGTTGTCTTAAAATGGCGTTAATCTCTTTTTTTAACACATTAATTTGAGATTCCAATCGAACCGAGTAGTTGTATTGTAAAGAGGAAAATAACGTTGAGTAAAGCGTTTCCAGCTCTGCCAGTTTTGAGCAACGATTCTTGCGTAGTTTGGAGGAAAAGACAGCAGTGAAATCCTTGATAAATCCCTTTACCGACATCCATAATATTCTGGGGTCCTGTACCGATTCCGCATTCTCCAGCAGGAATTCAACAAGTGCTTCTTTGAATTGTGTAATGAATTCATTGTTTTTCAGCAATATCGAGTTAAATCGCCATCTTGGGGCTCGGGATGACAGTATACCAAATGATCCTTTTAGGAGTAAATAGCTGTGATCTGATAGTGCATTGGGAACCATTTCCACGTCATAGTTATCAAACAGTCTAGGGCAGTGCTTCTCAAACTTTTTCTGTCAGGCCCCCCTTTGGCGGACCAAAATATTTTGGGCCCCCCCCCCCCCCCCGCCTCGCCCCAACAAAATAGTCATGAAATGGGCACAGCTAGTTAGGCGTTGGGGCTACAAGTCATTTGGTCAGAGCTAGTTAAGCGTTGGGGCTACAAGTCATTTGGTCAGAGCTAGTTAAGCGTTGGAGCTACAAGTCATTTGGTCAGAGCTAGTTAAGCATTAGAGCTACAAGTCATTTGGTCAGAGTTAGTTAAGCATTGGGGCTACAAGTCATTTGGTCAGAGCTAGTTAAGCATTGGAGCTACAAGTCATTTGGTCATAGCTAGTTAAGCAGTGTCAAGTCATGAAAAGTCAACAAAATAGTCATGAAATGGGCCATGTTTAAATTTATTGAAATAACACCAATATCGTGACCTTTCAAATTGGCCATATATTTTGTTTTCAGAGCTGTCATGGATGAAAAGCCAGCTTCACACAGATACTTATGTGGTGCTGAATGGTATCAACACCTTAACTGCTGCATCATGAGATACTTGGTGGGCCATGAGATGAGATACTTGGTACTCAGCACCACACTCTGAAACTAGCTCTCTAGGTGGTATCAGATGAGATTTCAAAGAGTTCTTCCAAGAGTTTGGATGGAGATGTGTCAGGAAGCTTTGTCTCAATGTTGTCTGTAAAGGTTTTTTTTATCCAGAGTAACTTGGTGATCCTTTTCTGTGTTTTATTAAATAATGATTTTCAGATTTTGAGAAATGGTATTTTCATGGAGAACAGTGCAGCTGCAATGTAATCCAACTTTTTTTTTATTTTTTTTTAAAAAGAAATCTCAAGGCCCCCCCTGTCATGCCTCTGCGCCCCCCCTGGGGGGCGCGCCCCCCACTTTGAGAAACACTGGTCTAGGGGATGCAAAAACATAATCTATTCTGGAGAATGTCTTGTCTTGTAGATCGACAAGAGTACTCTCGGGCCGTTGGGTTGAGTGATCGCCATAGGTCATTTACACCTGTATTCTTGGACCAATCCTTTAGTGCATTAGATGCATGTTTCTTGTGATGTATGTGGCTGTTGGTGTGTTACTACCTCACCATTCCTACTCCTGCCCTCTAGGGGGAGGGCGAGCACTTCTTAAGGTGACAGCTCAGCCCGCTTCCGGGTTCGTTGTTATGGCAATAAAGCTAGCTACAGCCATGGTCTGTAGTCCCTGTGAACAGCGTATTCCGTGTGATTAATATGCTACCATTGTCCGGGATCACATATATAATAAATGGCGACGAGTACGGTTCATCCAGTGACGGCACTGGTTGAAAGGAATCCACGCTAACGTTGGTTTGATGACGGAACGGGTGGAAGAGGAATCTACACTGACGCCGGTTAGCGAAGGGGCTAACGTCGGCGGATCTGCTGCGGGACAATCACACAGAGGGATGGCTGGTATCATCGGGCATATCGTGGCTTTTGATGAATCGACGGAGCAGTGGCCGACTTATGTGAAACAGTTTGAACATTTTGTGGCTGCAAATGACATTTCCAATGAGAAGAGGCTACCGGTGTTTTTGAGTCTAATAGGGGCAACAACATACGGGTTACTGCGCAGCTTGATTGCTCCGGATAAACCGGGGGATATAACTTATGCTCAGACTGTGCGAGTATTGCAAGGCCATTTTTCTCCCAAACCCATTGTGATTGCGGAAAGATTCCGTTTCCATAAAAGACATCAATCGGAGGGGGAGACAATAGCCCAGTATATTGCAGATTTGAAAAAGCTGTCGGAGCACTGCGAGTTTGGCACGTACCTGTCAGACGCGTTACGGGACCGGTTCGTGTGTGGTCTCCTCAGCGAGTCCATACAGAAGAGACTATTAACCGAGAATGCCCTCACCTATCACAAAGCAGTGGAAATAGCCGTTGCTATGGAAACAGTGGCGAGGGAGGCACAACAACTCAGCAGCTCCGTAAAAGTGAATGCAATGTCTCTCTCATCTACACCTGGGAGAAAATGCACCCGGTGTGGGAGGACCAACCATGTGGAGAGTGACTGCTTCTACAAGGACCAGGCCTGTCACCGTTGCGGTAAGAGAGGCCATATTGCACGTACATGCAGAGAGAGCAAGCAGGAAAATAAAGCAGCAAGTGACACAAGATGGGAGCAAAGAGACAGAGGGGGGATTAACACAAGATGGGAGCAAAGAGACAGAGCGGGAGAAAGGTAAAAAAGGCGGATAAATAAGATGAACACCAGGGGGAAGCAGAGTGATACGGGGTCTGATTCAGATGGGGAATTAGCCCTGCACAGGGTGGATGCAGCAGATGATGTGTCTCAGCAGGGCGGTTCAGCCTCATCAGTGATTTGGGTCAGGCCAAAAGTGGAGGGGCAAATGATTGACATGGAACTTGACACGGGGGCAGCCGTTTCACTTATATCAGAGAAAATGTATAGTGAAAAGTTCAGTCATATTCGCCTGCGCCACACCCACATCCTGCTGAAAACATATACAGGTGAAGTGATCGCACCAGTGGGGGTGGTAAAGGTGAAGGTTCAAATGAACAGAGACCAAGCACGGCTCCCACTATATGTGGTGAAAGGCGATGCACCCCCCTTGTTCGGCCGTGAGTGGCTGAGAAGAGTGAGACTGGACTGGAGAGCCATAAAAACAGTTAGATCTGGACAACGCATGCAGGGGAACACGCTGGAAGCAGTGTTAAAGGGGCATGCCAATGTATTTAAGGACGAACTGGGGACATTGAAGGGCTTTGAAGTAGCTCTGACACTCAAGCCAGAACATCAGCCGAAGTTCTGTCAGGCCCGGGTGGTTCCCTATGCACTTAGGCCAAAGGTGGACGCTGAGCTAGAGCGCCTGCAACTGCTAAATGTGATTTCGCCTGTGCAGTTCAGTGAATGGGCGACCCCCATTGTGCCTATCATTAAGAAGGATGAGAGTGTGCGCATCTGCAGGGATTTTAAAGTGACTGTGAACCCGGCCCTCTGTGCTGAACATTATCCAATACCCCGGATAGAGGATATGTTTGCTTCCCTAGCGGGGGGGCAGTGGTTCAGCAAGCTGGATCTGGCTCATGCATACTTGCAGGTGCCGGTGCAGGAGAGTTCACGCAAATATCTCACCATCACAACGCACAAGGGGATGTTCTGCTATAACCGACTGCCTTTCGGCATAACGTCAGCGCCCTCTATCTTTCAGCGTATTATGGATCAAGTCCTTCAGGGGCTTCCCAATGTGCACTGCTTTTTGGATGACATATTGGTAACTGGATGTAATGATGCAGAGCACCTGAAGAATCTGGAGGGGGTGCTGGGTCGATTGGAGAAGTTTGGTCTCAGGGCACAGCGAGGGAAATGTGAGTTTTTCAAGGACTCACTGGAATACCTGGGACATTATATTGACGCCACGGGCCTTCATAAATCCCCAGAAAAGCTCAGGGCGATTGCTGAGGCCCCAGCCCCGACAAATGTGGGCCAGCTGCGCTCCTTCCTGGGATTAATTAATTATTATGGTCGGTTTGTTCAGAATATGGCAACGACACTCAGCCCCCTTCACGCGTTACTACATAAGGGGACACCATGGAAATGGTCACAGGAGTGTGGGAAGGCTTTCTGCTCAGCTAAGGATCAACTGCTCTCGGAGAGGGTGTTGACACATTACAATCCCCAACTGCCAATCATACTGGCGTGTGACGCCTCGCCCTATGGCGTGGGCGCTGTGATTTCGCATATGATGCCGGGAGGTCAAGAGAGGCCCATAGCGTTTGCCTCCAGGACATTGAATAAAGCGGAGCAAAATTATGCTCAGATTGAGAGGGAGGCCCTGGGGATCATATTTGGCGTGCGCAAGTTCCACGCCTATCTGTACGGGCGCCATTTTACCCTACTCACAGACCACAGGCCCCTGACTACAATATTGAGCCCCAGTAAAGCTATCCCATCGATGGCGGCTGCAAGACTGCAGCGATGGGCCCTAATATTAGCTGCTCACAACTACACGATTCAGTACAGGGGGGCGGCGGAACATGGCAATGCAGACGGCCTCTCACGCCTGCCACTGCCGGTTGAGCATAAGGACAAACCAAGTTCAGTGGATACCATACTGATACCCTTGAATCGCTGCCAGTATGCAGCACTGACATTCGTAAGGAAACGAGGTATGATCCAGTGCTCGCTCAGGTGATGGACATGTGTTTGTCAGGACACTTTCCTGTGGCGCAAGGGCAGGACAGTGCACTGACTCCCTATTACACAAGAAGAAATTAACTCTCAGTGGTACAGGGGTGTTTGTTGTGGGGAAATCGGGTGATTGTGCCTCCAAAATTGAGACCCCAATTGCTACAGGAGCTGCATGCAGGCCACCCGGGAGTAGTTAAAATGAAAGGGGTGGCTCGTAGTTACATCTGGTGGCCGGGGATTGACGCTCAAATTGAACAACAGGCCAGAGTGTGTCAGTCGTGTCAGCGCAACCAGAAATCTTCCGGTCTCTCCCCACTTTTTTTTGCCAGAAGTTCTGGTTAGCGACAATGGGCCGCAGTTTACTTCATATGAGTTTGCGTCTTTCCTCAAGGGAAATGGAGTGAAGCACATGCGCTCTGCTCCTTTTCACCCGGCCACGAACGGTCAAGCGGAGCGCTTTGTACAGACACTAAAACGCTCATTGAAAGCGTCCCGAGGAGCAACGACAGTGCAGCACAGACTGGATTTGTCTCTGCTCAGCTACAGAAATGCTCCCCACGCCACGACTAATGAGTCTCAGCAGGGTCGCAGAGCCCAGTTCGCCAGAGACAAGGACTTTGCATTGGGAGACCCGGTGCTGGTCCGTGATTATAGACGGGGGGAGGAGATCATTTCTGATCATTGGAAATGGTGGGATAAGATTTATCCATCCCGGGATCCCAAATGGCATTAAAATCCGCGCCAATTATAAATGAGTATTCAGGAAGGTTTAACATTGTTCTGGTGAGTGTAGCGTAGAAGTTAGCCTCGTAAAGATTTGGGGCATATGCCGCTACCAACGCTATTTTTCTGTTACTGTATACAATTTTAGCTATGGTTATCCGACCCTCTATATCAGACCATACGTCCTGCAATTCAATATTCAACTTCCGTTTTGCGACTATAGCAACTCCACAGGATCTCGTTCCAAAAGAAGAGTGGCTAATGTTATGATATATGTTGTCCGCTAGCTTTACTTTGTCATCCACTAAAAGGTGCGTTTCGCTTAAAAGAGCCACATCAACCTGTTTGTTTTTCATCAGTGTAAGCACGCTTTTGCGTTTATGTTGTTTGTTTATTCCCCCAGTATTCCAAATCATTATATTCAAACTAGCCATAATCTATACAAGTTGTTGTGTACTTGTTTGTAATTCGTCTGGAGTACGAATTCACAATGGATATATATCCAATAATTGAGGTCCTGTTGAGAGCCGAGCTTAAAAACATACATATATACATATAATCCCCTGAACCCCCCTCCCTTAAAGAGCCGTACAAGGTACCTGTGTTCATTTGACACCCCCTTTGCGCACAACTCCACCCTCCCTTACACGACCAGTTAGCCCAGAATGAGCCATTTATCCTTAACTTTCCTATGCAAATTGCCATAGGATCTAAAACTTTTAATTCTACCTTAATAGAATGTCACCCGTGGCCTAGCCACTCTCCCGTTAAAAAAAAGGAAGATGTTTAGAACTAGATTATAGAAATCCCAAAAATTAGAGAACAACTGCTTACATTTTTTAAATAACTTTGCCAAGCTTACACATCTAGATGAAAAGGAGGTTTTTAAATACGTGTATGCAGTTCGTCCCTCGCATGGGTGGGCAGTAATCCGCTATGAAGGTTGTTGTTCTTCCAGATCTGGTTCATGTGCAGGTCACATACCGATGTTATTGTTCCAGAGCATTCATTGAAAAAGTCCAGTGTATTCCAGAATGTTAGCAACCTATCATGACTTGCAAAAAGCTGTTGTTATGTTCCAGGGCATTCTTCCTGCCATAGAGTAATATCATTCCAGTATATTCCAGTATATTCCAATATGACACAGAGCGTTGAAAAAATCCAGAATATTCCAAAATGTCAACAATAAATCATGGCCTGCACAAAACCATAAATCTAACGGGCCCAAACAGCGAACCTTTATATAAATATAGTGTCTAGCGTCTCGTATTAGACTATTACTACATCAATGTTGTCAAAGCTTGTTTGATGCTGTTTTTGGTGTCCGAGTTATAACAAAGTTATTCAACGAAGATAAAAAAAAATATGAATACAGTTATCCTCCACGTTGTGGTTTCTTCATGTACTCTTCGGCCTCTTCAGGCGAATGGAGAAAGAACCTTTTTCCACTTCCATCCATGATGGAAAGGTTCGCTGGGTAGCGTAGGGTAGGACGGAGATTTTTCTCAAAGAGCTGAAACATCACAACCTTGTAACAGGCTCGTAGGGTTATAGCCTCCCGGCACATATCCTCGTAGAAAAACACTTGTTTTGTGTAGCAGTTTTCCCCACTTCTTTCTTGCCTCCCTGATAATCGTATCTCTTATTCCAGTTTTTTACGCATGCTAGCAATAATCACCCTCGCTTTATTGCTGTTGTAATCTCTGGTGCCAATTCTGTAGCGTTGATCCACTGTCGGCGTTGTAGAGAGGATATCTGGGCCTAGAATTCCAGCTAACACTGTAGCGAACGAGTCTTCTGTGCAGTCGACTGATTCATCCAACCCCACTATACGGATTTTAAATCTACGGGAGTGACGTTCCATTTCGAACAACCTATCCGTTATCTCCAAAGGTTTCTCGTCAGCCTCTTCCATCTTCTCCGCTAGTTCCTCGATACGTCATGTAGAGCCTTATCGCCCTCAGCGATTTTTAGTGTGTGTTCGACCAAGGTGTTTTCAACTACAATAATGCGTTCGGTCTGTACTGCAGCCGCTGCTTTAAAATCTTCGAATTTGGCTTCGATAGATTCTTTGAAAGCGTCCGCCTTAACGTCAGCCTTAACAACCATATCGTCCGGACTATTCGATCTATCATTAGAGCCTTTAGCACAATATATAAGACAATCCCAATCCATAGAACCAATCGTAATCAAGGGCACACAACATAAAATTAGTTTATATGCGGACGACGTAATACTGTTCATGCAAAACCCCAACACCACATTGCCTCATCTGCTCAAGTTGATTAAGAACTTTGGAGATTTATCGGGATTTAAGATAAATTGGCCGAAGTCGGCTTTCCTTCCACTTAACGCCCCTGCAAAAAAAGATATAACCCTCCCAGAAGAGATACCTATGGTAAAACACTTTAGATGTTTGGGAGTGGAAATATTCCCCACCATAAGACAAACGGTGAAGCACAATTACACAAAAATCCAAAACAAAATCAAAGACGACCTTGATAGGTGGGCAAAACTTAAAAACTCAGTACAGGCACGGATATCAATAGTTAAGATGGACGTACTACCTAGAATCAACTTCTTCAGCTCAATGCTACCGTTACCCCCTCCAGAGGGTTACTGGAAAAAATTACACTCCTCCACATACAAATTTATTTGGAATAACAAACCACCACGTATAAAAAGATCCACCGCACAGAGAAATAAAGCAGACGGTGGTATGGCATTTCCAGATTTTTTCCACTATTTTAAGGCGTACACTTTAAGACCATTGACAACATGGTTTGATCCCCAAGCATTAGTATCCTGGAGAAAATTAGAAGAAAATATAGTAGCCCCACATAGACTGAAGGACATAGCATACACTAAACTATCAATTAAGCATTGCAAACGGAAATTTGGCCCCATAATTACTCATGCGATCCGGATATGGCGTGAAACACAAGAAAAATATCCTAACCCACATAAATGGCATAATCATACTCCCTTATTCAATAACAATGCACTCTTGATTGAAAAACGACCTATAAGATTCCCTATATTATATATGGGAAAAGCAAGGCATACACTCATTAGGGGATGTTTTTAACAAACAGGGTTTTTGTAGTTATGAAGAAATACGCAAAAAATTTAATCTCACCAAGTCCACACATCTTTTTTACATACAGTTATTGTTATGTTTGAAGTCTCAAGGTGTTCCATTAAAGATACCAATTGAACACCACAGATACCACAAATTCTTCTATGAAAGAGAGACATCGAGAGGTTTTGTTTCAGATTTTTATCATCAATTACTAACGTCCTCGTATGAAACCCTCCACCTAGACTCCGTCTGGAGGAGGGATATACAAGACCTGGAAAGTGATTTTGATTGGCAAGAAGCCTGGGCAAATGTTCGACTCACATCAAGGAACCCGGATCATCAACAAATCAATCTTAACTATATTCACAGGACATACTTGACTCCTATAAGACTGAAAAAAATGGGTCTTATACAAGACTCCAAATGCTCCTTATGTACAAATGGGGACGAGGGGACATTTATGCACATGTACTGGGACTGCCCACCAGTTAAGATATTCTGGAAAGAGGTGACCCAGCAATTATCAAATCTCTTAACTTGGAATATACCTGTACACCCCTCTGTATTACTGCTGAATGATGTTTTTGAGTGTGCAGTACATCCACAGCTAAAGAGATTGGTTTTATCGGGTATCACAGTGGCTAAAAAGCTGATAGCATCACGATGGTTCCAACCGGAAAAAATTTGCCGAAAGGTCTGGATTATTACATATCTCGATGTGATCTATCAAGAAATATCTACAGCAAGAATTTTGGGTCTCAATGAATCCAAAATGACATTGTGGTTAGAAGTGGTGGAGAAAATAAAAGCTAGTATATAATGGTAGTGTCTGGTTAGGAGCGAGGGATAATGGATGGATTATCCAATGGGGGGTCCGGGAGGGGGGGGTACGAGCTGGAGCATATGTGTGTAGGTTTTTAGATAACAGGTATTAAGGGTATATCCTGTATAAGACAATTAACTAAATGGTGATTTCATTGGATGTGCACTGTCAACTAATGCTTGTATATCTTATCGTGTGTTGTCATGTTTGTTTATGTGTTTGTTTAAAAAATAATAAAAAAATAAAATACAAAAAAAAAAAAAACATATCGTCAAGCTTATCAACCTTCTCGGTTAAGATCTTTATCAGCTTAGTAAGAGACTCGAAATCGGGTGATGTATACTCCATATCTGTATCGGGTGAGGTAGCGGGAGCGGTGGAAGAGATGACGTTATCAGTTGTTTTCTTCTCGAGTTCGCTTGCTTGTACCCGCACGGAGCGCGTCTCCACAGGCGAAGTTTCTACCATTAGTTTGTCTGCTCCGCGTTTCTTTCCAAAGTCTTTCTGGTCTTTCTTTGATGCCATCTTGTTTATTTCTGTCGATATAGTTAGTAGAAGATCTTATTTAATATATACGTCGAGGTTTAAACACATTTGTGTTGTAAAAAGTGGATTTTGAAGCTAAATTAAACTTAACGGGAGCAGAGCTCTGGCCGACGTGACTGCTACATGCTGAAGTCAAACCGGAAGAGCTAACTTAAACATATTTAAATACAAGCGAGTGCTAGAAAATAAGGTAAAAAAGATAAATATATACAATGCACAGTGAGTAACATTGCACGTTCCGATCAGTATTTACAATATACATGGAGGTGACAGTGGGTCACAGCAGCAGTTAGAACGTGTGTTTAGTGATTCCGAACGTGTCTTTAGTGATTACAGATATATCGCTGAAAGGCCCATTCTGTGATTTTTTTAATGTATTTTGTTATTTATTTTTTTGTGTTACCTTTCAGTGTGGGGTATTTTCAGACATTATTGAAGAGTTTGATCCTACTAACTTTCTCTTAAACTACTATATTTGTATGTCATAAATGTCTTGATGAAACAGTACTGTCTATTTGTATGTCATAAATGTCTTGATGAAACAGTACTGTATATCTGTATGTCATAAATGTCTTGATGAATTGAAAATGGGGGACCCTGATGTAAACGAGACGAAAGTATTTTTCTGGTCTGCATCCTCTTAACAATTGTTTGTATTGAGCCGTACTGTATTGTACCCATTCTGCAATCTGTTAATAACGTTTTCAATCAATCAATCAATTATAGGGTTGGAATCAATTCACTTTAAATTCAATCAATTAAAAATCAAAACAAGTTGTTTACTTTGATGATAGAACATCCATTCACATTTACTTGTCATTAGGTTGGATAGTAAAACCTTTTCATAATGGAACTTGTACAATATTTAAAATAAAATCTACATCTTGTATTAAAAAGTGAATTGATCCAAACTTTGAAACATTCTCATTATAATGTATGATATGCTAATAATATGGGGCGACAGTGGCTAGTGAGTAGTCATCTGGTAATCCGGAGGTTCATCTGGTGAGCAGTCATCTGGTAATCCGGAGGTTCCCGGTTTGATTCCCGCTCCTCCCGGGCAGCGTGTTGAAGTGTCCTTGAGCAATACTGCACCTTATGTGATACTGTGAATACTGTATATTTCAGTTAGTTAGATAGTTAATTATATTGACTTGTTATATTGTTTACACTGCTTGTTTTTACTACCTGTACCTCCCCCTCCCCCATGCTGCTATGATGCCTGAATTTCCCCAAGGGGATCAATAAAGGAATATCTTATCTTATTGTCACGGATGACTTACTACCACAGTCTCTGTACAACAGACAACTCTACATACATCTGATTATTACTCAGTAGTCTAATCTAAAGATGTAACAAAACTAAACACAAAACTCGGTACAAAAACAAATCTGATTTATTGGAATGGAATTGTTTTTTTCTTCACATTGGTGGTGAATGAACCCTTTGTTCAATAGCTAAACAGAAAGTCAAGTATCCTATCGGTCATTGAATTACAACATTGCACAAACCCCAGCTCTACGCCACAAATGAAACTTGAGGACGCGACCCTGGTCAGACGCCTCTGGTTTTAGCTCCGCAACGATGTACTCACTTTTAGCTATTATGTTTGTTTTTGCTACTTTTTTATTTAAAGCAACACTGGCGGGTACGTCATACGACCGTCAGACACTTATGGACCTGAACCCCGGGCTCAAAGAGGAGTTTGGAGACACTTTTGACCTAGAATGGCCAGCAGAAATCAGACGGGAGAATGGCGGCAAAGAAAAGAACAAAGGCGACGGCAGGAGAAGACACAAAGGGAGACGAGGAGGTATCAGATTGAGACTAAAAAGAGCTGCTTACCGCCCAGCAATTCCATCCATCTTTCTGGCGAATGCCCGTTCGTTGGAGGGTAGGATGGATGATCTGAGAGCGAGGGTCCGGTTCCAACGGGAGATGAGAGACATCAACATTATATGTCTCACAGAGACATGGCTCACGTCGACGACCCCAGACAAAAGCGTCTCTCCCTCGGATGCCTTCACAGTCTTACGTGCAGATCGCAACGCTGGCTCAGGAAAGACCATCGGCGGCGGAGTCTGCCTCATCACGAACAATTCCTGGGTTAATCCCGAGGGGGTGCAGGTCCTCTCAAACTCGTGTTCGCCGGACTTGGAACATCTTTCTATCCTATGTCGTCCGTTTCACCTCCCGAGGGAGTTCACAGCAGTCGTCATGACTGCCGTGTATATTCCCCAACACGCGAATACGGGAAAAGCGCTGGGCGAATTACACGATCATCTCAACAGACACCAGATCAAACACCCAGACGCAGCGATGGTAGTGGCCGGCGATTTCAACCAGGCCAACCTGAAGAAAGTGATGCCGTCCTTTTTCCAACACATCGCTTGCTCCACCAGAGGGAAGAACACACTCGACCACTGCTATTCCCCGTTCAAAGCGGGTTACAAGGCAGTAGCCGCTCCGCCATTAACGGGGTCCACAAGCTCGAGCGATCATGACTCCATCTTGCTATTTCCGGCATATCAACAGAGATCACGTGACGCCGTCGTGTCACGTGAGACTAAGAAGTGGACCGACGAATCAGAGGCCACGCTCAAGGACGTGCTTGCAGACACGGATTGGGATATGTTTATAGGAAGCGCCAGTGACGTCAGTGAACTAGCAGACATAGTGGTGTGCTACATAACAACAATAGCTGATGGTATTGTCCTCAGGAAAACGGTGCGGATTTTCCCAAACCAGAAACCGTGGGTGGATAGCACTATTAGAGCAGCTCTGAACTCTCGTACCACCGCCTACAACCTGGGTAGAGAGTCAGGAAACATGGAGGAGTATAAGGCTTCAGTCTATACTCTACGCAAAGCAGTCAAACTTGCTAAGAGGACATATGCTGACAAACTGGAGACACAAATGGCACAAAACGACACAAGAGGATTATGGCAGGGACTGAAGTCAATAACTGACTATAAAGTCAGCGCCCCGTCAATGGGGAGCGACGACGCCTCCCTCGCGGACAAGCTCAACACCTTCTACGCTCGGTTTGGTGTAGACAGTGGCGCTGCTGGCTCTCCGGCTAGTGACGTCACTGGCGCGCCGGCTGTTGTGGAGGGGGGGGGGCAACCGCGAGGGGGGGGGGACGCTCTCTCGTTGTCGGAACACAGTGTGAGAAGAGCATTTATGCAGGTGAACACCAGGAAGGCTGCTGGCCCAGATGGCATAACAGGACGTATACTCAAGACCTGTGCCAACCAGCTGGCCCCTGTGTTCACCGCCATATTTAATCAATCACTGGCGGAGTCAGTGGTCCCTGCCTGCTTCAAGAGGTCTACCATCATCCCTGTGCCGAAGAAACCCTCCCCAGCATGTCCAAATGACTACAGACCGGTGGCACTCACCTCTGTGGTCATGAAATGTTTCGAGAGGCTGGTCAAGGACCACATTTGTGCCTCCCTCCCCAGTGATATGGACCCTATGCAATTTGCATACAGGACAAACAGGTCCACCGACGACGCGGTCTCCCAGGTACTGCACAGCACCCTCTCGCACCTTGACCGTCAGAAGGGGGGCTATGTGAGACTGTTGTTCATTGACTACAGCTCAGCGTTCAACACCATAGTCCCCACCAGACTGGTGGACAAGCTGATCGAGCTAGGTCTGAGCTCCGCCCTGAGCGCCTGGGTACTGGACTTTCTGAGCGAAAGACCCCAGGCGGTCAGGGTGGGGGGTCAGACCTCCAACACCATCACCCTGAGCATCGGGTCCCCCCAGGGCTGTGTTCTGAGCCCCCTGCTGTACTCACTCTACACACACGACTGTGTGGCCAAGTTCAGCTCCAACTCCATAGTGAAGTTCGCAGATGACACGGTGGTGGTGGGGCTGATCTCGGACAACGACGAGAAGGCCTACCGGGAGGAGGTGGAGGTACTGGAACGCTGGTGCCAGGACAACAGCCTGCTCCTGAACATTGGCAAAACCAAGGAACTGATTGTGGATTATAGGAGAGGACAGCAGGGGACACACACACCACTGATGATAAACGGGGCTACCGTGGACAGGGTGAGCAGCTTCAAGTACCTGGGGGTCCACATCTCAGAGGACCTGACATGGTCAACACACATAGGCACAGTAGTAAAGAAGGCGAAACAGCGTCTCTACCACCTGAGACAGTTAAGGAAGTTCAGAGTATCGGGGAAGATACTCCAGTCCTTCTACTCAGGAGCTGTAGAGAGCATCCTGACCGGAAACATCACTGCCTGGTATGGAAACAGCACGGCACAGGACAAGAAGGCCCTACAGAAAGTGGTGCGCTCAGCCGAGCGTACCACGGGTATTGCACTACCCCCCCTGCAGGTTCTATACAACAAGAGGTGCAGCTGCTGAGGTCAGGCAGACGCCTGCAAATCCTAGCTACTAGGACAGAGCGGCTTAGGCTCAGCTTCTTCCCCCAGGCCATCAGAGCCATGAACAATGTACATTGAGTGCTCAGAACATTGAACTGTCCACACACAAGCACACATGAACACACACACGACACGCACACTGTGCACGCTCACACACGAGCAGCCACTTAACACTTTAACATGAGCGGGCACACACTCATGTCGCACACACGCACACTTATGGCCAAAGGAAAGGACACTTTAAATTAGAATAACAGGAACAGTGTATTGCACTACCAAAGCTAACCAGCATGTCACACATGCGCTGTAAATAACTATGTACAGATACCGAGATGTCACTCCATGTTACCTGCTATCTGTTACTGCACAATGTTGTTTCTTCTTTTGATTCTATTATATGTACCACTGTATTGCACATCGTTGCGGGCAAGACCACCCGCATTTCATTGTATACCTGTATGCCGTGACAATTAAAACTCTTGACTTGACTTGACTTGACTTGACTTGATGATGGGTCCCTTTTTGTAAGAAGAAGCTAAATCACTCATCCATCCATCAAATGAAGCACCAGGCAGCGGACACTGCCCAGCCAGAAGAAATTAACCCTTTCACTACCAAACGGTTAACCCTTTCACTGCGACAATACAGAAGGTTAACCCTTTCACTGCCACATGACAGCAGGCTAACCCTTTCACTACCACACTACAGAAGGTTAACCCTTTACTACCACACTACAGAAGGTTAACCGCAGAGAAGCTTGTCCATGCCTTTATCTCCTCAAGGCTGGACTACTGTAACGGACTCTTCATCGGGATCCAAAAGCTGCAATACATCCAGAACAGCGCTGCCAGGATCCTGATGAGAGTCCGTAAACACGATCACATAACCCCCATCCTCCACTCACTACACTGGCTCCCCGTCTCATCCCGGATCAATTACAAAATCCTGATGATCACCCATAACTGCATAAACGGACACGCACCCCTCTACCTTCAGGAACTCATCACTCCACAATCCTCCACCCGCACCCTCAGATCCGCAGGTAGCCTGCTCCTTCAGGTCCCCAATACCCGGCTCTGCACCCTGGGTGACCGAGCCTTCTGCACGGCTGCACCACGCCTGTGGAACAGCCTCCCCATCCAGCTGAGGGCACCACAGAGCCTGGACTCTTTTAAAGCAGGCCTGAAAACCTACCTGTTCAAAAAGGCCTTTGACTGTTAGCTTTTTATTTAAATTTTCTTGTGCTGTTGTTTTTAAATGGTCTGTTTATACTATGTTTTTAATTAACTATGTTCTATTTTTTATCTTATTTGTATTCTGTATTTTATTTTATTTGTTTTACTAATAACAATTTTTTTTTTAACTATGTTTTAACCCTGTAGTGTAGCACTTTGGGATCCCAGCGAACAAAAAGTGCATTACAAATCCAATCTATTATTATTATTATTATTATTATTATTATTATTATTATTATTATTATTATTATTATTATTATTATTATTATTATTATTATTATTATTATTATTATTATTATTATTATTATTATTATTATTATTATTATTATTATTATTATTATTATTATTATTATTATTATTATTATTATTATTATTATTATTATTATTATTATTATTACTATTATTACCTTCTGTAGTGGTAGTGATTGATTGAAAACTGTATTAACAGATTGCAGAATAGGTACAGTACAGTACAGCTCAATACATACAATTGTTAAGGGGATGCAGACCAGAGAAAGACTTTCGTCTTGTTTACATCAGGGTCCCCCATTTTCAATTCATCATAACATATATGACACACACGACATACAGATAGACAGTACTGCTACATCTATACATTTATGACATACCAGATTTGCAAATACAGTACTGTTTGTGATACAAAAAGTGTCCAGAAAAGAGTGTATATACATTTGACGTAGAAACTGTACATTGGAGGTGGGGGGGGGGGGGGGGGGGGGGGGGGGGGGAGGTTGGGTAGGGGGTAGGTGGGGGACACTGTACATTGGAATACTGACAAAGCCATACTTGGTCATTTACTGTACAACTGGGTTAGGACATTTGTAGGGGCCAGTTTCGAATTGCAGTCTCCCGTAGGTGTTCTTTGAGAATGTTTTTGAAAGTGGGTAGTGATTCACATTCCTTTACAGCTTTGGGTAGGGCGTTCCACATTGATGTGGCATAATTGCGAAACGTGTGTAGTCCCTTGTTTGAGCCGAATCTGGGTTTAACATGATTTGTGGAGCTCCCTCTGGTGTTGTGATCGTGGTATTCACTGACCTTTGGGAAGTATTTTGACATGTACATGGGTACCTTGGTTGTGTAGTTTATCTTGTAGACCAGGCCCATTGCAAGTTACTGTACTCTGTCGTCTACTCTAAGCCATCCTAGGTTGTCAAAGTGGGCAGGGGTGAGGTGCGTTCTAGGAGTCAGGTCAAGCAGTAGTCTGACTAGTTTGTTTTGAGATGTTTGTAATTTGGTTTTTAGTGCCTTTGAGGTGCTTTGGTACCATGAGGTGCAAGCATAGTCGTAGTACCCTTGAATGAGTGCTCCTGCCAGAGTCTTCAGGGTATTCTTGTTTACCAGAGAGGAGATCCGGTACAAGAATCGAGTTCGTTGGTTGACTTTTTTTATTACATTGGATGCCATTTTGTCACAGGAAAGATTAGCCTCTAGGATGGAACCCAGGTAGGTAATTTCATCTTTCCTTGTGACAATATTGTCACCCACTGTAACTGAGAAGCCGTCGGTCTTGCTGAGTTTGTTATTTGAACCGAAGAGAATGGACTCTGTTTTGCCCAGGTGTAATGATAGTTTGTTATCAGCGAGCCATATGCAGATTTTGCCTAGTTCCGACCTGAGGGTTTTTTTAACCTGTAACTTGTTCTTGTCAGAGACCAGCAGGGCTGAGTCTGCAAACAGGAACAAGTTGCAGTCATAAGCTGACGACATGTCATTTGCATAAATTAGGAACAGTAGCGGTCCTAGTATGCTTCCTTGTGGAACACCACAGCTCACTGGGAGGGGGGGGGGGGGGTTGTGTACCGTTTACCTCCACCATCTGTTCTCTCCCCTCCAGGTAGGATTGTATCCAGCTCACTGATAGACTATGAAAGGTTTAAAAGGGAAAGGGGACAGTGAAAGGGTTCACAGAGTGACAAACACCAGGACTAAAATAATGATAATAATACAAATCAGGACAGTGGTTTGCTCGTGGTCCAACTGAACGTAAAGTGAAAGTACTTTAGTAGCACTGAGCAAGAGACCTAAGGCTGATAACTCACTCTGGCAGTTTGACATATAGGCCCGTCAGAAATGAATAATACAGACAGAGAGAGAGAGGGAGAGACATAGAGACAGAGACACAGAGAGAGACACAGTGAGAGAGACACAGATAGAGACACAGAGAGAGACACAGAGAGAGACACAGAGAGAGAGACACAGATAGAGACACAGAGAGAGAGACACAGAGAGAGAGACACAGAGAGAGAGAGGGAGAGACATAGAGACAGAGACACAGAGAGAGACACAGATAGAGACACATAGAGAGACACAGAGAGAGACACAGAGAGAGACACAGAGAGAGAGACACAGAGGGAGAGACAGAGAGAGAGAGACACAGAGAGAGAGAGGGAGAGACATAGAGACAGAGACACAGAGAGAGACACAGAGAGAGAGACACAGATAGAGACACAGAGAGAGACACAGAGAGAGAGAGACAGAGAGAGAGACACAGAGAAAGAGACACAGATAGAGACACAGAGAGAGACACAGAGAGAGAGACACAGAGAGAGACACAGAGAGAGAGACAGAGGGAGAGACAGAGAGAGACACAGCGATAGAGAGACACAGAGAGAGACAGAGAGAGAGACACAGAGGGAGAGACAGAGAGAGAGGCACAGAGAGAGGGAGAGAGACAGAGAGAGAGAGACACACAGAGAGAGAGACAGAGAGATGTGTGTGGCACACATTTAGTACAACTGGCATCACTTTGACTTCCATTGAGCTGAAGCAGCTTGATTTCTGGATCCATTCCTCTATAATATATAATAATGCAGGACCTGTCGCAGAGGTCTTTAATTGGCATGCAATTATCCTCAATGTTAGCGGTTAGCACACATGGTTAGCACACACACACCGGAACACACACGCATGCATTTTTGTAGGATCGCCGATGCGATACTCCTCTGCGCTTAACCCATCACGTCGTCCTTCCCCCCCAAGGGCAGCCGAGAGCAGACGAGGGCTGTGGCGTGGGCCGCGCCCGGGGACCATCCAAGTGCTCCTGCCCGTTTTCGTCACGGATGCGACAGCGTTAGCGATCTGTTGTTTTGCATGTTTTTCCATTGGGTTTCTCTTATCGTGGGGGGAACCCTTGCGAGCACGGGGAGAACATGCCAACTCCACACAGAGGCCCGGGAGATACCCCACCTGGGTAATCATGGAAACCTGGTCCCCAAGCGGGAATCGAACCCAGGACCTTCTTGCTGTGAGGCGACAGTGTTAACCACTACCCCACCGTGAAACCACTTTGGCTACAGTCCAAGTGTGACGAGTTATTATTCACACATTTTCTTTGCCTCTAAATAAACAAACAAATTCTAAAAATTCTAAAAGTGATTCCAGATTTGGACGATAGATCCAACACACACACACACACACACACACACACACACACACACACACACACACACACACACACACACACACACACACACACACACACACACACACACACACACACACACACACACACACACACACACACACACACACACACACACACACGTGTGTTGTCATGGTTACCACACTGCCCAATTACACTAATCACCACCACAGAGCCCGGCGGCAAGATGATCACTACCCCCCCCCCCTGGAATCCTGTTGCTAGGGAACAGTTTGGACCAGAGTGTATTTCCTGTCAGTTCCATTGCAACAGGAAATGGACTCGGGTCCATTCAGAACATTTATGCTGTGAAGGTGAAACGGTCCATACGACTGTGGCATTTTGAAAAAACCAATAGATTTCTAAATAGAACATAGTGTTCCTGAAAATAGTGTTCCCTCCTGGTGAACGTGTTTCACACGGTTCCTGAGAACAAGACCAAGTCAGCAGGACCTGGATACCCGCAGAGTTAGCATGTCAACAACGGTGTTCCCAGAGTTTCATTTAACAGGATGCTCACTGTAATAATCTGTCACTATAATAGTGTGTTTATATGTTGTGTAAGACCATGTAAGAGTTATTAGAAGTTATGCATAAATCGCTTGTTTTAAGGAGGCATGGAAGACTAATTTGGGGCAAATGTTGCGTATATATAAATCAGATGAAGAAAACAATAGGAGTCAGACAGACGGTGACCTGAACACAGAGATTGAGATGTGAACTCCTGCTGACTGTGTGAAGTAGCAAGAAAACAGGATCAAATGGAGAGAAGTCCAGTGGGACTGTAGCCAAAGTGGTTTCAGAGAATCAAGGCTGACCACAGACCTGTTCGCTGTCCACGTCAGACTGCAGTGTGTGTGCGCATCAAGGGGGCAGAGGAACGTAATCCTGGTCACAACAACGGGGCAGACTACAATATATTTGCATTTGTTAGCCACGCTAGTGATCTAAACAATCAATCCATGCCAAAGCTAGATATGTAAAAGGTGAAAGACTCACACTCACAGCCGTGCAGATTTGGCTAAATGACATCCAGACGTTTTCGTTTGAAACAACTGTCAGTCAGGTGAGTGTCATGGTTTCTCCATAGAGCCCCATTATACCTTTAGTCAGGTGAGTGTCATGGTTTCTCCATAGAGCCCCATTATACCTTTAGTCAGGGGAGTGTCATGGTTTCTCCATAGAGCCCCATTATACCTTTAGTCAGGGGAGTGTCATGGTTTCTCCATAGAGCCCCATTATACCTTTAGTCAGGGGAGTGTCATGGTTTCTCCATAGAGCCCCATTATACTTTTAGTCAGGGGAGTGTCATGGTTTCTCCATAGAGCCCCATTATACTTTTAGTCACGGGAGTGTCATGGTTTCTCCATAGAGCTCCATTATACTTTTAGTCAGGGGAGTGTCATGGTTTCTCCATAGAGCCCCGTTATACTTTTAGTCAGGGGAGTGTCATGGTTTCTCCATAGAGCCCCATTATACTTTTAGTCAGGGGAGTGTCATGGTTTCTCCATAGAGCCCCATTATACTTTTAGTCAGGGGAGTGTCATGGTTTCTCCATAGAGCCCCGTTATACCTTTAGTCAGGGGAGTGTCATGGTTTCTCCATAGAGCCCCATTATACCTTTAGTCAGGGGAGTGTCATGGTTTCTCCATAGAGCCCCATTATACTGTCAGTCAGGTGAGTGTCATGGTTTCTCCATAGAGCCCCATTATACCTTTAGTCAGGGGAGTGTCATGGTTTCTCCATAGAGCCCCATTATACCTTTAGTCAGGGGAGTGTCATGGTTTCTCCATAGAGCCCCGTTATACCTTTTAGTCAGGGGAGTGTCATGGTTTCTCCATAGAGCCCCATTATACCTTTAGTCAGGGGAGTGTCATGGTTTCTCCATAGAGCCCCATTATACCTTTAGTCAGGGGAGTGTCATGGTTTCTCCATAGAGCCCCATTATACCTTTAGTCAGGAGAGTGTCATGGTTTCTCCATAGAGCCCCGTTATACCTTTTAGTCAGGGGAGTGTCATGGTTTCTCCATAGAGCCCCATTATACTTTTTAGTCAGGGGAGTGTCATGGTTTCTCCATAGAGCCCCATTAAACCTTTAGTCAGGGGAGTGTCATGGTTTCTCCATAGAGCCCCATTATACCTTTAGTCAGGGGAGTGTCATGGTTTCTCCATAGAGCCCCGTTATACCTTTTAGTCAGGGGGGTGTCATGGTTTCTCCATAGAGCCCCGTTGTATTCTTTTAGCGCAGCAGCTCGCACAGGTAGGGGGCAACTTAGTCACGTGACTGCTGGGCGATGGAGGGAGGAGAGACTGTCCTGATCAGTCCCTGGGAGTCAGTCAGGTGGAGGAGAGACTGTCCTGATCAGTCCCTGGGAGTCAGTCAGGTGGAGGGAGGAGAGACTGTCCTGATCAGTCCCTGGGAGTCAGTCAGGTGGAGGAGAGACTGTCCTGATCAGTCCCTGGGAGTCAGTCAGCGACACCTTCAGGTCCAGAGACTGCAGACACTGTTTAGGTCTAGACTGACTCTGGGCATGAAGGTTTGTTTCTAACGTCTATAAGACAAGAGTCTCATGTTAGTATAAGAAGCAGGACACTATACAACAGGCCTCATCCATCAATATGGCTCTGTGTAGAAGGTTGATGGTTTATAAAATATTGTCTGAACATTTCCCCCTAAAAACACAAGAAATATGTATGTCAACTGTTCCCAAATTATTACAATCTAATTTAAAAGGTGGAAATGATTGCAAGTGTAAATTTAAGCATACTGTACGTTTAAAAAGAATTGTGTATTTTGCTTGATAAATGAGGCCCAATAAGTGGAGAGACTGACCCCCCCCCCATGTAGAATCCCAATTACAGAGCATCTTTTGGTGCTATGGTACATTTATAAGATACTATGGTACATTTATAAGATACTATGGTACATTTATAAGATACTATGGTACATTTATAAAATACTATGGTACATTTATAAGATACTATGGTACATTTACTATGGTACATTTATAAGATACTATGGTACATTTATAAAATACTATGGTACATTTATAAGATACTATGGTACATTTATAAGATACTATGGTACATTCATAAGATACTATGGTACATTTATAAAATACTATGGTACATTTATAAGATACTATGGTACATTTATTTCAGAGCATCTTTTGGTACTATGGTACATTTATTTCTGAGCATCTTTTGGTACTATGGTACATTTATTTCAGAGCATCTTTTGGTACTATGGTACATTTATAAGATACTATGGTACATTTATATTTATCTGTCTCTCTCTCTATACTGTATATTAGGGCTGACCCCTATTAGTCGATTAGTCGACTAATCGGTCGAAATGAGCCGTAGTCGACTGCCAACCAAAAATTTATAAAAAATATAATATGAATTAATATTTATATTTATGTATCCATCAGTGGACCAATTGTATGCTTTTTCAGAGGACAAGAAGCCTTCAGTCGACTCTTTCAGACATTAAGCACCCCCCACAGCCCAAATGGAATGATAAAAAAAATATTATAATAATAATAATATATAAATATTATTATAATTTTCTTAGTCAACTAATCTGTTTCTCTCTCAATACATATATCTGTCTCTCTCTATATATATGTCTCTCTCTATATATATATCTGTCTCTCTCTCTCTCTCTCCCTCTCTCTCTCTCTCTCTCTCTCTCTCTCACTCTCTCTCTCTCTCTCTCTCTCTATATATATATATATATATATATATATATATTTCTGTCTCTCTGTCTCTCTCTATATATATATATATCTGTCTCTCTCTCTCTCTCTCTATATATATATATATATATCTGTCTCTCTCTCTCTCTCTCTCTCTCTCTCTCTCTCTCTCTCTATATCTCTCTGTCTCTCTCCCTCTCTCTCTCCCTTCCCTGTCTGCCTTTTTAGGTAAACCCAGTACAATACTACAGTAACCGCTTTGGACCTGTCCATTAATAACTCCTTTTGTCAATAAGTAACCTTTTAATTAAGAAGAGAAAATAGTCACATGAAAAGCAACAAGAGGGGGTGCTCCAGTAGCACACCATGTTACCGCGCTGCGTCGCGGGACTCCGTGCTGCGTCACGGATCTGGTTGACTCCGAGTTCGATTCCCAGACTCGCCGTCATTTGCCGAATGTCTCCCCCTGCTCTCTCTCCTGTTTCACCCTACAACTGTCGGTCATGCTTGACCAGAAAAGCGATAAACGCTAAAAAATTAAGTAAAAAAAAAAAAAAAAAAAAAGCAAGCAACAAGAAAAGGAAAAAAAGTGCCGTACAAATAGAAGCCTAATAGTCTTGTGTGAGTGTACTGTATACCTGTATAATGTATATTTTAATATTTATATGCAGCTGTTGTATTAAAGTATATTTTCTAAATAAAAGTACAAATCTGGTTTGTGTTCCTCTCACCATAAGTGATACCAGAACAGCTGGAGTTGGCCCTGTGGTGGCTAACAGGGCTAAATAGTAGCACCTTTAATGTCAACCATTACGTTTTAACCCTACAGTCTCTAATTAGAATGTAGGCATATTCTAATTAGTATCCTAATTGGAATAAGTGACACGTTGTAATACAACACTGTTAGTTCTAGGGTGACTGCAGAGCTGATATCATACATTACTGTTAATATTACAACATTACCTTTCATTCATATAACATTACTGTTAATATTACAACATTACTGTTAGTTAATATCACTTACTGTTCATTAATATCACAATATTACTGTTCAATAATATCACAACATTACTGTCTATTAATATCACATTACTGTCCATTAATACAATTGGAACATTTTCTTTGCAACTTTCAGTGTTCAGGGTTCAGTGTCTTGCTCAAGGGCACTCTGTCTGAGGTTGCAGTCACCATAGCCGTTCTACCAGCTCACCCTCAAGTTCAAGTTTCTTTATTAGTTGTCATATAGAAATACAGAATACTTTTATATGAAATGCTTCTTTCTGTTTTGCTCCTGAGAGTGTGCTATATAAAAGTATAAAAAGTATAATATAAGTATAGAGTAGAAAGTATACGTAAACAAGTGTAAACAAAACAAAACAAAAATGTTAGATATACATACAGTATATACAATATACAGTGCAGAGTAGAGAAAGGTAACTGAGTTCCCATACAGTACAATGAAGGAAAACTTAGCTTAGCTTGTGGTGCCACCATGTGGTGGTGAGGTGCAATGAGGTATGAGTTGAGTTGTGTTGAGTTGTGCAAATCTCAACAAAAAAATATACAAATACCAGTATACCAATAAATATAAAGTGTGTTAAAGTGGGTAAAGTGGGTGCTGCAGTGAGTTGTTTATTAAAGTGAGTGTGTACGTGTGGATGTGTGTGCTGTGAGTGTATTTGATGGTTTGTTACATAGTGTTATTTTCATTGATTGTCATTGAGCATCCTGATGGCCTGGGGATAGAAGCTCCTTCTGAGTCTCTCTGTACTGGCCATGAGACTCCGGTATCGCTTGCAGTGGCGTCGTTTCAGTAAAAGGCAAGGTATGGCGAGGAGGGAGGGGGGGGGGGGGGTGAAGGGGGGGTTTCCCCGCCTTGGTGATTTTTTGTCAAATCAGTTGTACAATAGTCACTTTTGGTGAGTTGTTTCTATACAATTCAGTTATATGACATTTAGGTATGACACGGGACTAGACAAGCATTTTTAGTATAGAAATGTGTCAACAGACTAAAGCAGGGAACCACAATATTTTGCATACGAATTATGCAGAATGTAATATCATAACTGTCATATCATATATTACTTTTCTTGCAATTGAGCCAATTTTCCTTAGGTACGGTTTTGAGGTGTGGGGTCAACAGAATGTAGTATCAAAAACACATTCACAAAAAGTATGGGTTACTGAATGCTGAACTGCACTGTTATAATCACTAAGCCATTGTAAGACCTTACCTGTGTCCCTGTATCACTTGTCTCTGCAGCCCTTTGATTAAAAAATGTCCCTATGTCCATTTTCCTTTTTTTGGGCATATTTCAGTTAGTCACAGTAAAAGTCACCTAGTAAAAGTGAGATAATTGACAATATCAAAACATGCTAGGGCTGTACCGAATAGTTCGAAGCTTCGTTCATAATGTTGACATTCGAATTCTAAATCAACATAAAAAATTGTAAAAAAAAATAATATTTGCCAAGGTATGGCGAGTGCCATACCTTGCCATACCAGAACGACGCCCCTGATCGCTTGCCTGACCGCAGCAGTTCAAAGAGGCAGTTGTTTGGGTGGCTAGAGTCTTTGGTTATTCTCTTAGCCTTATTTTTGCAACGCTTGTTGTAAATGTCTTGGAGAATGGGAAGCCCACCTCCAATTGTGCGTTCAGCTGAACGGGCCACTCTCTGTAGTCTGCTACGGTCTTGTGCGGTGCTATTTGCAAACCAGGAGGTGATGTTACCAGTCAGGATGCTCTCTATTGTGCATGAGTAGAAGTTCTTAAGGATCTTCTGACTCACTTTAAACTTCCTTAGGCGCCTAAAGAAGTAGAGGCGCTGCCGTGCCTTCTTGACTACACTGTCAATGTGTGTGGTCCATGTCAAGTCCTCGGATATGTGGACTCCGAGGTACTTAAAACTGTTCACTCTCTTGACCGGTGCCCCGTCGATGCTGAGGGGGCTGTAGTCTCTGACCCCCGACCTCCTAAAGTCCACAATCATCTCTTTTGTTTAGCTGACGTTCAGGGAGAGGCAGTTCTCCTGACACCACCGCGCCAGATCCTCTACCTCTTCCAGGTAGGCCCTCTCATCTTTTGCAGAGATCAGGCCCACCACAAATTTGATGATTGTGTTGTTGTTCCGCTGTGCCACACAGTCATGTGTGTGCAGAGGCATGGCAGTGGTAAGCTGCGATGAACTGTTCAGTAGTCTCACAGCATCCGGGAAGAAGCTATTCTTCAGCCTGGTGGTTCTTGCCCGGATGCTGCGCAGCCTCCTGCCTGAAGGGAGGGGGGTAAACAGTCCATGGGCAGGGTGGGTGGGGTCACGCATGATGCGGATTGCTCTGTCCGTGCATCGGTTGTTGTAGGTATCAGATGGTCCTCTGTGCAGACCTTACAACCCTCTGTAGAGCCTGCTTCTCTGCCGCTGTGCAGCTGCCGTACCATGCTGTGATGCAAGAGGTCAGTACGCTGTTAGGGATTAGCCTATCCCTCGTGAATTCTTAATTGATTTGCCAGTGGACCAGTCGGCCGAAAGACGAAGCGGAGACAGAGTATTTCTCAAACGGAGCTTTTATTCATTAGAGAAGAAGACAGTTACCCCGCGTGGGCACATCACCAGAAGAAGGAGACAGAATGTCCATATTACATGTCATTTTATACACTCTTGAGAAAGGGGAGGGGGGTGTGTGTGTATGTCTCTGTGTGTGTATGTATGGGTGTTTGTGTGGTGTGTGCTTGTGTGTGTGTGTGTGTGTGTGTGTGTGTGTGTGCTTGGTCAGAAGAAGGGGGGCTAATTGGTTCCAGATGTACTCAGGGAGCCCCTATTCTCGAGAATAACATCTCCATAACTCAAAGGGGCGTGGCAGCTTGTGCGCGTGTGTACGTGAGTGTGTGTGCGTGTGCACGTGAGTGTGCGTGCGTGCTTGTGCGCCGGCCAGTCGTCAGACGCAAGCATCAATAGGAGATCTGCTTCTGGGTGCATGTGTGGGTCTTGTGTGGGGAGAGGGGTCCTGTGTGTGTGGGTGTGTGTGGAAAAAGCCTACAGCCAGAGGTCATCAGGTCACGCCACATGCAGGGGGAGAGAGACACAGACTTCTAGGCATATTCTTCATTAAGGCCTTTAGATATATAGAGGATATTCGACATCAATGAACTGAAAAACCTATCAATTCCCCCTTTTGACATATAAATCCATATGTCAACACAACAGTTCATTGTGTACCCAACAATATGACACAACCATCAATCATCAAAACATACACTAAGCATGGACCTGTCAAAAGGCCAAAACTCAACCAAAATCGAAGGTCAGGAACAAATACAGTACATTTCCGGACACATTCCTACATATTGGATGACCACCAATACTGCCATCAATACACCAGACTTGCACTTAATCCAATAGGGCGTGTATATCATATAAGCGTGAAGCTTAACTATACGGGGGCCCAGAGGAGAGAGAGAGTTGGGTGCGATCAAGAAGGGACAGAGAGATAATAGAGAGACTCTAGAGTAGGAGACAGTCAGGTGGGAGTCAAACATAGAACGAAGCGCATGGTACAGCAGAGGTTCTAGCAAATCCTCCTCGCATGTTGGAGATCCCAGTCCGTTACATGTGACAAATAGATGGTCCAGAGGTCATCCAGTAGAGTCCAGTGTCGTCAGGGCCGTAGATGGGCAGGCCATAGATCAAAACTGTGAAATACTAATTACAATTACACAATATAACCCAGGAAACTAACACGAGGATACAGTCATCAAGATTCATTGTAACTTTATAGAGGAATGAAAACAAAAAAATAAATAAACTGACGTTGATTTAACATTAACCAGGACCTGTAAAATATGGAAATGATGCTTGCCACTCTCGCACAATGTACATGCTTGAAATACTATTTAAGACAGTTCAGACAGTTCAGACAGTCCAGTCTTCTTTTGCACAATATCAATCATATTTTAAGACAGTCCAGTCACATTCTCAATCATATTTTAAGACAGTCCAGTCACATTCTCAATCATATTTTAAGACAGTCCAGTCACATTCTCAATCATATTTTAAGACAGTCCAGTCACATTCTGCACAATTTCAATCAATGTAGACAGTCCAGTCACATTCTGCACAATTTCAATCAATGTAGACCCTCTCATTTTCAGTTGCCGATTCCCCACTCTTGAGACTGTGAAAACACCAGTCTCAACTCAGTCCACAGCAGTCCACCGCAGGCCATCAGGTAGAGAGAGCGCCGAACGACGCTCCATCCGAGACAGTCAGCCATCACCCCAACCCCCAGAGGACACTGCATCACACCGAATTTCAGGCCGAAGTCCTGTTGCAGGCCCCCCCCTCAATTTGGCACCAGCCTTAGATTTTCGGGCGACCATCGAGCGACAGCTCGTGATATCGTCCGGGGCTTCCCGAACCCACCTCAAGGCATTTCCACCCCAAGATCAGTTCCGTCACCACCGGCAGAGGTATGGAGAGGTGAAGGGCCTCGGCACGGTACCCAGCATGACCACAGCGTCCCCAAGGAAGCAGACGACAGCCGACCATCCTCCCATCGTGTCCACCCGCACATCCGGTCGCTCAGCCACTCCCCAACCCGACAGCCTGGGTGTCATGTACGAAGGTCAAACGACCGCACCAAAGAGTATCTGGAGCAGGCTGTACATGAACAGAAACAGCCTCTCTCAGTAAATGTTTTCAAAATGGTCCCGGGCAGGTAGGAAATAACAAACACAAGACGTTGTTCCAAAATTAGTAAATGATATTTATTATGCCGGGTAGGAATTTAAACCTCCACTGATGGTTAGATCGGCCACAAAGGGAAAGAACAACCCACAAACAATTAACAAACAGGGAGAGGTATAAGGGAAGAACAAACAAGGGAAGTATATTACTAAACCAGTCTGGACAAACAAAGAAACACCACTCTAACCATGCCGCTCCAGTTTAGGATGAACACCAATCCACCTTCTATCTCTGGAGTGTGGGATGAACCACCGCTCTAACCGTACAGCTCACGGCTTAGGATGAAATCTAGGAAGGCCAACAAGATCTACATACATATACTTAAATGTACAAGCTCACCTTCTTAAACATAGAAACACCACTCTACCCATGCCGCTCACAGTGCAGGATGTGGCCAACAATATATATATCTCCCACAAACATGTAAGTACAATGGCAACCTCACTCTACTCAAAGACTGAGCAATTGACTGAGAATGAGGCGCCGAGACGTGTGTGTGCTGTCAGGTATTTGGCTACCCATCCCTCTCGAGGTCGATTGCCATCAGCTGTCATTCATTAGGCAATCAGCACTCTTCAGTAGGGATGGGCAGCACCTGACAGGGAGAGAAGAGACAGCATTAGCTCTCATGTTCACACACACACACACACACATCATATACAAAACAACACATTAAATATACTAACCTGATGTTCAGAAGGTGTCATAAATACAGTAATAATGGTAATGACCAACCCACGTACCCAGGTACGTCACACCTCCCCCCATAAGAGCGAACCTGTAGGGTTAGCAAAACATTATTACTTATTACCCAACATCCGATTAGTACCACCCACCAGGAAAAACCAAAACAACAACAACCTCTACTTTGACAGGCCGCACCGCCGATAACGTCCTGTCAACAGGAGACAACAAACTGGAACTTCCTGGAAAAACAAATAAACACAAAAAATCATCTCATCACGCTCAACAGGACAGCACACAGGGAAAATCTTCTCTCCTGTTGCGTCACAAAAATAACATGGTCAGGATCCAAAATGATGCCACTCAAATTAGAACCTTGGTACCGGCTGGAACAATGACTTTCCTCAGAGGTATCACCTCCGGGAAACGGGTGGAACCACATATAATTGTCAACATGTAATGATTTTCCGCCCTTGTTTTAGGCAGATGACAGACACATGTTCAAAAGGTTCCCCCATGTCCGGAATGGAGCGCAAGGGAGCCGGATGCACCCCCTGATTTGGCGTCCCCACTAGTAAAAGTTTTAGCAATATCTAAATTAGCAGACTACACATGGTCACGTGCCACTATTTACATGTAATGCCCACATATCATCGGAAACACAACTTGGTGCACCATATTCCAGTCTTCTCCAGACTGCAAGCCTGTCACACCTGGCCTAGCTACCCAGGTGCGCATCAACACTCCCTTTTCTATCAAAAAGGTGTGTTTCTTACTATCAGCAGTACTGGCTACTGCCGCAAAACAGCGTGTTAGTGAAGAATCATTCCGCTGGGCATCAATCAACGCCTGACGTGCCAGTGGCAAGGGCACGTCAGGGAACTTTGACTCCACCCGCGTCCTCTGAACACCACTCACACTCTCCCCTATCGTGCCACTAGATGGCCACCTGTCCCCAGCCAGAGCCTCGCCACAGATAGAGCCACTCAACGTCAAAGCCTGAGTTCGCTTCCTCTCCCGTGCCTTGGTGACAACACAAGCAGAAAAAACATTGGGGTGATTATTAATCAATACATCACAACACAAGTCAGTTAATGGAGCGTTTTCAACCTCCCACACAGGGATCACACTCTCCCCAGCCATATCGTTCCCCATGATAAACTCAACACCCTCCACAGAGAAACATGGGCGAACGGCGACCGGAAAACAACCTGTGATAAGATCTGACTGTACATGCACCTTATGTAACGGCACGCGCATACACCCCATTTCTATACCTCTTACCATCACACTAGACTGACAGTAAGAGTTGTCATTCAGCGGTAAGACATCAGCCAGGATGCACTCAGTACTCTGTACTCTGTACCACAGAATATAGTTATGAAAGAAAATATACTCCCGTAGCAACACACAATACTACACGAATCAGACTTCAATAAGCCCCACAAAATAGCCACTCACCTATAGTACTCAATAATGTCCCTGTGCAACACTCAACAGCCACATTATGCAGTATGACAACCTGACCAATTCGATTCAATATCCACATCTAACATTCATGAAAACAATAAATGTCGGTTCTAACCACCTAATTAGGATCACACTGGGTAACACTAACTACCCCGTCTAAACTACTTCCCTAGCGGAATGAGGACTACACATAACTTCAGTCGCTTACCGATTTCATTGTGTAACAGAGTTTATTGTGATTCCACTTGTCAAGGTAACTAAAACCCAATAGCATGGCACTTAATGGTTCTAGGGATTCTTATTGGTTGGTGGGCGTTTCCTTGTGGGCTTCAACCCAAGTGTTCACGTTAGCGTGGCACCATTACATGAGGAAGCAGCCCATGGTAGGTTCACAGACAGTACACCAGAATGAACATAATGTTCCTAAATGTTTAACTCTCACTACTAGTTGGAAGTATTAATGTAGGCATGTTGACAATAAATTGTAGAAGGTAGCGACCCTATGGTAAATGTGTTAAAATAATAATTAAGTGAGATGGTGTCGAAAATGTATATAACTAGCCCACATGTTAATAGGCTAATTATTCCCAATTCTTCTGTAGTGAACGGTGTTCGAGGGGTCTGATGAGCCGACCACATAACCTGTCTAACCAGGATCTTTTGTGTGTTACCAGGTACAAAATATTGTCATTTGATTGTACATTGTTTATTATTTCATGTTATTATATTGACCATTACATGAGGAAGCAGCCCATGTGAACGGTGTTCGAGGGGTCTGATGAGCCGACCACATAACCTGTCTAACCAGGATCTTTTGTGTGTTACCAGAATAAACCACCCAAGACCGTGGAGCAAGTGTCTGTCGTTCAATTAAAAAAAGTACACAACGCATTGGTTATAATGGTGCCGCGACCGTGCTTCTGGAATCGTCATCGAGGGATTCGCCACGTTCCAGAAGAAGAACTGGTGTTGCAGCTGAGTGAGTCCGCCTGACTCGCGCTGTATGAACAGTCCGCTGCGAGCGCAGTGTTGCAGCAGAGTGAGTCCCCGTGACTCACGCTATAATGAACAGGAGGCTGATCAAACAGTAGTGCAGTGTTGCACATTCGCCACAAGGTGGCAGCTTCGGATAATTGATCAGATTAAAAACGAGTAGAGTTTTCCCTCAGGCAGCAGAGCGCAGTATTGCACATATGCCACAAGGTGGCAATGTTGATCTATTTATCAGAACGAACACATTGTGTTCTGATTTGAGTGGAGCAGGGATTTCAGATTTTTTTTATTCAACTACTCTAGTTATCTGTATCTTACTGTGGTTTTTGGTGATTCCTAATACACTTTTACACAGGTTTCTAAAATATAAGAGGTTTTCTTTGTGGTATTATAGGTGATTTTACATAACATTCTGTGTTTTCTTTTACTGATAGTGTGATCAGCTTTCTGATTTTCTTTTTATTTTGTTTCATTGATACTAGTATGGTGTCATTCAAGATAGGTTGACTATTTGGTGGACAAGAGTACTGGTAAAGTCTGATTATTAGGATTTTTATTTTTATTTCTATTTTTTTTATAGTATACTGGATACTTCTACAGATGGAGGGTGGTGAATACTCTGGATTTGGGAGGGGGGCAATGAGGTACACTCCGATTCCATTAGTTGGGAGGCCTAGCACCAGTTTTCAGCATTCACCTCTCACATCTACACCTATGCCTAATCTTGGAGAGTTATCAGATGCCAATGGCAGTTACTCTGGTTTGCCACAACTGAGTGCAGTTAGATCGGAAGTACCTGACACAAATATTGGAGATCCTTCAGTGGAGATGGTAGCAGGCATAGCGAAGCAGATTGGGATCTCCATAGCGGAGAGTATTGCTGCATGCCTAGAGTCAAAGGGGAGCAGTGGGATGGGCTACAATGTTGCAGCAAGCACATTCAACTCAGGCGGGATGGTCCCTTCCCTGGTAAACATGGTGGTGAAGTCTGAGATTAGGGAGCCAGTGTGCTTTAGAGGGGATGGCTCTGACACATGCACAGTGTATGAATGGGAGTCAGTAGTCAGGATATACTTGCGAAAAAGGGGTATCTCAGTGGCAGAGCAGGCTGAGGAGGTCATGAGTAGGCTCATGGGGAGGGCACGAGAGGTGGTGAGAGTAAGCATACGCAGTAACCCCTCTTTTGATCTGTCTAGTGGCCCAGGTCCTATTTTTGATATGCTAAAACAGCACTTTAGTGACACTGCTTTCTCCACCATGCCATTAGCTGACTTTTATTCCACCATCCCATTCTCTGGTGAGCAACCTTTTGATTATTGGCTCAGACTAAACAGGGCTATGGACGTGACCGAGGACTGTCTAAAGAGACAGAGTAAGACAATTGACGATCCATCTCGTGAGCTCACAGCCATGTTTATTAGACATTGCCCTGACCCTGAACTGTCTCTCATATTCAAGTGCAAGCCTTTACCACAGTGGACAGCTGCAGATGTCCATGAGAGGCTGGTTGAACACAGAAGGAATCCGAGACAATCCTCCTGGCCAAAGGTAACCCCTGCCATCACTACGCTGCGACAGGAAGTTGGTGCAGCTGGTCATCCCACATCACCTGTCGTTAAGCCTACTATTGAGCCTGCTCCAATGCCTACAATTCAGGCTTCCCAGGGGCCCACGGACCAATTGGAGCGTATCATCGGTATGCTGGAGCGTGTTCTTGAGCAAAGGCCTCAGCAGCGCCAGTTTCAGGGTAGGACAGACAGTCAGTATCCAAGAGGCCAAAATAACAGAGGCAGGCCCCCGGTGGCCTGTGAGGTGTGCAGGGATGTTGGGCATACCACACATTCCCATTGTATGGCCAATCACCTCTGCTTTCTCTGCTATGCATCTGGCCATGGCCGTGCGGAATGCCCCAAGTCTACAGCGTTGCAACCATCTGGTGTGGTGTCTTCAGAACCCACCTCTTGGCAACAGGGAAACTAGAGGGCCAGCATTTGGGGGGGGTGGGTGTTGGGCCTTCTATCGAAACCCCAGTAATGAGAGATGATGATTTAGAGTCCATTTACAAGAGTGTGTGTAGTGAAATGAGAACAGTGACTGAAGTTGTAATGCAGAATACACAGAAGCTTTCCCCTTATGACGATCTGTTTCATGCAAAAGTATTGCTTGGCGGCAAAGTTGAGGTGAGGGCCATGCTCGACAGTGGGTCGATGGCTTGTTCGTTGAGTGCAAAGATTTTGCCACAACTCTTACAGGAAGGAGTGTTGAAAAGCCCTGCATTGAGCCTAACAGACGCGATTCTTGTGGGATGCGGTGGATCAAAGACTACACCCTTAGGAGTGTGTGAGCTGGAGATGGAGGTGTTTGGCTGTCGTGTGACTGTCCCAACATTCGTGGTTGAAAATCAGGGAGATGACCTCATCGCTGGCAGTAACCTCCTAAAGTACTTGATTCGTCAGCTAAAGATATCAGGGGACTTGTGGAACAAGGGGCCCACATCTGAACACGGTGAAGCTGAACACCACAAGTTATTGAGTTTGATGGCCAATGTGGAGATGTGGACAGGAAATGACATCCCTGACAAAGTGGGGACCGTGAAAATAAAAAGAGCCGTGACTCTAGAGCCCTTCAGTGAACATTTGGTATGGGGCAGGTTACAGAGTGTGAACAACATCTCAGCTGGTAGTGCTGTCATTCTGGAGCCCAGCTGTGTGAAGTCAAGACCGGGATCAGTCCTGATTGGGAAGACGGTGGCCCTGCTGAGGAATGATGGATGGCTGCCAATGAAGGTGATAAATCCCTCTGGTAGATCAGTGACCCTCAGACGAAATGCCAAGCTTGCTGATGTTTATCCATGCATGGCCTTGGAGGATTTTGACTGCTCTGAGGGGGATGACGATTCACCACCCCTTTTGCAGCAACAGGTGCAGAGGGCAGATGATAACCACCGTGATGAATCGAGTCTGACTGATGATACATCCACCTTATCGGACAGATGTGACAGAGAAGAGGAACCTGGTGGATGTGATGGCAGTCCTGATTCAGTCTTACATGGTTTAGGGTTGTCTGACATAGATCTTGATTCCTGTGATGTGTCCTCTTCGGGTAAAGAAAAACTTGTGCATCTGATAGCTCAGTACCAGTCTATATTTTCCAGGCATAAGTTAGACTGTGGAAGGGCTACAGGCTGTCTTCACCGGATTCGACTCAGTGATGAGAAACCCTTTCGATTGCCATACAGACGAGTTCCACCTAATCAGTATGAGAAGCTCAGGCTGGCGTTGAGTGAGATGGAAGAACAAGAGATCATAAGGAAGTCAAATAGTGAGTTTGCTTCACCTTTGGTCATTGTTTGGAAGAAGTCGGGAGACCTGAGACTCTGTAATGACTTCCGATGGATTAACGCACGCACCATCAAAGACGCCCATCCACTTCCACACCAGGCTGATGCTCTAGCAGCATTGGGTGGCAATGCCTACTTCTCCACCATGGACCTCACCTCCGGCTACTACAATGTTGAGATGCACGAGGATGACCGGAAGTATACAGCCTTTACATCGCCATTCGGACTATACGAATACAACCGCATGCCACAGGGTCTGTGCAACAGCCCTGCCACCTTCATGCGGATGATGCTTAACATCTTTGGGGATCAGAACTTCCTCAGTCTACTGTGCTATCTGGATGATGTCCTGGTGTTCGCGCCTACAGAAGACCTGGCCTTGGAGCGCCTGGAAATGGTCTTCGAACGACTTAAGGCTCACAACCTTAAATTGGCTCCGAAGAAATGTCATTTCTTGCAGAGCTCTGTGAGGTTCCTGGGACATGTCGTTAGTTCTGATGGCATCGCTACGGACTCTGACAAGGTAAAAGCCATCACTGCGCTGACAGAAGCTGACCTCATGGAAGAAGATACAGAGATTCCATCACAGCGGAAGATCCGGTCATTTCTGGGAATGGTGGTATACTACCAGCAATTCATTGAGGGCTGTTCCGCCATAGCCAAACCGCTGTTTGGACTTACGACTGGGAACAAGGCTCCTCGTTGGAAAGGGAAGAAACGCCGGCCTCCTCGACGGACAATGACTGCGGAAGATTGGACAGATGAGTGCCGGGATGCTTTCCATCAGCTGAAGCAGGCCTTACTGGACCGGGTCGTTTTGGCCCATCCTGATTTCAGTGAATCTTTCCTGCTCTCAGTGGATGCCTCCAGTAATGGCCTTGGTGCAGTTTTGTCACAGGTGCCTGCGGGTGGGATAACAGCAAGACCAATTGCTTTCGCAAGCAAGTCGCTCACCTATGCACAGTCGAAGTATCCTGCGCATAGACTGGAATTTTTTGCTATGAAATGGGCAGTCTGTGACAAGTTCCACCATTGGTTGAGGGGACACCAGTTCACAGTATGGACTGACAACAACCCGTTAACGTACATCTTGTCCAAGGCAAAACTGGATGCGTGTGAACAGAGATGGGTTGCTAAGCTAGCCCCATACCAGTTTGACATCAAATACATCCCTGGTCCCAAAAATATTGTTGCAGATGCCCTGAGCAGAGAGCCTTTCATCCGGCCTAGTGCACTTCATCGTCTGACGAGGGTTGCGTACAAGGCATTGCTGGGTGAAGCTGACGCTGTGCGCACAGAACAGGTTCAGGATGTGTTCCGTTGGTCTAATCACCCATTCGACGTGACCTCCGATGTTGAGCCTGCGGTGGAATGCCAGTGTGTGACTGTTTCCCAACCTGGTGCCCTTTCGAGACAGGAAGTAGCAGCTGTTTTTGAGTCACACAAGCTGCAAAACAGTGATATGGGGCCCCATGCGCTGCTGCTGCCACAGCTTCCTCAGATAGTTATGCCATCAGAAGAGATTGGGGGAGAGGTGCTGTCACATGATCAACTCATGAATAAGCAAAAAGATGACCATGTGTTAAACAAAGTGATTTCCTTTGTTGAGAGAGGACGAAGACCTTCAAGAAGAGAGCGTGCTCAGGAGTCTGTCGATGTCCTTCGGTCACTCAGGGGCTGGGATAAGCTAACAATGAGGAGGGGTGTGCTGTATCACCTGTCAAGGAACACAGTTACAAAGAAGAAGATGTATCTGTATGTGGTCCCCGCTTCGCTGCAAGCCATGGTGTTGAAAGGTGTCCATGATGAGGCTGGTCACCAGGGCCAACAGCGGACTTTGTACCTTACCAGACAGCGGTTCTACTGGCAAGGCCTGGAGAAAGATGTGAGGGAGTATGTGAGGTGCTGTCGGCGATGCGTGATGAGCAAGACTCCTGAGCCTGAAGCCAGAGCACCATTGGAGAACATCATAACGACTGAGCCCCTTGAACTTGTGAGCATAGACTTCTGGTGTGCTGAGGATTCGGCAAACAAGTCCTTGGATGTGCTTGTCGCTACAGACCACTTCACCAAGATGGCACACGCCTTTTTGTGCCCAAATCAAACTGCTAAGGCTGTGGCTCATCAGTTGTGGCATAACTATTTCTGCGTGTATGGTTTTCCGAGACGCATTCACTCCGATAGGGGAGCCAATTTTGAGAGTGCTTTGATCGCTGAGCTCTTGAATGTTGCTGGTGTTCAAAAGTCCCACACCACACCTTATCATCCAATGGGCAATGGATCATGTGAGAGGATGAATAGGACTCTGGGAAACATGATAAGGGCTCTGCCTCCAAAGGCAAAGCACAGATGGCCGCAGGCACTCAAGTCTCTCACATTCGCCTACAATTGCACTATCCATGAGACCACCGGATATGCACCATTCTTGCTAATGTTTGGCAGAATACCGAGACTGCCTGTTGACATGGTCTTCAGTACGGTTCTGGACAACCCTGAGGTTGTGAACTATGATAAGTACATCCAGCTCTTGCGGAAGGATCTGAAGGAAGCTATGGGAATAGCTCAAGCCACGGCAGTCAAGCAGTTGAGGAGGCATGGTGACATATACAACCGAAAAGTTCGGGGAGCACCTGTCGAAGTTGGTGACCGGGTATTGTTGGCCAACAAGGGAGAGCGTGGTAAACGAAAGCTTGCTGATCGGTGGGAGAACACCATCTACCATGTTGTTGGGATGAATGTTGACAGTCACACTTTCAAGATTCAGCATGGCTCCACTGGCCAAGTGAAAACAGTGCATAGGAATCTGATAACACCAGTCAACTTCCTCCCGATCTCGGATGCTGCTTCTGAGGAGGAGATGGACATGTCTGACATGTCTGAGTCTGAAGATCTCAGTGAGCGGCGTAACCATGAAGATGAGGATGGAGCTTCATCGGTTTCTGCTGAGTACAGAACCAGTGTCTGGGTGTCAGAATTGCCTGCAGAGGGGACTAGTGTCATGGGCCAGGAGGATGATGGTGCCCAGGACCCTCCAAGTCTTGATCCAGCTCTGGGGTCATCACAGCATGACTACCCTGCTCTACTTGATCCGGCTCTGGGGTCATCACAGCCTGACTACCCTGCTCTACTTGATCCAGCTCTGGGATCATCACAGCCTGACTACCCTGCTCTACTTGATCCGGCTCTGGGATCATCACAGCCTGACTACCCTGCTCTACTTGGCAATATCCTTGGGGCACTGGTACCTCAAGATTCAATTGAGCCTGAGAGTGCACATGTAGATGAGGGACTGTCTGATGATAACAGGTCTCATACTGACCGCACATGTACTTCCATGTCTGACATGAATGACAAAGATGCACCTATCACCACACAACACAATACTGCCATTTCAGTTGTAGTTGGAAGGTCATTGAGTCATGTTAGGTCGAGAGCAGGCAGGTTATTTAAGCCTGTGTCACGGTTAATTGAGATGATGGATCATAAATATGAGATAGTTTGAATTTTTCACCCAGTTGGGGTTCAGGGTATTTCTGTTTTATTTGTTATCATCTTTATTCTAGTCAGAGGAAAGAGATGAGAATTTTTTTTTGACCGTGCCTTTTGTGAGAGAGTCTCACATGGTGTTGATGGGGGGCTGGGTTCTGGGGAGGGATCCGGTCTCTGGACGTTTTGGGTTTAATTTGAGCTGTTAACAGTCATAGTGTATATTTAACATGTAACAGGCATGTTTCGCCTATGAGGAGTGAGGGGTTTGGCCGACCAATTGCTTTTCTAATTCTTGTGAAGAATAGTCTTTTGACTGGACTACGTGTGACTGTTTTATTGCAGGGTCTGCATTCTCAAATTAGACTTGGAATTTTTTTTTCTTTTTTATATAAGATGTGATTTTCTTTTAATGTAATTTGTATTATGCTGTAATGTTTTGTGCCTGGTTTGGATCATTTTTTTGTTTTCTTTCCTTTTCTGTTGGGAGTGTGTGGGCAAGTGGAATTCAGCAGGGGGGAATGTAACAGAGTTTATTGTGATTCCACTTGTCAAGGTAACTAAAACCCAATAGCATGGCACTTAATGGTTCTAGGGATTCTTATTGGTTGGTGGGCGTTTCCTTGTGGGCTTCAACCCAAGTGTTCACGTTAGCGTGGCACCATTACATGAGGAAGCAGCCCATGGTAGGTTCACAGACAGTACACCAGAATGAACATAATGTTCCTAAATGTTTAACTCTCACTACTAGTTGGAAGTATTAATGTAGGCATGTTGACAATAAATTGTAGAAGGTAGCGACCCTATGGTAAATGTGTTAAAATAATAATTAAGTGAGATGGTGTCGAAAATGTATATAACTAGCCCACATGTTAATAGGCTAATTATTCCCAATTCTTCTGTAGTGAACGGTGTTCGAGGGGTCTGATGAGCCGACCACATAACCTGTCTAACCAGGATCTTTTGTGTGTTACCAGGTACAAAATATTGTCATTTGATTGTACATTGTTTATTATTTCATGTTATTATATTGACCATTACATGAGGAAGCAGCCCATGTGAACGGTGTTCGAGGGGTCTGATGAGCCGACCACATAACCTGTCTAACCAGGATCTTTTGTGTGTTACCAGAATAAACCACCCAAGACCGTGGAGCAAGTGTCTGTCGTTCAATTAAAAAAAGTACACAACGCATTGGTTATAATTGCGCACTCCACCGGAATAGACGACGCGTGCCCCCCACCCCCTAACCAAAGCAGGTGATCCACCCTTTACCTATGTGGAAAAAAATAGAATGGTTAAGAGCATAACTTACAACAATGGTTTACAACAGTCAAGTGTGCAGCACGGAAAAAATTGACATATAATAATATAACTTACCAAATGAACAAAACGCCACCTACCTGACACGCTCCAATCGACAAGTCCACATGTCACATAACAACAAGGAACCATACAATTGTGCAAACTAACGAGCCCCCATGTCATGTACGAAGGTCAAACGACCGCACCAAAGAGTATCTGGAGCAGGCTGTACATGAACAGAAACAGCCTCTCTCAGTAAATGTTTTCAAAATGGTCCCGGGCAGGTAGGAAATAACAAACACAAGACGTTGTTCCAAAATTAGTAAATGATATTTATTATGCCGGGTAGGAATTTAAACCTCCACTGATGGTTAGATCGGCCACAAAGGGAAAGAACAACCCACAAACAATTAACAAACAGGGAGAGGTATAAGGGAAGAACAAACAAGGGAAGTATATTACTAAACCAGTCTGGACAAACAAAGAAACACCACTCTAACCATGCCGCTCCAGTTTAGGATGAACACCAATCCACCTCCTATCTCTGGAGTGTGGGATGAACCACCGCTCTAACCGTACAGCTCACGGCTTAGGATGAAATCTAGGAAGGCCAACAAGATCTACATACATATACTTAAACGTACAAGCTCACCTTCTTAAACATAGAAACACCACTCTACCCATGCCGCTCACAGTGCAGGATGAATCCAAGGTGGCCAACAATATATATATCTCCCACAAACATGTAAGTACAATGGCAACCTCACTCGACTCAAAGACTGAGCAATTGACTGAGAATGAGGCGCCGAGACGTGTGTGTGCTGTCAGGTATTTGGCTACCCATCCCTCTCGAGGTCGATTGCCATCAGCTGTCATTCATTAGGCAATCAGCACTCTTCAGTAGGGATGGGCAGCACCTGACAGGGAGAGAAGAGACAGCATTAGCTCTCATGTTCACACACACACACATCATATACAAAACAACACATTAAATATACTAACCTGATGTTCAGAAGGTGTCATAAATACAGTAATAATGGTAATGACCAACCCACGTACCCAGGTACGTCACAAGAAACAAAGCACACAGAACACCACAGCTTACTCAGCAGAATAACACCCTGTATGAGAAACCCATCAATTGATTGAACATATACAAAATGTGCAAAAGAACCACTCAACTTTCAGACTGCAATCACTGGCTCATCTGCGTCACGCTCCGTGCACATCATCACCCAACTCACAAATGAAAGAGAGGACCACATCAGAAACACATAAAAAATGCAATGATTTTCAATGGATGCAATCTCTATGCCGAAGGATCATTAGAAAATCAGACAAAAATTCACATAAACCAAATCAAAACAAAACACACATTGTCCCACATCAGTGCATTCCTAACGCAGATCTAATCTATTGAGCATACAGTAGCCTTTCGAGTATACAATATTCTAATGAGTATACAATATTCCAATGAGTATACAATATTCCAATGAGTATACAATATTCTAACGAGTATACAGTATCCGGGCGGTTGACAGAAAAAAGGAAAAACAAGCAACAATATCTTGTCCCCATTCTCACAACCCTACCACGACATCATAGAAACATGCAGTTGGTTCCCCCACATCCTCATCCTCGGATGCCTCCATCATGTCAGCAGAGTCCGGTGGCTCAGACACGGGGGACCCCAGCTGGACAGGAAAGAGACGGGCTCGAGGAGGAGAGCCGTCCGGTGCATCCTCCAAGGGCTCCTCGCAGGCCGGTGCCTCGAGCACGGACCCTGCAGTCGCCTCGTGGGCATCCTCGCCATCCCCCCACAGGGCCCCCAACTCGCCTATACCATTCATACCACCCTCTCCATCACCTACACACCCAGCATCCCCTCCATTCACAATCATCTGGTACTCTGGTACTTGGGCGAATTTTGTGTCAACAGCCATCTCAATCACTTTCTCACAGAGTTTCCTGATGCATGGAATACAACAGCATCCACATAGGACAAACAGTGCCACAGTCGTTATGAGGGTTACCATTACTGACGCTATCAACCCCTTCCACTGACCAAAATGTTTGCTCAACCATTCACTAAGGACATTTGTCACTCCAGAATCAGTCGCCATACTTGCAGACAGGGTCCTAAGCCCCTTCAGGGCTCTGGTTACAGACCCATCACTAGCTGTGTTGTTGGGGAGAAAAGTACAGCATTGTTCCCCAAATAGCGAGCACACGCCCCCTTTCTCGGCCAAGATCATATCTATAGCGATCCTATTTTGGTAGGTCATCAACGAAGTGGCTGATAGACTCAGACAGTCCCTCAATTGCATCACGAGTCATGTTCCCTAGTCTCTGTAGATTGAAATTAATATAATTGATTCGGTCAACATTCTTGTTAGGGGTGATCCAGATGAAGATCGACTCGAACCCTGAAGCAATCTCGTCCACCAGTTTAAACTCGTTCGGTACCCCCCTTGGGACTCCTATTGCATCCACGTAAGTAGGATTATCTGCATACAAATCAAAGCTTGCCGCTCTCCTGCGGAAGAAATGCAGGGGATGCCTGACACGTATAGTAGCAGCTCGTTCTATGTCAGCTACGGAAATAGAGGTTATTGTTACCGGGGCAACCAGTGAGATCAAAGTACATGACCCTGTCTATGCCCTATCGAGCGTGTTCCTCAACTTTGTCCCTCCACAATACCAATAGATGTCAGCACGTGATTTCGTTAGTCAAGTCACATTTTCCCAACAGGTAACATCTATGGTGATATTGCACCACGTCTTGTCTATAGCACCCATCCTCTTCTCATCATTTGGTCGGATGTGATCGCGCCTATAGCACACATGATCACCCCGTATTGGATTGAACAAGGGGGGCTTTATGTTTTCGGGCGAGAGTGGGTAAGCCCAGTCCAGGTATCTACACCTTTTACTGGGGTTATCAGTCATCATGAGTTCAGTCATGCACCAGGTCTCATTAATTGAAAACATAGAGGGTATCGTTAGTAACGCCGGTCTCGGTCCTGCACATATTACACATTCCCTTCTGGTTGCAGCCGCCGCATTTTCAGTGAAGTCAATCCAATAATTCTTCTGGAAGAATCCAGTTTCCCTTGCAAATGCCCTCTCAATTGTGTCAGAGTCCCCTTTTGCAGGTCCACCAACCAGGGAGTTGTCTATGTTTCGAATTACAGGCCTGGGTGGTGTGGACAAGGGAGGTACTTCAAGGAGGTTCTCAGTGATTATTAGGTGGAACAGAGCGCTCGGAGATCCACTGGAGTAAGAGGTAAGCCAAAACGACCCCCAGTCGTCTTCACCGGGGTCTACAAGGGTTAAATCCAGAGGATTGCAGTTAGCATTGGTACAGTTCCCAGGTCTAGGTAGTTTGGTGAATATCAGTCTCTGTATCAAGTCTCTACCCCTGGACCTTCTAATGGTGGCGTCTATGGGTCGCGGTCCCTTCCTGGGAGGTGTGGTGGCCCTCTTGTAACTATCCCAGCAAGAATTAGTGTGGACCGGCTGGCCGTAGTAACTCAAGCATAATAAGAACATCTCGTTCATCAGCTGTTGGTATGTAACAGGGTTATCGTTACACGTCAGGATCTCACATGCGTCAAATCTGTAGCTTGCCGTAGCTCCGGCATTGAATCTAAACCTAGCGGGGGGGCGTGTCATCCTCCTAATTTCTTCCGACTCCCCTCTCTCATGGGATAACTTTGACACAGCAATAAACCTAGATGGATAAGGGCCCCCGGGCGCGTATCGCTCAGAAACGTCAAGAAATTGACCATGCAGTCGTAACCCTCTAATGGACGTGTCTCGTTTCTCCCGGCTGTGCTCAACCCTTGGCACACATATAGAGCTAACATTACCAGAGATGTGTTCAAGGATTGGTACACATTTAGGATCAGATTTTGGGTTTGGGATGTCGAGCGGGAATGCTACAGCATACCGTAAATCCAATGATGGGCCTGTATCAGAGGGGATCGCAGTTGTATTTCCTGCTTGTGTGTTTCTACAATATCTATCTACCCCCCATACGAAGGGAGCAATAACCAAGGCGGTCATTGCGGCAATAATGAATATCATCTCGGTAGCTGAGCATCCTAACCTGGCAAGTGCCCTCTTACTCTTGGTAGCTGGACATCCCAACCTGGCGAGTGCCCTCTCACCCTTCAATTTGGTGTATTTGGACCCGGGCATTTTTGTCTCTAATCACTGGTTACTTCGGCCAGGTCCCTCCGTACTGCGTTAAGATCCCGCTCGGTGGGGTCTCTTGACTTACAAATATGTGTCTTGTGCAGCCAATTACTGAGACGCTCCTCCCTAAGCCAGACCTTAACACAATGGGTAGTTACTTCTGCTACCTTGAACGTACCTAGCCAGCGTGGGTCAGACCAATTGAATTTGTTCACTTTTCTCATCACCCAGTCCCCAACTTCCACTGGGCTGGTTTCCACTTCTCTGTCGTCCTTGGTCAGTATCTCGATCACCTGTTGAGATATTGCCATTACAGCGTTGGTCATGCCTTTTACGTAATCACTCAATTCGGAGTGTGCCAGCACCAATGGTGGAGTAGTACTGGGCGCGGTCTGAAACGGGCACGGCATCTTCCTACCAGTAAGCACCTCATGAGGACTCACATTGAGAGTCGCAGAGGTGCTGGATCTCATGGTGAAGAGGACTATGGGAAGGGCTTCCGGCCAAGTCAAACTGGTAGCTTTGCAGACCTTTGCCAACCCTTCCTTGATAGTGCGGTTTGCCCTTTCTACCAGCCCCTGCGATGCGGGGTGGTACACAGCCCCGAATCGGTGTATTATACCGAAATGCTTTTCTACCTCCTGGAGGGCTTCATTAGAGAAATGGGAACCATTATCGGACCGGATTGCTTCAACTAGCCCGAATCTGGGGATTAGTTCTCTGATTAGCCATTTAATCACTTCGGTTGCCTTCTCAGTCTTGGTAGGAATGGCCTCTACCCACCGGGAGAATGTGTCTACACACACTAACAGGTACCTCTTCCCCTCCACCCGATGTTGTACTCCCATATCCGTAAAGTCTATGCAAATTTCTTTCCATGGTGCCGCCGGGGTGGGAAAACTACCGAGACCTGCTTTCAGTGCTGCCTTTGGGTTAAACTCACAGCATATCTCACATGATAACACAAAGTATTTACAAATATCCCTTAGGTGGGGGTGCCACCAGTGCTGGGAGATTAGGGCGTTAACCTTTGACCCTGCGCAGTGCCCTCCACTATGTGCTTCCTGACAGAGTAAGTTGAGTAGTCCAGCCGGTTCCTATATATACCCTCCTGATCCCTGCTCGCTCCCTTCTCTAGCCATGCCAGCTTCTCCATGGGAGCCGCACCCTGCTGAAGTTCTCTGATTCGCTCACTCGTTAGTTCTCTCCCTTCTGGAGTGTCCTGCTTTCCCTTAGTTGGTTTCTGGACCAATTGCTTCTGCACAGTGGGGTCTCGGTATCCAGCAACTCGTTTAGCCTCCATATCAGCAGCGTTGTTCCCCTTCGTGATATATCCCTCCCCCTTTTGGTGTCCTTTGCATTTTAGTACAGCCACCTCCGCAGGTGCGGTCAATGCTTCATAGAATTTAGTAAGCTGTGTCAGATGCTTAACAGGTTCCCCTGACGAGGTGACATACCCCTTCCTCCCCCAATGCGGCATGTCAACATGAATCGCATGTGTGGCATACGCAGAGTCGGTATGCAAGTTTACCCGTTTACCCTTAGCTGCTAAACATGCTTCTGTTATCCCCACTAGCTCAGCCAACTGGGCTGACGCGGTCTGGGGTATTATGCCCGATGTCACTGTGGAGTATTCCCCATCCATTCCCAGTTCTACCACGGCATAGGATGAGATAAGTGCACCAGTGGGGTCATGATGACTGTGTCCGTCGCTAAACAGTGTCATGTCTGGTGAGTCGAGTGGGAGGTCAGACAGTGACTCATGCAGCTTCATCTCTCGTCGCGTTCGTTCAATACTCCTCCTATAATGTAACCTAAGTTCTTTTAGTTGAATGAAGCGGTGAGACACAAGTTGAGTCTGGAGTCAGATGCCTGCAAGGTTTTTTATCTCAAAGTACACAAGAACACAAGAAGGATAACTCTCAATCCGGACCACCTCAATTGAAAGGAAATTCTTCTTGTGTTCTCTGTGTACTTTGAGATAAAAAACCTTGCAGCTTAATTAATAAAACTCTAAATTTATGATTTGTCATTATAATGATGAGGAATACTGGTATATGTGAGGGCACAGGAATGATGGATCTATAATCTGTACTTTTCTTCTCTCCTCTCTGCAATCATCCTGGAGGGACTGACAAGTTGTGACGGCTGAAGGACAGCCGCCCAGGTCGAAACGGATGCCGGTGTTTTTTTCTTCAAATGACAAAATGGTAAGCAGAAAGCCTTTAAAAAAAAATTTCTGCAAATTGGCAAATTCCAAATTTAGAATTGTTTTGTCATTTTTATAGGGAAAAGTACCTGCGTCTGCTGACATCTGTGAGGACATGAATACGGTCTATGCTAATAGGGTTTGAGGCCCTAGGTCTGCTAAATAGGGTTTAAGGCACAAAGGGAAGGATAATTTCCTTTTGACCTAGTAAGGAAGTGGGTTTAAGGCCCAAGACTAGGTATAGGCTGAGACGAAGGAGGCTTTTTGAGCGCATTTTAGAAATAGGGTTTAAGGCCCAGAGACATAGTACAGTCTGCTGATACTGTTACGAAGGATCAGATTAAACCGAATATATATATTTACTACTTGATATATATTGCATAATATTTGTATATCGTCTGATATCCCTTGTGTATTCTTTGTACATATACACGGAATATCCCTTTACCTAGTACAGACCATAATATTTCGTTCTCCTATTGGACAGCGGTCCCTTAAGCGCCACAGCCATACCCCCAATGTCTAGTTCAAAGTCACCGCCAAGGCTTGCTTGGACATGCCCGGTTCGGCGCAAGAATACGAGACAGGAATAAGGCTGGTACTAGATTATTCACCGTACGTATAAATACGTTGCAGGTGGATACAGCAGCACTTAGCCTAAAGCACTTAGCCTAAAGTCAAGTTAACCTAGAAACGTGTTACCCTCAACGTAAAAGCCTTCATCACGAGTCAACGACCAAGTGAAGTGAGCAACCGTGCGTCTAAATAGAGCAATTATAACCGCGTGCGAATAGGATAGTAAAGTGTCAGAGCTTAGTGGAATAACGTCAAGTTCGACCTAGTTAATGTGAAGTACCGCGCACCGGAGAATCTACACCGGTGAATGCAGAGCCCTTTTCCGGCTGGATTATTATTATTATATTGCTTTGGTCCTGTGGCTGTTGGAGCGGAGGAGAATCGTCTACACCCCACTACTGTGTGGGATTTACCCGTGAGGAACATCACTCGAGCCCGTCTGAGAGGCTGGCCGGCTTTCACCTATGCTGCACGCATACTTGGATTACAGCTGCTGCTTTCGTCTGCCGATCAAGGGAGTAATGTACCGACTCCCGTAGCTGGAGCTTATTGATTCCCCGTTGATCCAGAGTTTGCATTCGAACATTTCCTCCCCCTGCTGGCCTACAACCGGAGGGACCCTACTAGTATCTCCCGCTGCCCTACTAGTGTACCATAGATATAATTCCTATTGATACAGGTGGTATTTATTATCTCCTGCGTACTATTCTAATGGACTTACGCTCTTGACTTACTCACGCACATTCTTCGCCTTACAAGCGCAATTCATAATTATCATTCTGTAACCTACCGTTGCTATAATAATAAATATTCTAAACGATATTTTGTGTGGAACCGTGTCATTGTGGAGGTGTTCATATCATATACCTGTGTACTGTATGGCCAGTAGTAATGTACATAAGACAGTAGTGGTTTAATGATACCATACTTATTAATACAGTCAGGGAATTGTACCCCTCAGTTACAATTGGTCCTTCGAGCCGGAGGGTAATTAGCGTAATATTAATATAATATTAATATTAACATGGCCGATGATGAACACTCCACAAACGGTTCTCCTAAGTTAGACCGCCCGCAGCGCAGACAGCAGCCACCTCTTTCCCTAGAGGACTACGCTGACAGTCTACTACCTAGCTTTATAAAAAAGTTAAGTACGGATAAAATAAATAAAGCGGATAGTCAAAGTATGTCAAACCCTACCGACCAGGCGACCCCGCCAGTAGAGACCCTAGTGGGTTCTAACGTAACTGACCAAGCTCACGGGGGGGACCAGGAGGGACATGACATGACTTTACCCCCCGACAACGCCAACGGGACAGTCCCCGGAGAGCTCCAGGATAAAGAAAGCGCTCCAGGGACGGAACCCGACCCACTACCAGAAGAGACGCACACCCAGGAGATGGATCTCCTCGGAGCGCGACAGGAGAACGGATCTCCAACGAGCACTGCCAGAAGCCGATCATCTCCGCCTGTGTCTTCCCCCAGCGAAGCGGTCAAGATGCTGGCGCAGGCACTCATCGCCACCCTGGCAGCCTCCACCGAGCGCGAACGAGCTGCAGACCAACGAGAGCGCCTTCACGCGCAACTCCAAGCGCAAGCCCTCAGTGAACGCGAACATTCTGCAACCGAGCGAGAGCGCTTCCAGGCGCAACAAAGGAGTGAAGACGACCGCATAAGACTGGAGACCAGACGCCTTCAGACGGAAGAGAACATTGAAAGAAGCCCCGCCGATGCACAGCACGCCGCCGCCAATGCACAGCGCGACGCCGCCAATGCCCACCGCGAAGCAGAGCGCGACGCCGCCCATGCCCAGCGCGAAGCAGAGCGCGACCGGCAGCAGGCGAAGATGGTAGAACAATTGATCGCCATGGCGACACCCCCTCACTCCGCACGGAGCTCCCGGAGATCATCACGACAAGGGTCTAGGGCACATTCCCCTACCCGACCAAGCGACCCGGGACCCCGCCAACAGGAGGATCCTGTCCACGTCTCCGAACCCCCTCCCCGGCCGGTCCATACGAGACCCAGCAACCGGGAAGAACCGGACCACGCCGAGAGACTGAACAGAAGACTCCAGGACCTAGCAGAGGAAGAGGAAGAGGAGGAATGTCAAGCCGACCAGCAGCAACGTACTCTGGACCAGGAGGCCCAGTACAGCCCAGAAGTCAGCCCCGAGGCACTGCGCTACAAACCCCCGACTCAACTCACGGGTGAGTTTGACGCACCGCCAGCCCCGAGGAACAGCACCTGGGTACCCGGCCCTTGGTACCCACCAAGTACCAGCCCAACACGACACGTAAGAGGAGACTCGCCTAGGAGGCCTCTCCCCCAACGCTCACCGATGTGCCAGCCATCCATGGCATCGTACCTTGGCACACCGACGTTCCCGGATTTTACACGCGAGGACAGAGCACAGTACACGGAGCTACGGATGTGCTTAGAGACTATGCTGTCCGACGTACCAGATGAACCGTACAAGTATGCTATCCTACTCAAGCACCTGAAGGTGCCCAGAGCGCACAATATAGCGCTGGCATATTCCACCTCTACTACCCCATACACCGCGGCTCTAGTAGCCCTCGACCAACGTTATGGACGCATATGGGACTACGTGATACAGGAGATAAGAGACATTGACCGTCTCCCCCAGCCAGAGACAACAGAGCACTAGATGACCTCTCTATCAAGGTACAGTCCCTGGTAGGGATGCTGGGGTCCCAAAAGGAAAAAGGGATATACGAACTGTACGCTAACTCTAATGTAGAGAGGATATTAGAGAAGCTCCCTCCCGCCCGACAAGAGCGTTTTCGGCGGCAGAGAGACCACCGTGACCCCAACGGCCCAGAGGCATCCCTCCTAGACCTGTCTGAGTTCCTCGCCAGGGAGGTCAGCAGCTTACGACTGGACACGTTCGTATGGAGTGGACCAAGCCCAAGACTAGGACCTCTGGGATCAAACGATAACCGCCGGTCGGTGACCGTTATGCACCAAGCCGAATCAGTACCGCAGCACAAGAACCACAACGCCCCCTCGACGAAAGAGGAGTGGAAGATTGAATGCCAGTACTGTGAAGGGGAACATCGGCTGTATCAATGCGACACTTTCGGGAAGCTGACCACGGACGAGGTGAGTCAGTGGATCAAGGACCACCGCCGCTGCTTCCGCTGCGCGCGCAGCCATATGGCAGCTGAGTGCCGCTTGAAGAAGAAGTGCGGCAGGTGCGGCGGCACCCACTTGGAGGTCCTGCATGACATCAACAAGCGTCAGCCAGGACAACAGAGTGGGCCCGTCGCGGTAATGTACCATGCCGAGGCGGTGGCACCAGTACCGAAGAGCCACCAGACCGCCCCCTACTGTACCTACTGCGACGGCGGACACTGGATGGCACAGTGCGCCGAATATAAGACACTGAACCCCGCCCAAGTTGAACAGTGGCGTGAGGCGGCCCAGGCGGGCGCCGCTTACCGCGCAGCACGGTGCGGGGCCCTCCAGAAGACCCAAAGCAACCGACCAACAGGAGTGCTCCACATTGACCAGCATAGCAGGACCCCCCGAGTGCTCATCAAAGTGGTCAGAGTGCTCCTGAGCTACGAGGACAAGGTCCTGGACACTTACACCGTCCTGGACGACGGGTCTGAAAAGACTCTCCTCCTCGCTTCCGCAGCAGCCCAGTCGGGCCTGCGGGGTGCCAAAGGTACCATGACAATACGCACCATCAGAAGGGACCAGAAGACCATAAAAGGTGAGAAGGTCTCCTTCAAGATAGCAGCGGTGGACCAGCCCGAGAAGCAGTATAGTATAACCAACGTCTTCACCAGCCACGACATAGGCCTGTCCAAGTACACCTACCCCATCCCTCAGCTGATGGCGAAGTATGTGCACCTACGTCAACTACCTATACCGCTTATCGACGGCGCCACACCGACCCTGCTCATCGGGACCTCATTCTCCCAATTGAGGTGGCCCACATCGGACCCAAAGGATGCCCAGTCACGGTTCAGACCCGACTGGGGTGGACGCTCCAGGGCCCCCTCTACGGACTTGACAGTCAACCCACGTCTGCACGCTGCCTACACACAAAGGTGAGCGACACCGGCCACTCTCTCGTACAGCCCGTTGAGAGGCTATTGACATTAAGCGAGAGGCCTGTGAGAGAACCGTGGGCACAAGAGGGAGTTCGGAACTCCACCCCCCTCAGCTGCGCTCCAGACGTAGCTGACCTCGAACCCAGCACCCCAAGCGACTCCTTGATGGGGCGGCCGGAACCGGCCCCTCCTCAGACGGGGTACAGAGCAAACAAGAGGAACAGACGGAGGAGGTGGAGGCGCAGCCAAGCACAGATCAACGCAGTCTCAGGCCCGCTTCCTCCTAACCCCCCTACCATCCCTTCCAGCCCGTCAGAAGCGGGTCAAGGACGGGGACAACTTAAAAGTAGACACAGGCGTCGTGATCATAGACCAGTCACTACCCCGAGCTGCGTGGCCGGCCGGCCGCGTAAGCAAAGTGATCACTGGTGCCGACGGAAAGGTCAGAGCGGCAGAAGTGCTCGTCCAGGGGCGGACATACACCCGGCCTGTGGCGAGGCTGATAGAGTTGCCAAGGCTCCCCGACTCTCTCGATGACGACCATGACCCCCCGACTTTGTGAACTGCCCTACCCTCACAACGGACATTGAGTAGTGGACAGTGCGGTTAATCTGTCTCTGCTTATCTAATTAGGTGGGACTAATTAGGAGGCGGCTGTTACGAAGGATCAGATTAAACCGAATATATATATTTACTACTTGATATATATTGCATAATATTTGTATATCGTCTGATATCCCTTGTGTATTCTTTGTACATATACACGGAATATCCCTTTACCTATTACAGACCATAATATTTCGTTCTCCTATTGGACAGCGGTCCCTTAAGCGCCACAGCCATACCCCCAATGTCTAGTTCAAAGTCACCGCCAAGGCTTGCTTGGACATGCCCGGTTCGGCCCAAGAATACGAGACAGGAATAAGGCTGGTACTAGATTATTCACCGTACGTATAAATACGTTGCAGGTGGATACAGCAGCACTTAGCCTAAAGCACTTAGCCTAAAGTCAAGTTAACCTAGAAACGTGTTACCCTCAACGTAAAAGCCTTCATCACGAGTCAACGACCAAGTGAAGTGAGCAACCGTGCGTCTAAATAGAGCAATTATAACCGCGTGCGAATAGGATAGTAAAGTGTCAGAGCTTAGTGGAATAACGTCAAGTTCGACCTAGTTAATGTGAAGTACCGCGCACCGGAGAATCTACACCGGTGAATGCAGAGCCCTTTTCCGGCTGGATTATTATTATTATATTGCTTTGGTCCTGTGGCTGTTGGAGCGGAGGAGAATCGTCTACACCCCACTACTGTGTGGGATTTACCCGTGAGGAACATCACTCGAGCCCGTCTCTATGAGAGGCTGGCTGGCTTTCACCTATGCTGCACGCATACTTGGATTACAGCTGCTGCTTTCGTCTGCCGATCAAGGGAGTAATGTACCGACTCCCGTAGCTGGAGCTTATTGATTCCCCATTGATCCAGAGTTTGCATTCGAACATTTCCTCCCCCTGCTGGCCTACAACCGGAGGGACCCTACTAGTATCTCCCGCTGCCCTACTAGTGTACCATAGATATAATTCCTATTGATACAGGTGGTATTTATTATCTCCTGCGTACTATTCTAATGGACTTACGCTCTTGACTTACTCACGCACATTCTTCGCCTTACAAGCGCAATTCATAATTATCATTCTGTAACCTACCGTTGCTATAATAATAAATATTCTAAACGATATTTTGTGTGGAACCGTGTCATTGTGGAGGTGTTCATATCATATACCTGTGTACTGTATGGCCAGTAGTAATGTACATAAGACAGTAGTGGTTTAATGATACCATACTTATTAATACAGTCAGGGAATTGTACCCCTCAGTTACAGATACGGTGGAGGTTAAAGGCCTATCAAAGAGGGATTCAAGGTCCCAAATACATGGTTAGAGGCCTGGCTAATGATCCATGGTTAAAGGCCTATAAATCTATTCTGTGTGAATGTTAAAGCTAAGTGACCTATTAAGAAAGTGAGTCGACTGATTGCTATAAATTGATTGTGCTGGTTTTGTTTGTCTTTTCTCCCCCATACATTTCAATTGTGTGTGAATGTGGAGCAAAGAGGCTCAAGGAGACGCAATGTATTTAGGTGGCATGTTGGACAAAGGGGCTAATTGAATCTTAACAGAAAAGCTTAGATGTAAAACGAATCGGTGCCATATTCTTCAACAAAGCCCGCCGAATATACCGGTAGAAGATTGGCTCGTTATTATGGCAACGATTTGGACGACATACAGGCTTTTGAGATTAATATCCACGGACGGGGTTGGGATATTAGGGGATAGTGAATAGGCATTTGTATTGAATCCCAGGTTTAGCTGGAGCAAGTGAAGAAAACATTTTTAGCATAGTTGAACGGACCCCCAAAAGTGGAGGGACACGTTACTTACATAGGTTGGATAACTACGTTGTACTAGTTCACTGGTTCAAGCGATTTGAGTTTGTGTTAATCTGTGTGGTTAGGGTGACTTTCTCCCCCCCTCTGCCTCTCTCTATAACTCTCTCTCTTCCCCACACTCTCTTGTTTTTTTCCGCTTTCTCCTTCTCTCTCTCACTCACTCTCTTTCTCTCTCTCTCTCTCCCTCTCTCTCGCTCTCCCCCCTCTCTCTCACTCCAACTCTTTTTCTCTCTTTCTCTCTTTCTACCTCTCTCGTTCTCTCTCTCTCTCTCTCTCTCTCTCTTTCTGTACCCCACCACATCTAAATACACACACATTATTTGAGCACCCATAGACACACACAAGGAAGCCTACAGTCTAGCGGGATTGTTTGGATTTTTGAGGTTTAGAACGTCTCTGAAGCTGTCCTGTTTTCTGTGTCATAAAAAAATCTCGAGGTGGAACTCATTTGGATTAATGTGTCGGTGTGCGTGACTGCCGGCTACCTGAGCTCACATCTCAAAGATTGTAATAATCTGCGGATGATTAGCGTGTGAGAGCTAAAAGAGCTTGTGGTTGCTGATCAGGGCGCAGGATTGACCGTTGACCTGAGAAGTGATACTCGAGATTTAGGTGAAAGGAAGACAGGCCCCTTTGGGAGGCGTTTGAGGGACTTCGAGTCAGAATCGTCTCTCTATATTTTGGGCTCTATCACCCAAACACCCCATGACTCTCTCTCTCTCACACTTTTTCCCTCTCTCTCTTTTTCTCTCTCACTCTCACACGTGCTCATACTAGCTCGTTCTCTCTCTCTGTCTTTCTCTCTTTCTCTCCCTCTCCCTCTCACATCTGCCCACACTGGATCTTTCTCTCTCTCTCTGTCTTTCTCTCCCTCTCTCTCTCTCTCTCTCTCTCTCTCTCTCTCTCTCTCTCTCTCTCTCTCACATTTGCTAACACTAGCTCGGTCTCTCACTCTCTGTCTTTCTCTATTTCTCTCTTTCTCTCTCTCTCTCTCTCTCACTCTCTCACTATCAAACCCTCTCTCCCTCCTTGTTGAAAACAGCCAGGATCTCCACCACACATCTATAGAAGGATCTGAGGATGTTGGTGTCAAGCCCCGCCCCTTTCAGTTTCCTCAGGAAGTACAGGCGTTGATGAGCTTTTTTGACAAAGCTCAGGGTGTTGTTGCGCCACATTGGAAATATGCACCCCAAGATATTTGATACTGGGAGTCACCTCTACAGCTGTGCCATCAATGTAGAGAGGGAGGGGGGGCGTGCTGGTCTTGTGGAAGTCTATGATCATCTCTTTAGTTTTTTCTTACGTTTAGGATGAGATTGTTCTCCTTGCACCACAGTCCCAGTCCATCTACCTCCTCCCTGTATGCCGACTCATCCCCTTTTGTGATGAGTCCCACCACTGCAGTGTCATCCGTCAACTTCACTATGAGGTTGCTGTCATAGTGGGCTCTGCAGTCATGTGTGAGCAGGGTGTAAAGTAGTGGGCTAAGGACACAGCCCTGGGGGGAGCCAGTGTTGAGGATGATGGTGGAGGATACGGTGTTATTGATCCTAACAGATTGGGGTCTATCAGAGTTATATAGTATAGTAGTATATACATATACATATACATAATGTAGATATACATTATTTGATATAATCAAAATAAGACGTAAATGGAGAGCTTGTGCAGAGGCAGAGGGCATACTGTTAAATACAAAGCTGCGTTATGTTCTGTCATTTAATGATGCAGCAGTTTCAACATTTGGGAATACAGCAGACATTTACCATGAGAACGAGGACACCACAGTGTAGTCCTTTTGTTGGTCTGGGAAGGTTCTGGGAAAGTTCCGTTTGCCATCAACAAGTTTATACTACAATGGTACCTATCTACCTTTATAAAAGTTCTACAGGCAGTCTGTGCTGCGGTACTGTGGTTAACAAAGTCAGGGACAGTGAGGTCATGTGGTTAACAAAGTCAGGGACAGTGAGGTCATGTGGTTAACAAAGTCAGGGACAGTGAGGTAATGTGGTTAACAAAGTCAGGGACAGTGAGGTACTGTGGTTAACAAAGTCAGGGACAGTGAGGTCATGTGGTTAACAAAGTCAGGGACAGTGAGGTCATGTGGTTAACAAAGTCAGGGACAGTGAGGTCATGTGGTTAACAAAGTCAGGGACAGTGAGGTCATGTGGTTAACAAAGTCAGGGACAGTGAGGTCATGTGGTTAAAAAAGTCAGGGACAGTGAGGTCATGTGGTTAACAAAGTCAGGGACAGTGAGGTGCTGTGGTTAACAAAGTCAGGGACAGTGAGGTCATGTGGTTAACAAAGTCAGGGACAGTGAGGTCATGTGGTTAACAACGTCAGGGACAGTGAGGTCATGTGGTTAACAACGTCAGGGACAGTGAGGTACTGTGGTTAACAAAGTCAGGGACAGTGAGGTCATGTGGTTAACAAAGTCATGTTTTGTGTAACACAGTGGGCATATAACACTGTAACAGGTCATGTTTTGTGTAACACGGTGGGCATATAACATGCCCACCGTGCCCAGTCCATGGTCTTGGGTCAGTGATGTGTGCAATTCGTCTAAGAATCATTTAAACAAGGTAGTTATATCCATGTTGCACATAGTTAATTTTTTCACCCATCAAAAATATGGCAAAGACACTGAAATTGTGAGCCCTCTCTAAGTATTGGGACAAAGAGGCATTTTCGCTTCATTTGTCTCTACTCCAAATGTTCAGATCTGAAATCAAACTATTCATATGTTTGAATCAATACAGATTCTCAGTTTTTATTAAAGTGTATTTGTATAAATATTGGTTTGACCATTCAGAAAATACTCATAACTTTTGGAGTATAGAGCCAAATCCCAATACAAAACACAAAAGCAACTGAACTGTGTAACGAGAGCCATAGAACGAGGCCAACTTCTTGTATGGGCCATAGAACAAGGCCAACTATTTGTCCGATCAAGACACCTTAAGATGTTGCTGTAGGTCTCATCTCCAAACCCATCAGGAAGAAGAGAGTCCAAAAACAACATATCTGCTCTGGCTGGAAACAGTTTCTGAAATGGGCAAATGCATTCACAAACGAAAAAAGCATCACTTGGTTTTAAACACTGACTAACCCTTGTCAGACCTTCCCTCTATGCCTGGCCTGGTTACGAACATCTCACGCTACGAACATCTCACGCTATACGAACATCTCATGCTACGGACATCTCATGCTACGAACATCTCACGCTACGAACATCTCATGCTATACGAACATCTCACGCTATACGAACATCTCACGCTACGAACATCTCACGCTATACGAACATCTCACGCTACGAACATCTCACGCTATACGAACATCTCATGCTACGAACATCTCACGCTACGAACATCTCACGCTACGAACATCTCACGCTAAGAACATCTCACGCTACGAACATCTCACGCTACGAACATCTCACGCTATACGAACATCTCATGCTACGGACATCTCATGCTACGAACATCTCACGCTACGAACATCTCACGCTATACGAACATCTCACGCTATACGAACATCTCACGCTATACAAACATCTCACGCTACGAACATCTCACGCTATACGAACATCTCACGCTACGAACATCTCACGCTAAGAACATCTCACGCTACGAACATCTCACGCTATATGAACATCTCATGCTATGGACATCTCATGCTACGAACATCTCATGCTACGAACATCTCATGCTACAAACATCCAAATCCTTCTTCCACCTCTCACCTGGAGAAGCAGAGGGATGGTCAGCAAGGGCCTCTCTCACCTGAAGAAGCAGAGGGATGGTCAGCAAGGGCCTCTCTCACCTGGAGAAGCAGAGGGATGGTCAGCAAGGGCCTCTCTCACCTGAAGAAGCAGAGGGATGGTCAGCAAGGGCCTCTCACCTGAAGAAGCAGAGGGATGGTCAGCAAGGACCTCTCTCACCTGGAGAAGCAGAGGGATGGTCAGCAAGGGCCTCTCTCAGCCGAGGTGTCTTCTGCAATATCAGTACTTCCTCCCCAACATTGATAGAACAACCCGACAGACTCCCTCTTACGGGTCCCATATGATTTGGTCTGCCTAGCCTGTGCCTTCTCAATGTTGCTCAGTACCGGCAAAGAACAGATCATATATTAAACTTAACTGTGTGATGCTGGTTAATATGCAATGACTTATTTGTGTTTTTTTGGGGGGTATCCTGAGCGTCTCATTCATCCTTAGTGTGATGGATCACGGTTTATATGGGTTTTATTTTAGTGTATTCTAAGGTGCTTTGGCTTTATTTCATCTTTCTGTGAGGGACAGCTGTCTATTTCGTCTTTCTGTGAGGGACAGCTGTCTATTTTGTCTTTCTGTGAGGGACAGCTGTCAATCACTGGCCTCTGCAGTTCTGTTTCGTATTCGCTCTCGCTCGGCATCGCTCTCTGCACTATCTCGCATATGTGCACGCGCACTGAATAAAGACCACAAATGTACCTTTAATCCCAATATTCGTCTGACCACACCCCTATCAGCTTACCCATATAAGCAGGGGTGGGGCCACCCACTCGCCTCCTTCTCGCTTTCACCACAAGGAAGAAGTGCCTCGGTAGATCCCCACACTTGACACCATGCTGGAAGAAAGGATTAATAATAATAATAATAATAATAAATCAAATTTATATAGCGCCTTTCATAGAACCCAAGGTCGCTTTACAATCAGGACAAAAAATAGGGCAAGGAAAGTAGGGGGGGAGGGGGAAGAGGGGATGAGGGAAAGTAGGGGATAATGGACCTAATTTAATCTAAAACTAACTGATGGGGAAAGCCTTGGTGAAGAGGTGTGTTTTTAGAGCGGATTTGAAGGTGTCCAGGGTTGGGGCGTTGCGGATTTCGGGGGGGAGAGAGTTCCAGAGGGTAGGGGACGCCACGCTGAAGGCTCTGTCCCCAAAAGTCCGTAACCTGGTGCGAGGGATGGAGAGGAGACCTAGATCAGAGGATCGTAGGTTCCGGGATGGAGTGTACTGGTGGAGGAGATCAGACAGGTACCGGGGGGCGAGGGCATGGAGGGATTTGTAGGTGAGGAGCAGGAGTTTGAAGGTGATGCGGAACCTGACTGGAAGCCAGTGGAGATGGATGAGGGTGGGGGTGATGTGCTGCCAGGGCTTGGTGTGAGTGAGAACCCTGGCAGCTGAGTTCTGGACATACTGGAGCCTGTCCAGGGCTTTGCTGGGTACCCCGAACAGGACTCCATTACAATAGTCCAACCGGGAGGTGACAAATGAGTGGATCAGGGTTAGGAGCAGCTTTGGGAAACAAGGATACGTTGACATCATATCTTTATTTTCTCTCTCACTATTTTCGAGAAAATACAGCGATATTGTCTTCGTACTGGAGTGTCTGGAAGATGATGATCATTCTAAAAATCCTCCACCGGTTTTCGTATTGGGAGTTCGTGCCGCTACATGCTTTTCCAACTGCAGTCCTTGCTGTGTGCTGGTTGCGGTAAAGGCACAGCTGGGCTGTAGGACGCGCCACGGTTGTGAGACGCGGTGGGTTCCTGGTTCTGGTGAGTTATGTTTGCTGGCAGGCTTCACTTGTCTGTTATGGGGGCTACTTGACGATGTTTATGAAAACCGGCCCCAGGCTAGGGTCCTTTGTTCAGTCTCCTAGACGACAGAAGACCTTGGTCTGAAGCCATTTTAGTTTAACTAGTGGGCCGCGACCATTAACACTGGTGATCCCTGTGTGTTCTGGACGAGTGGGTATCTCTCTGTCCCGTGTTAAGCCGCTTCTTTCATATCCAAATGAGAGTATTCCTTCACGAGGAGATATGTGCATGGATGTGCGATAGCGGCAGATCCATGTTCAAGTCAGCTACACAGGCCAGTTTGGTATTGTGCTGATTCCGTCGGGTGTTGGTAAAATCACCGTTGTAAAGCAATGTTGACATCTTGTTTCTCTTTTCTCTTAAAAAGTGAGGAGAGGTTCAGAACGGCGGCCTGTCTGGGTGAGTGTTATGTCATTGTGTACAAGTTCAGGTGATAGCTGCTTAGCTTACGGTTAGCCAGTCAGCTGTTAGCTGCTGCGTTAGCAGACCAGGCTGCAGAAACAAATTAGTGGGGGGGCATAAAATGTTCTCGGGGGGGCACAATGGTTTTTCAACACAGGTTCCCTTTTATACGTTTCAGCTGGGACAACGGCGCTGTGGCTTGCTTGGCGCTGCCCACGGTGCTGAACTAAACAGCAGAGAGGCAATTGAAAAATCTAATTTCTCTCTATCTTAAGAACATTCACTTATACAAAAACAGACTGAACGGATATATATAACAGACCTGCTGGGGCAGCGGACTGAGAGCAGGGGACACAAACAGGCTGGATAAGATGGTCACGAAGGCCAGTAGCGTGGTTGGGGTGGAGCTGGACTCTAGCGAGGGTGGCGGAGAGGAGGAACCTTGCTAAGCTCCAGGCCATCAGGGAAAACCCCTCCCACCCACTATACACAGACTTGGCTGACAGGAGGAGCACGTCCCAAATGAAATCCAAGGAGCGCAAGCGAGCGGCAGCGTGGGCAACCAACTTGTGTACCATGGGCTGCTGTTCCAACGCACTTGTGTTGGGCTGCTGTTTCACTCGTGTATAAACAAAGCCCATACAGTTATGAAATGCGCTGAACTAGAAAGCGTAACGTTATTATGTTTCGCGTTTTTAACAACCAACTACCAGATTCACTCGTGTATAAACAAAGCCCATACAGTTATGAAATGCGCTGAACTAGAAAGCGTAACGTTATTATGTTTCGCGTTCCATTGATTAACGCCATTACCTGCTGTGCCGCCGCCGGCTTGATACAGCTTCAGCAGCAGCAGCGGCGGTGCTCCGTTGTAGAAGCCCTTCAATGACAGCGGCGCGCTCTCATATTTTGCGAATGCATAAACTATATCTTAAATTATGGCTATGTGTCTAATATGGCTGTCGCTTATCAATGACTTCGCGACAGCCATATTAGACACATCGCCATAATTTAAGATATAGTTTATGCATTCGCAAATATGAGAGCTCTGTCATTGAAGTGGGTGGTGGCAGCATTACTAACAGTAGCGATTTTTATTGTTTTGTCATGACCAAACATAATCCCAACATAGATAGGAGGTGTACTGTATGTCAAATGTCGGTCATGTGGTGGAAGAGTTTAGTACAGTCACACAACAGAACACCGCTGGTTCGACCAGCGCTCCTGCCGCGTCTCTCTTGCCGCAAGGGCGTGTGCTAGTGGATTGATTGATTGGCCGTGTGGCCAATCAGAGAAACGCTGAACGAAAAGCTGAACACAAGTTGGTTGCCTTTAATATTCACGCTTCCTGGACTCTTACTTTTTAAACAGCACTGTGCAATATTACACCTACTGTAGACTTCAGTATATTTTTACTGTATCTTTTATTCTATTTTTATTCTATTTCATTTTATTCTATTCGTAGGCCATTTGTTTTTTTATTCTTATTTGTGACTTGTTCTGTCTAAATGTTTAATGTTGAGTGATTTGCAGTGTCAAATTTCCCTCAGGATAATACATTTCTATTCTATTCTATTCTATTCTATTCTATTCTATTCTATTCTATTCTATTCTATATCTTTGAAAAGTCTCCATTTATTCAACACTTCTGAATTCACTGACAAACTGAACTGAACTAACAAAAATAAGGTGCATAAAAAGCAAACAAAATTCCTCCACAGGCTACTCACCATCATTAGTAGAGCGGCAAGCGGCGTTTGGGGACAGAGTGAAATCTTCTTAAAACACTGCCCCTCCACTCATTCCTGAACTTTCTTGTTAAGTCCTTCTCAAATGCCAACTGAATTAAATTGGCCTTGCGTCGATGAAGCATACTAAGGCGATGTTCTGTAAAGACGTTCTTGAGGGTAGAAAACGAATTATCACAGAGTGCCGTGCTAGCTTCAGTAGTGTTGTTGTTGACATCAGTGCCCACTAGGTCTGTCCCCGACTAGTAGATAGTCGACTTTGATTCACAAAAAAAAAAAAACAAAAAAAAAAAAAAAAAAATTTGCCAGGGTGGGCACAGCTGACTCAGTGGGCGGGCCAGGCCCCCTAATGCCCGCCCATGGCGCCGGGTCTGTGCGTTAGCCTGCTGGGATCGCTGCATGGCCTACTTAGGTTGGGCCTACTGTTAGCCAGTCAGCTGTTAGCTGCGGCGCTAGCATGTCGTGATCACTAGGTAACGTTAGCTTGCTGCTATAGGCCAAGGCCTGGCGCGGGGTAGCTTCAGCTCCTCGCGCGCCGCGAGCTCGCTTCTGGTCGCGTGCGCCGTTAGCTCGGCGTCTCGCGAGCAGGGGCAGTAGCGCCCGAACGGTTGGAGCGGCCGTTAGCTTAATGCGACTCTGTTGAACGTGCTTTGATTATAACATGTTTTTAAACACTCTGGACTACGACGTCGTCTTTGACAGGAGATGTTCGTCGACCCTGCCCTGAGCCAGGACGGCAAGGTTGCGTCAACAAAGAGGACTGTAGTGCGGGTTGGAGCGGCGACGCTGCCCAGTTCGAACAACACAGGAGCGGCTGTGTTCCTACGGTGTCTGTGACTGCACTTCGCTGATCTACGTTCCGGGTAGGACAAGGTTTGACCAGACCTTATAACACGTCTTCTGGTTTTACCTTTCTAAATGTTTTGTGAATAACGATGTTTTCCCAAAACGTGTGTTGCTGCAATGCATTTAGGATACGACGCGAGTTATGTGTGAACTGTCTTTGTCACTGGCAGTTAGCTTCTCCGTGCAAATCGGGTTGTTACAGAAAATGATCTGGTTGTTGTGTGAGAAACATCATGTGTGTTTATATGTACCGTGTACTCACAACTAAGGTAACTAACCTATGAAGCTATGCTTAGGCTGAGGTTAGACTAGTGTATTCCTGGCGTTTTTTTATACGTTTTTGACGACGTTTCATGTCCTATCTACACAGAAACGCGTTTTTTGGCGTTTTTTTGTGGATACGGCTGAAACGCAAAATTGTGTTTGCGTTTGGAGATACGCAAAAAAGAGTCGACAACAGCGTGTAGTCAGCACGCTAGCCGTTGTTGCGAAAACGCCCATGCGCAGTAGATACCATCTGCGTGCCCTCACCAACGTCCGGTGACGACGTTGTAGGGACCCGGAAGAGAACAGGATCCAGTCATATTTTTTCAGCACTGGATAACTCAACATGGACGATCAGGTAACTCAGGTAGCTCAGGTGTTTATGCTTGTACAAACGCTATTCAGGATGTTGATGTCACAGCGCACTGCTATAACAGCACGCGCTATAGCAAGAGCTGATATAGAAAGACGTGCTAGAACAAGACGTGCAATAACAAGAACAAGACGTGCTATAGCAAGACGTGCTGATTTCAATCAATCAATCAATGCTATAGCAAGCCGCCGCGCTATCAGCCAGTTGGGAATGTTGCACACACACGAAAATCTCCGTCTCCGGGTTCAGCAATATCGGATCTACGTGGAGCGCCGGTTCTGGATGAGGCCGGGGAGAACGGGACTATGGTGGACGAATTTTGTCGACGGAATTACGCTTCCTGAGGAGTGGCATGAGAACTTTAGAATGTCGAGATTGTCTTTGATCGACCTCAGCGAGAGACTCCGTCCGCATTTGGAAGGAATCACAACCGCGATGCGGGCTCCCGTGGATGTGCTCACAAAGGTAGCTTGCACATTGTATTACCTGAGCGACGGTGGCAGACAAAGAAAAGTCGCAAATGCATTTGGAATATCTCGACCATCTGTTTCCATCATAGTCCGACAAGTCTGTGAGGCCATCACCACCTACCTGGGCCCAGAGTACATCAGAATACCGAGAACAGAGGCTGAGGTGAAGCAGCATGTCGCCAGGTTCTATGAAGTACACAGAATGCCTCAATGTTTAGGTGCGATCGACTGCACACACATAGATATCAAAAGACCCCAAGATCGTTCCACAGCCTACGTCAACAGAAAGGGGAGACACTCGTTCAATGTACAAGCGCTGTGTGACTCTAACTACTGTTTTATGGATGTTGTTGTCATGTGGCCTGGTAGTGTACATGACGCTCGCATCTTTGCGAACTCGCCATTGTGCACTGCCCTAACCGATGGGACAATCCCCCCCTGCCCTAAAGAGCTGGTGCCGGGACAAGATCCTGTTTCTATCTTTATTCTGGGCGATCCGGCATATCCGCTGATGCCATATCTGATGAAGGAATACCCTGGTGGTGGCAATACCGTACAGGAACAGTATTACGGGCTACAGCTTTGCAAGGCGCGCATGGTGATCGAGTGTGCATTCGGACGTCTGAAGGCGCGCTTTGCGATGCTCCAGAGAGCTATGGACATAAACACATTGGACCTCCCTACTGTGATCTACGCTTGCTTTGTGCTGCACAATTACTGCGAAGTGCACAAAGAAGCTGTAAGCGACATGTCTGTCCATGCTGCTCGCGATTACGAGAGGGAGTTCCAGCCACCACCATGCAGAGCTACTAATGCAAGAACGGACAACAATGAGACGGAGGGAAAGCGTGTGAGGAGTGTGTTGACCTCTTTTTTTGATAGTGGGTAGTATTCATACTTGCTAGTAACGTGGACATTGTGTAGTCATCAAGGTTGAGTCCACTCCACAGATGTCTGTTGAAGTTTGAGGTTTTCTCTTCAATAGTTTGTTTTACATATGGAACATCTAGCAGTGTTCTTGCTGGAATATGATGTAGGTACAATCACTATGTGCTCAGAACAATAAACAATTTTTTTTACCAAGTACCCAACCTCTACTGTCTTTATATATGAATCTATAAATTAATCTATTATAAATGCTTGTCATAATGAATACATACTAGCAGTAAGCTGTACTTATTGTGTTGGAGAAAGGTGTGGCAGAATAAAATGCATTATGGAATATGATATGACTATATGAATAAGTACATGCTCTAAGCATCTATATATAATCGATATATAAACACACCATCTTTAGATAATAAAGTACCCAACCTCTACGGTCTTTATATATGAATCTATAAATTAATCTATTATAAATGCTTGTCATAATGAATACATACTAGCAGTAAGCTGTACTTATTGTGTTGGAGAAAGGTGTGGCAGAATAAAATGCATTATGGAATATGATATGACTATATGAATAAGTACATGCTCTAAGCATCTATATATAATCGATATATAAACACACCATCTTTAGATAATAAAGTACCCAACCTCTACGGTCTTTATATATGAATCTATAAATTAATCTATTATAAATGCTTGTCATAATGAATACATACTAGCAGTAAGCTGTACTTATTGTGTTGGAGAAAGGTGTGGCAGAATAAAATGCATTATGGAATATGATATGACTATATGAATAAGTACATGCTCTAAGCATCTATATATAATCGATATATAAACACACCATCTTTAGATAATAAAGTACCCAACCTCTACGGTCTTTATATATGAATCTATAAATCAATCTATTATAAATGCTTGTCATAATGAATACATACTAGCAGTAAGCTGTACTTATTGTGTTGGAGAAAGGTGTGGCAGAATAAAATGCATTATGGAATATGATATGACTATATGAATAAGTACATGCTCTAAGCATCTATATATAATCGATATATAAACACACCATCTTTAGATAATAAAGTACCCAACCTCTACGGTCTTTATATATGAATCTATAAATTAATCTATTATAAATGCTTGTCATAATGAATACATACTAGCAGTAAGCTGTACTTATTGTGTTGGAGAAAGGTGTGGCAGAATAAAATGCATTATGGAATATGATATGACTATATGAATAAGTACATGCTCTAAGCATCTCTATATAATCGATATATAAACACACCATCTTTAGATAATAAAGTACCCAACCTCTACGGTCTTTATATATGAATCTATAAATTAATCTATTATAAATGCTTTGCAGACACCTCAAAAGAATGCATCCTGCACTATGCATCCTGACTATTCAAATCGTATAGTCACACTGCTTACTTGACTTGAAAAGTGGCCATTTTCTTTTACTTGAACTTGAGACATTGACTGCATATTGCCACACAATACTGTCTGGCTTTGCAGACACCTATTTACACCTCAAAAGAATGCATGCCCACACTAATATAAATATAAAAGGATTGCATTCACTATGCATCCTGACTATTCAAATCGTATAGTCACACTGCTTACTTGACTTGAAAAGTGGCCATTTTCTTTTACTTGAACTTGAGACATTGACTGCATATTGCCACACAATACTGTCTGGCTTTGCAGACACCTATTTACACCTCAAAAGAATGCATGCCCACACTAATATAAATATAAAAGGATTGCATTCACTATGCATCCTGACTATTCAAATCGTATAGTCACACTGCTTACTTGACTTGAAAAGTGGCCATTTTCTTTTACTTGAACTTGAGACATTGACTGCATATTGCCACACAATACTGTCTGGCTTTGCAGACACCTATTTACACCTCAAAAGAATGCATGCCCACACTAATATAAATATAAAAGGATTGCATTCACTATGCATCCTGACTATTCAAAAAGGGGGTCTGGACATGGTTGCAGCCATTTTGTTTTATTATTAATTTACCTTTGGAACATCACACAACTCAAGTAATAAAAAAAAAAAAACACATTCTTTTTGCTCTCCTCTTCCTCAGGATGCTGCACATAACACCCAAAATGTTACAGGTTTTCGTAGTGCACATCATCATCCTCATCATCATCACGAGCCGGTTCTCTGCTGTGCTGGCCACGTGTTGGCGCAAGCAACGACCTTCTTGTCACGAACAGGCCAGAGGGCTGGCGAGGTCTGTGGGTTGACACCAAGGGTGAGCGTGGCTCGGCCGGCTGGTGGCCGTAGTAGGGGGATGGTGGTCTGTGGATTGGCACCAAGGGTGAGTGTGGTTCCATGGGCTGGTGGCCATAGTAGGGGGCGGGTGGAACCGTGGCACCTGCACGCTGCATGAATTGTGCAAAGATGGCGGAGACTGTGGTGAAAGAGGCAACAAGAGCCTCCGAGGCCTCTATGTCCTTCTGTCTGTGTCCTTCTGCCACTCTGTCCCTCTCCATGTCCCTCTCTATGTCCTTCTGTCTGTGTCCTTCTGCCACTCTGTCCCTCTCTATGTCCCTCTCTATGTCCCTCTCTCTGTCCTCTCTGACCAAAAGGTCCCTATCCAGGGCTTGTTGCTTTCTCCAGGCCATGTCATCACGCTGTAAGGACAGCGACTGGTCAATGGCGGACAGCTTTCTCTTCAGTTTGTCTCTTCTGTGGTTAGCTAAGGTAGCGGTCAGTAAATGACGTCGCTCCGTCAACAATGCAACCTCAGGAGAGGAGACTCCATTGCTCTCCTCATGTTCCTGTGTTGCTGTTGCCATGGATTCGTCCAGGCTGTCGTCAAGGAGGCCCATGTCAGTGTTGATGGACTGCACACCGCGAGGTAGCTGGTCTGTTGCTGGACATCCTGGCTTGGCAGCACTCATAATGGACTTCGACGACACGCCCACAGCCACTTCGCCTCCCACGGTCAGCGGCCGTCCTGTACTTGCCCCGAATGCTCTTTATCTTGGTGGCCACTTTATCTGTGAAAACAAATCACCAGAAAAAAAAAGTTTACATTCATGGTTATGTGAGGAACCAATAAACAGCTATTTTGTATCATAAACAGTACAGTATACTATATTGCTGTATTGTTGTACCCATTCTGCAATCATAATAACATTTGATCAACCAATCAAACAGCACAGAGAGAGCAAATTTTCAATTCATCATAACATATATGACATACATGACATACAGATAGACAGTACTGCTACATCTATACATTTATGACATATCAGATTTGCAAATACAGTACTGTTTGTGATACAAAAGTGTCCAGAAAAGGAGTGTATATACATTTGGCGTAGAAACTGTACATTGGAGGAGGTTGGATGGGTGGGGTGGGTAGGGGACACACACACATTTTACACTGTACATTGGAATTGGAAAGGTAATAATATTCATATTGTGAGCTGATCACAGAAGGTGCCAATTAAAACGATTTACCCACATAATCCATCTACAACATACCTTTTGTGATATCTTGAGGGGGGTGTGGAAACTGTCTCCCACTCGCTGTAGCCTCTTCTGCAGACGGGATCGAATCGCAAAACCTTTTGCACAGATCTGCATACTTTGTAGTCACGGACTCCCAATCAACATTCAAGGCTAAATGGTTGGTTTTATACTCCATCGTCACTTCAAGCAGCAGTGCGACCTCGTCTTCGGTCCAGGTAAACGGGGTCGAAACTTTCTTCGGCGCCATAGCAGCTGTGTTGTTGTTGTTGTTGTTGTTGTGTTGTGGATGCGTGAGGCGGGAATGCGGGAATGCGCTCTCTCAACATCTGTGCAGGTAAACTACTAACCACCCGCGCATGCTCAGAGCCGAATTTGACACGCGATCCGCTGCGGTCTGACCACGCCTCGTTCAGACAAAACGTTCAAGTTCTGATTGGTTGAAATTCATGTTTGCCACCTACTGCCACCTACTGCTTTGGCAGTGTACTACATCACAGTATGCTCGGGTGACAAAAACGAAAAAAAAACGAAAGTGTGACTCGAGGCGCATGACGTCGCGGCGATACGCGGCGATACGTAGAAGAAAACAATACGAAGATGATACGAAAGGTGTAACCTCAGCCTTAGTGACAAGTGAGTAAAAGAATGTTCTTTTCTCAGCCTGTGATGACAATGAACAGTGTTCACATATTAACAGGTTTTCCTGTTTTAACTGGCCGTATTAAGGGTAAAATAAGAGGATTGTGTTTCCCCCCGGTTCCCTGGGGACTTTTTCATCCTCCTATCAGACATGTTGCACTACATTGTGTCTTTTGTGTGGTAGGGATGCGATGTAACCCTTAGCTTGATTGCTGAGGTTGTGCTAAAACTGCTGGAGAAACTTTATTTTCCTGAAAGAAAAGATTGTTTGGTCACTGTCGTGTGTGCTTAGCAAGGCCTGTGGTCGATACTAATCGAGAATTATGTATTCTCTCATTATGAGAGAGTTTCCTGGTCCCTCGGCCTGGTATATTGGGCGTGTGCACCGCAGGAATTCCCCCGCCATAGAGTACGTCACCGTGCGCGTCTCTGTTGGTAGGACTTCCGTGTGCTGTTCAGGTCCATGTGATGGATCTGTTTCAGGGGGGTGGTCAGGGCTCCTCCTCACCAAGCGCCTATTCGAGCCTTCTGTGAGTTCGGACTCCTTCTTCCATGTGAGGGAGCCTCCATCAGAGTACAGAGCCTTCCTCCTCAGATTGTCAAAGTGAGTGGACCCTCTAGAAGGTGTCCTATTCTATTGTATATGTATTCGATTCAATTCGATTATTGAGTGTGTATGGGTTCAGTGCCTCTTCCCCGGAGAGCCCTAAAACCAATTTTTTACATGGCTCAAGGTGCAATATATTCTTTTCAATCTGTACAGCTCGCGTGGGAAGTCTCTCTGGGGATCCCCGTCTCCTTCCTATGGGAGGGTGGTGGGATGTAAAAATGTGCAATTTTTTTACCCCCGGCTGTGTAGACTGGGATACATACTGTTGATGCTTCCTTCTTTTCTATTCAAAAAGTGTTGGAGTTAGGAAGTGTCACACCCCTCTTGTCGTTCCCTGGGCGCCTTGGGGATTCAATGACAGATCTAAATAGCCTGTTCATTGATGGGGGTGTGTCCCGACGCACGTATAGTGCTAGCTCGCTGTAAACAGGCGACTGACTGGCACGCCTTGGTTGCTTGTGGTTAAAACGGCGTTTTTATAAAGCAACTGAGATGGGGGTTTTTCCTCTTCCGACGACCAAATCCCACGACCTGGGTTGGTTTTCGACGGATTCTCGTTCATGTCTGGGGGATGATGACGGAATGGATCTGAACATATGTAGAGGGGTCTCACGCCCTTGGGGTGGGCCACCAGGCGCGGTTCGCCCGAACGTCTGGGTGGCGCCTTCTTTTCATGTTAAGATCGACACGCATATCTGTCCTTTCTCCTGGAGTAGGCATGTCGGCGTGGTTAGGGCACGGGACTGGTTCTGGTCACGCTGCTCCGGATCAGTTGAACCCGTTGTCCGCCGGGGATGCAGATCTGCTGTTCTGGTACCCTGAGGGACTTGGGCTTTTTTCAGGGGGAAAAATGCCAGGTCGGTCCGGGTGTCACAGGGTTAAGCGCTATGGAGACCCTGGTTGGGTACGTTTTTACTCAGCACTGTCGTAATGGCTTACGGCCATGCCATTCTGTACACGCTCGATCTCGTCGGATCTCGGCCGCTACACAGGTTGGTCCTGGTTAGTACTTGGTTGGGAGACCGCCTGGGAATACCAAGTACGGTGTGCTTAGGGGCTGGTTCTCCATTCTTTTTCGCTCCTCTCTCACGCATGGCGAAGAGGGGCCTGTGGGGGTGGTTTTTGACCTCCTCTGGTGACCCTGTGCTTCCCGTACCGCCAGGCCCGGTCCGAAGTAATGTTTTGTCGACCCGTAGGCCTGGGTTAACCCTTTTTTGGAAACTGAAACACTTGTACTGCGGTATAGCCGGTGTATACCCGCAGGTGTGTTTTGGAGTTTTTTCTTGAGGGGTTATAGGAACAACCACCGCATTGGGTAACACCAAGGTGGTTGATTCCCTGGTGTGTTGGAGCAGTGTCAACTCCCGGGTTCACCGTTTGAGGGTGCCCCTGCACGTTCATGACGTCTGCCAATCGTGTCAGCCTTCTCTGCCTCGACCCCTCTGGGTGGGGGTTTTTAAATGGAGGCTTGGTCATGCAACACCGCCAGCTTACGCTCCTTCCGCCGGGGCGGCTGTGTTCAGCTGTCCCCTCTGGCGCCTGTTTCGTCCGCAGTCTCCAGGCTAGGGTTAATAGCCTGTTGCCTGGTTTTTCCCCGGTGCGCTGCCTGCTTCCGTTGGTTAACCTTTTTGTGTGTTTACGGCCATGCTGACTGCCTGTTGCAGGGTCAGTGTGCCAGGCGGTGTACTATTGGGGTGACAGGGCCCGCTCGGCTGAGGGGCCTTTGTCCGAATACGCTGGCGATGTGGGGGGCGGGGCACTACGTGCCCACCTGGTGGGGTCTTGATGCTGGCATCATGGACTTCTCCGGGCCCCCATTCCAGGGAGTCCAGTTCTTTTGGTGGGTCTGGGTCTTCCTTCGCGCTCCGCTGCTACGGCCTTGCCACGGGGTTGGGTTTGCCCTTGACCCCGTGATTCTGGGGGCAGTAACGAGTTTGTTCCTCCGTTCGTTCCCGGGTGGCATGCGGGTTGTGCGTGTGTGTAGTCGTGGGGTCAAGCCACGGTCTGCTCACCCTGTGCGTTGAGTTGCTTGAGTGCCTCTTCGCACGGTCGGGTCCGTCGCCCTCCCGTGAAGCCCCTAATAGGGGGGGTGCCCTCCATTAGGGTGTGTAAGATCCTGATCAAACTGGCCAGTATCACGTCTTCGTCTGTTTGGCTCTCCATCCAATTCCTCTGCGTTGTGTACTTTTAATGGTCCTGACGTCTCCGATACTGGTAGATAAGATCCTTATCTCCCCCGTTAGTGCAATCCATAAACCATAATAATTCTCCACTTCCATAAGAATTCGACACTCCGACACCGTGAGATACCTTATGAGGAAAAGCGTTGTTTTATTGCTATAAACAGAACCTCATAATCAGATGTTATCAGATGTTATCAAATTGTATCGTCCTTGAAGAGTCTATTCTAATGATCTTTCGGTGTGTTCGTCTATCGTCCTTTTGTGATTCAGTCCAATAGTGTTCAGGCCTGTTCGTTAGCCTAAGACCATCATCGTGGTAGCCGAAGCTACTGGTGATGTGGCATTCTTCCCCCCCCCCCCTCTCTCTCTATGAGAGGAGAGAGTGTCTGTGTGATCTCAGTCCTACTCGCTCTTGGTCAGATTATCGTCTGCCCTACCCGGAACCACTGTCAGCTTTATAGGATCTTCGTCATAACTATGATAGCCCACCCCTTTCTGGTTGTCATGTTGTCATGACAACTGCGTTAACCTTTAACACCATTAAACTTTCATTCAGATGAACCTCTCTCCCTCCTGCTCTGGGCCTACAGTACACTCTAATCTCAGATGTTCCCACAAGGAATGTCAACAAACATTCTCTCGCTGGCAGTGTGCCTCACTACTGAACCACCGTCTCCTGCTTCCACCGTCCGCATGCACTTCGACCTCTCTGACCCGGCACCGTTTTAGCTGTGGTCACTCCTCCCAATCTATACATCACATACATTGAATAAACCCCGTTTTCTCTCAGGTGGGTCGGGGGGGCTCGGCCCTCCCTGTTCTGATGGTTGTGGGGGGCTGTCAGCGGGGTGTATTTGTCGGCCGTTGGCTCTCGCTCAGCCTCCCTTGTGCAGAGAGCGATGCCGAGCGAGAGCGAATACGAAACAGAACGTTAGGTTATGACTATAACCAAGTTCTGTTAGTATAGCGACGCTCGGCATCCGACGCCGCTGCAGCCTTTGACCTCGCCTTGTGGCGAAAGCTTGGGAAGGAGGCGAGTGGGTGGCCCCACCCCTGCTTATATGGGTAAGCTGATAGGGGTGTGGTCAGACGAATATTGGGATTAAAGGTACATTTGTGGTCTTTATTCAGTGCGCGTGCACATATGCGAGATAGTGCAGAGAGCGATGCCGAGCGTCGCTATACTAACAGAACTTGGTTATAGTCATAACCTAACGTTAATTGCCATGCGGCATGGCAGGTGTGTGGGCTTGATTGCCACCTGATTGGTGTCAGGTGTGCAGTGCCTTTAAGTAGGTTTGGTTGACTGTGTTCGGATGCTTGTCCATTTCATGTTTATCCCTCAATAGTAGAGGAGTGTCCCAAGTTCTGTATCATACTAGCTCACGCTCAGCGTCATATTGCATATATCTCGCTTCTTTTTGCCAGCATTTATCTGGCCACACCCCCATCCGCTTACCTACATACGCAGGGGTGGTGCCACACACTCATCTCCTTCTCAAATTTCATCACAAGCAAACGTGCTGCTCATATGCCCACTTGACGTGGAGAAAAATATTTACTCTGAGGAAAGGAAGAACAAGGAGATACGTTGACATCATATCTTTATTTTCTCTCTCACTATTTTCGAGGAAATACGGCGATATTGTTTTCGTCACTGGAATGTTTGGAAGATGGTGATCATTCTAAAAATCCTCCACGGTTTTCGTATTGGGAGCGCGCCGCTGCATGCCTCCCAACTGCAGTTCCTTGCTGTGGCTGGTTGCGGTAAAACCTTTCAGCACAGCTGGACTGTAGGACGCGCCGCTGTTGTGAGAAGCGGTGGTTCCAGGTTGGTGAGTAATGTTTTGCTTGCAAAACTCCACTTGTCTGTTAGTGCTATGGGGGCTAACTGACAATGTTTACGAACACCGGCCCCAGATTAAGGTCTTTTGTTCAGCCTCTTAGGCAACAGCGGAAGACCTTGGTCTGAAGCCCATTATAGTTAACTAGTGGGCCACGACCATTAACACTGGTGATCCCTGTGTTTTCTGGACGAGTGGATTTTTTCTCTGTCACCGTGTAGGCCCCGTCTTTCATATACAAATGAGAGTATTCCCTCACGAGGAAATATGGGCATGGATGTTCGTTAGCGGAAGATCTGTGTTCAAGTCAGCTACAGGCCAGTTGGGTATTGTGCTGGCTCCGTCGGGTGTTGGTAAAATCACCGTTGTAAAACTGTGTTAACATCTTGTTTCTCTTCTCTCTTAAACAGTGAGGAGGGTTTCAGAACGGCGGCCTGTCTGAGTGATTGTTATATCATTGTGTACAAGTTCAGGTGATAGCTGCTTAGCTTACGTGCTAGTGGTGGCCTACTGTTAGCCAGTCAGCTGTTAGCTGCGGCGCTAGCCTGTTGTGATCACTAGGCTAGGAAACGTTTGCTTGCGTGCTAGTTATGGCCTACCTAGGCTAGGCTAGGAAACGTTAGCTTGCTGCTATCGGCCAAGTGCGGCCGTTAGCTTAATGCTACACTGTTGAACGTGCTGACTTCTTCATCCTCCTCTCAGACATGTTGTTACACTACATTGTGTCACTGTGTGATAGGGATACGATGTAACCCTTAGCTTGATTGCTGAGGTTGTGCTAAAACTGCTTGAGAAACTTTATTTTCCTAAAAGAAAAGATTGTTTGGTCGCTTTTCGTGTGTGCTTAGCAAGGCCTGTGGCCGATACTAATCGAGAATTATGTATTCTCTCATTATGAAAAACGGCGTTCCTCTGTAGAGTGTTTTTGCCATTTTTTGTAGGTGATGATGGGTTGTGTGTGTCATGTGACCTACAACTGGGTTGGGCTGGCCACAGAAGCACATGTGTAAGTTTGGTACCGGGGCTCTTGGAGAGCCCTCCATGTTCTGTGTTTTTTCCTTAGTAAAAATCAGATAGCAGGTTAGCACATGCGCTGTGTGAAGCTGTTAGACGCTTCATGGAGCTGACTATGACTGTGTCATACTCTCTTTTTGTCATTACATCGTATCATGGGTGTGGGGTCGTAAAGGGGTGAACTGGTAACCTTTCCTCCCCCTTGTTTCTGTTGGTCAGGGGTAAACCCACCTGTCCTTCAAGGTTCCTGTCACGTTGTGGTTCGGCACGTTACAGGGTGAGGGGGGGGGGGGGGGGGGAGGGAGTTTCCTGGTCCCACGCCCTGGAATGTTGGGCGTGTGCACCGCAGAAATTCCCCCGCCATAGAGTACGTCACTGTGCGCGTCTCTGTTGGTAGGACTTCCGTGTGCTGTTCAGGTCCATATGATGGATCTGTTTAAAACGGGGGGTGGTCAGGGCTCCTCCTCACGAAGCTCCTATTCGGGCCTTCTGTGAGTTGGGACTCTCCTTCCATGTGAGGGAGCCTCCTCAGAGTACAGAGCCTCCTCCTCAGATTGATAAGGTGAGTGGAACCGCAAGAAGGAGTCCTACTCTATTGTGTGTGTATTCGATTCAATTCGATTATTGAGTGTGTATGGGTTCAGTGCCTCCTCCCCGGAGAGCCCTAAAACCAAACTTTTACATGGCTCAAGGTGCAATATATTCTTTTCAATCTGTACAGCTCGTGTGGGAAGTCTCTCTGGGGATTTCCGGCTCCTCTCTATGGGAGGGTGGTGGAATGTAAAAATGTAAACAATTTTTACCCCCGGCCGTGTAGACTGGGATACATACTGTTGGTGCTTCCTTCTTTTCTTTTAAAAAGAGTTGGAGTTAGGAAGTATCACACCCCTCTTGTCGTTCCCCTCGGCGCCTTGGGGATTCAATGACAGGTCTAAATAGCCTGTTCATTGATGTGGTTGTGTCCCGACGCACGCATAGTGCTAGCTCGGGGTGTTCTGTAATCAGGCGACTGACTGGCACGCCTTGGTTGCTTGGGGTTAAAACGGCGTTTTTATAAAGCAACTGGGATGGAGGTTTTTCCTCTTCCGACGACCTGTTTTGGTTGTCGACGGATTCTCGTTCATATCTGGGGGATGATGACGGAATGGATCTGACCATATGTAGAGGGGTCTCACGCCCTGGGGGTGGGCCACCGGGCGCGGGTCGCCCCGAACGTCTGGGTGGCGCCTTCTTTTCATGTTTAAGATCAACACGCATATCTGCCCCTTCTCCTGGAGTAGGCATGTCGGCGTGGTTAGGGCACGGGACTGGTTCTGGTCACGCTGGTCCGGATCAGTTGAACCCGTTGTCCGCCGGGGATGCAGATCTGCTGTTCTGGTACCCTGAGGGACTTGGGCTTTTTTCAGGGGGAAAAATGCCAGGTCGGTCCGGGTGTCACAGGGTTAAGCGCTATGGAGACCCTGGTTGGGTAAATATTTTACTCAGCACTGTCGTAATGGCTTACGGCCATGCCAACCTGTACACGCTCGATCTCGTCAGATCTCGGCCGCTACACAGGTTGGTCCTGGTTAGTACTTGGTTGGGAGACCGCCTGGGAATACCAAGTACGGTGTGCTTGGGGCTGGTTCTCCATTCTTTTTCGCTCCTCTCTCACGCATGGCGAAGAGGGGCCTGTTGGGGTGGTCTTTGACCTCCTCTGGTGACCCTGTGCTTCCCGTATCGCCGGGCCCGGTCCGAAGTCATGTTTCGCCGACCCGTAGGCCTGGGTTAACCCTTTTTTGAAAACTGAAACACTTGTACTGCGGTATAGCCGGTGTATACCCGCAGGTATGTTTTGGAGTTTTTTTCTTGAGGGGTTATAGGAACAACCACCGCATTGGGTGACACCAAGGTGGTTGATTCCCTGGTGTGTTGGAGCAGTGTCAACTCCCGGGTTCACCGGTTGAGGGTGTCCCTGCGCGTTCATGACGTCTGCCAATCGTGTCAGCCTTCTCTGCCTCAACCCCTCTGGGTGGGTTTTTTTTAAATGGAGGCTTGGTCATGCAACAACGCCAGCATACGCCCCTTCCGCCGGTGCGGCTGTGTTCAGCTGTCCCCTCTGGCGCCTGTCTCGTCCGCAGTCTCCAGGCTAGGGTTAACAGCCTGTTGCCTGGTTTTTCCCCGGTGCGCTGCCTGCTTCCGTTGGTTAACCTTTTTTGTGTGCTTACGGCCATGCTGACTGCCTGTTCTGCAGGGTCAGTGTGCCAGGCGGTGTACTATTGGGGGGACAGGGCCCGCTCGGCTGAGGGGCCTTTGTCCGAATACGCTGGCGATGTGGGGGGCGGGGTCACTAAGTGCCCACCTGGTGGGGTCTTGATGCTGGCATCATGGACTTCTCCGGGCCCCCATTCCAGGGGGTCCAGTCCCTTTGGTGGGTCTGGGCCTTCCTTCGCGCTCCGCTGCTACGGCCTTGCCACAGGGTTGGGTTTGCCCTTGACCCCGTGAGTCTGGGGGCAGTAACGAGGTTGTTCCCTCCGTTCGTTCCCGGGTGGCATGCGGGTTGTGCGTGGGTGTAGTCGTGGGTTCAAGCCACGGTCTGCTCACCCTGTGCGTTGAGTTGCTTGAGTGCCTCTTCGCACGGTCGGGTCCGTCGCCCTCCCGTGATCCCCCAATAGGGGGGGTGCCCTACATTAGGGGGGGTCGGGGGGCCTCGGTCCTCCCTGATCTGATGGTTGTGGGGGGCCTCAGCGGGGTACATTTGTCGAGCTTCTAGCTCCCGCTCAGCTCCTGCTATGCGCTATTGCGCTACCTCCCCTGCAGGCTCTATACAACAAGAGGTGCAAATCCAGAGCCTGCAGGATAATGAAGGACCCCCACCACCCCAATAACAGCCTGTTCCAGCTGCTGAGGTCAGGCAGACGCCTGCGAACTCCAGCTACTAGGACGGAGAGGCTTAGGCTAAGCTTCTTCCCCCAGGCCATCAGAGCCTTGAACAATGAACATTGAGAGACACAGAAACTGAACTATCCACACACAAGCACATACACGACACGCACGCTGAGCACGCTCACACACTAGCAGCCACTTTAACACTCATGCCGCACACACGCACACTTATGGCCAGAGGAAAGGCCACTTAAAGTAGTATAGCATCAGGAACAGTGTATTGCACTACTAAAGCTACCTAGCATGTCCTATATGCTCTGTAAATACTAATGTACAGATACCGAGATGGCACACCATGTACCTGTTTATTGCACTGTTTTATTGGATTCTATTAATATGTTGTACCACTGTATTTTATTGGATTCTATTATATGTTGTACCACTGTATTGCACATCGTCGCGGGCAAGACCAGCCGCATTTCATTGTATACCTGTATGCCGTGACAATTAAAACTCTTGACTTGACTTGACTTGACTTGATGCAATATGACGCTGAGCGTGAGCTAGTATGATACAGAATGATAGGTTATGACTATAACCAAGTTCTGTTAATACTAGTGACGCTCAGCGTCTAGACGCCGCTGCGGCCCTTGATTTTTCATTGTGGTGACATTTGTTGGGAAGGAGATGAGTGTGTGGCACCACCCCTGCTTATGTAGGTAAGCGGATGGGGGTGTGGCCAGATGAATGCTGGCATTTAAAGGTACATTTTGAAATGTATTCAGTGTATATACGCTGAAGCGAGATATATGCAGTGTTGGGCAAGTTACTTTAAAAAAGTAACTAGTTACAGTTACTAGTTACTTCTTCTTAAAAGTAACTAAATTACTTACTCAGTTACAAATTATAAAAGTAACTAGTGACGTGTATTTCTAATCGTATAGTGGATCTCTTTCTAGTATCTCGGCTGTTGTACTCACACGTTCTGTTCAATTGTCTTATAAATGATTTGGAGTCGGAGCCAGGCGCTAAGGTACAAAGACAGTCTGGCCGTCGTTTATTGGAAGATCCAAACAGCTTAAAGTTCTTGTCAACTTTTCGTATTCTATAACAGCATCTGCAGCACGTCTCGATTGGATAGGTTTTCAGCGCTTGGTGAGGTCTTCTCAAGATGCTTTCTCCGTGCGTCCTCGTGGTCTGCTCCTGGTCTCCGTGGGTGTCTCTCATGTCTCGATCCTGTGGTAGATATAGGGACTCGACAACCCATCCCCCAGTGGTCGAGTCTCCGCTCCGTGATGTCACAGAAGGAGACTCCGATCCCTATTTTTCATTGGTTTAACACGATCTCTTAACCAAATAAGGAAGGGACATCTATTTCAACCGTTCTCCTTCCTTCTACTGAAATGGACTAAACCTTTATTATTTGATTGACTAAATGAATGAATAATTTGCTCACAGATTTGCAGAATGGGTACAACACAGCACAAGCACACAACTTTGCCAAAGGGATTTAGATTAGCAAAATCCCTCTTTGGAAAGTTTACATCAGGATCACCCATTTTCAATTCCTAGTATTAGCATTTTTCTTACTAAATGGACACACTCTACTTTGCTAAATGCTTTTTACTGTTACATTCCAGATTGTGCTAGACTATCTAACTCTTATAGTATAATTCAGATTTAGATCATTGTGGCCACAGTTTCCTTTATAACAACCTGTATAATGTTTGATGCAAAACTCCATATCTAATTAATGTATTAGGAGAAAGGATAACAGTTTGTTTTAATCTTACTTTATCTTAATTTAAGTTCTAAATCCTGTGTTATTTAATTTAGTCTCTCGCTGGTAATGGTCTTTAACTATTAGTCCTAAATTAACTAGAATTCTATTTCTTTGACAATGATATGTTTTCTCCAATTTTGAGAGGAACCTATGTGGTGTTTCCCTTTAGCAGTGATCAATTAGTCTCCTTTTTAGTGTCATTGTGCTTGTACTTTCTTGATTTGTCTCCTATAGTTATCTGTTGCTTAATAACTTGCTTATTTTAGAGTCTTAACTTTCTGCATTTTTTAAGTCATTAACTGTTTTAGACCAGCTGCTAAGTTATTTCCTCCTGGCCTTCTATCTCCTACTCACATCTAAACCACCAACTGTCTTTCTAAGGAATGCGACCCTGTAACCATCTATCTGTCTTCCTGGCAGAAGACTTAAACTGTCACCAGAGGAGAATAGCACCATGGTTTGGTCTGTTTCTACCCTAAAATACACCAACCCCTCCTCCTGGTGTCGGAGGGGTAGGTTTTTATGGCGTTACTAACCTCGCTAGGGGGGATGTGGGGACACAGTTATTTCAACCATTAACCAAAAATGCATTCCTTGCTGTTTGCTTTTGACTCGAGCGTCTTATTCTATAGCTATGACCCTGTGTCTCCTTAAAACCCTTACTTGTACCATACTTTTTTGATTCAATTAATTTACGACAATCCCTTCTCTGAGGGGTCCACCCTCATTATGTAACCAGTAAATTTCCAAAATCAAAAATGATATAATTTCCATAAAATATAAACAATTTTTCAAAATTATCAAAAATTCAAAAAATCCAAAATTTCACTTACCTCTTCTTCTTGCACAGTTATACACATTATCAGTTATTATTATGACATCCAGTCTAGGTCCGTCTCTCTATGCAAAGAGATGATCGTACCATTCTCAGTTTCTTTTTGTTTACGACTATATTTATCCATGTCCTTACTTACCACCTGTGTCTATTTGTGTAATGGCCTCTGCAAGAAAAGATTCTACTTCACAAAAATAGAAGACTAACATTTCTAATAAAACCCCGAAGGAGACTTAAACCATAAACATATAAAAACTAAATTTCTCCTTCGCAAAAGACCTTCTGAGGTCTATTTCCTCTTAGCTGCAATTCTACCAGTTATCCTCACTGAAACCTCTGAGGTCTATTAATAACCCTTTTTGGCCGTGTCTCTTTCGTTGCAGTTGCGCTAATCGCTCTCTCCTCCAACGTCCTTGGTTCCGCTGTTGGTACTCCGCCAAAATCCACAGAGGAAAAATCATCATTTTCCAATTCCAATTCATGATCTCCTCTGTCTGGTTCCTGCAAAAATCCTTCATTTCCCCTAGAGGGACCATCATGTTCGCCTCGGTCTGGTTCCCCATAATCGTCTTCATTCTCCCCTTCGTCGTGCCTTTCCTCCTGTTCTTGATCAATGAACAGGGGTTCGGATTCCAATTCTTGCCCATCTTGCAGGGCTTTTACGCAATGCGAAAGGTGAAACCACATTGAAGATCCTTTTACCTGTAGCGCTCTTTCCGTAGCTCTTACGACCTCGTACGGTCCTTCCCGCCGCGCTCCATACCACTTACGTCTGAACACTTTAACATAAACGTAGTCCCCTGGTACTATCTGGGGAACATTCCGCCTATCCTCCTCCTCCTCTGTCTCTCGTTTACTAGAGACATAATCATAGATTGCCCCGTGGAGCTTTGACATGTACTTCACGTACTCACGCATCTCGTGGTCTAGAATATCCAAACTCGGACCTTTTCCTGCTGCGCGCAATCCGGGCACAACCATACATCGGCCAAACAACATTTCGTGCGGAGTTAAACGCAGGCCCCGGATCTCGCTAGATCTACAAGCCATTAATGCTAACGGTAACGCGCTCAGCCAGTTTAGACCGGTGTGTTGACAGATCTTAACCAATTTGTTCTTAAGTACCCCGTTCATGCGTTCCACAGCCCCCTGGCTCTGAGGGTGGTAAACGGACCCGAAACGCTGTTTTATCCCCATCTGTTGGAGTACTAAACGTACAGTTTTGTCCACAAACTCTTTTCCATTATCCGACGCGATTTTATCGGGAATTCCGTAACGGCTTATTATATCACGGCATAAGAACTTAGCCACTGAGGCAGCATCCTTATGTTTAGTCGCACAAGCCTCCACCCACTTTGAAAATCGACACACCACGACAAGAATGTACCTTTTTTGGTTAATCGGTTTTATCATGTCTACATAGTCAATCACAAGTTCTCTCATTGGGCCATTTGGGGTGGGGATGTGTCCCGGAGACACAACGATCGCTCTGCGTGCATTGTTCTTCAAGCAAATTGCACATCTACTTATTACACAATCAATCTGCCGTAGCAGGTTTGGCGCCCAAAACCCATACTCCTCAATTTTCCTACTCACCTCTCTCCGGTGGGCATGACAGAACTCATGCGCAGTTTGGATCAGCAGTCCGACCAGGCCAGTTGGTGCAACCACAAGTCCTTCATGGTTCCGCCACAAACCTGTCCCATCCCTACTAGCCCCTCTTGCTGACCAGAGATTTCTCTCCACCTGACTCGCCTCTTCCTGAAAGGTCAAAACATCTTTGTAAGTAATCTTATCTTCCAACTCCACCTCATGTGTGATAACCAATACCTTACCTGCTCTGTCCGCACCTGTCACTTGCTTGGCAGCGACATCCGCCATGTTGTTACCTCTGGTCACTTTAGACTCATCAGACTGATGGGCAGCACATTTGATAATCGCAATTTGTTTGGGTTTCATTATTGCTTCCAACAAATCGGTTATCTGACTACAGTGTCTTATGGCGGTACCATCTGCTCTCTTAAAACCTCGCCCTTTCCACACTGCTCCGTAGAGAAAAGCTATATTTTGTGCGTAGCTACTATCCGTAAAGATATTACAGCTCTTACCTTCTGCCATTTTGCACGCTTCAGTCAGAGCGACTAGTTCCGCCAGCTGAGCTGAACAGGGTTGTGTCAAGGCTTCGGCCTTTTCTACGACGAACCCATCACCTTGTGATTTTACTACAGAGTAACCTGCTTTTAGGTCCTCTCCAACTCTGTAACATGAGCCATCTGTCCAAAGTTCCAAATCAGGACTGCTAAACGGGAAAGCCTGCAAGTCAGCTCTAAGTCTGGAGTACCTCTCAGCTTGTTCCACACAGTCGTGAGGTTCTCCATCCTCAGGCTTAGGAAGGGTCTGCGCTGGGTTCACTGTGGAACACCTAGTCAAAGTAACATCTTCCTGTTCCAAAATCCTGTAATAGTTTTTCAGACGGGGTATCGTTAGTGCAGATTTACCAGATTCCAACTAATTTTGGATCGCATGTCCTACCATAATATTGACTGGATACCCCATCATGATACTTGCAGCTTTCTCGTACATCAGGAAGACTCCGGCGCAATCTCGGTAGCACGGAGGCATTCCCATTTCCACCTCTGAATAGGCGATGGAGTAGTATCCTATTGGTTGTGGATGGATCCCCACTCCGGTGTTTTGTGCCAGTACTGCGCATGCATACCTCTGATCTGAAGAGGAAGAGACATACAGTATGAACTGCTTGGTATAATCAGGCAAAGTCAAGGCCGGGGCAGCTAACATACGGGTCTTTATGGTCTCAAATGCCCTTAGGCCCTCCTCAGTCCAGGTTACTTTAGCACTCAACTTATCATTTCCGCAAACTTTTATCATAGCTCTTAAAGGCCCTACTAGTTCTGTATAATTCTCCACCCAAGTGGAACTATACCCGACGATTCCCAAAAACATCATCATCTGTCTTACAGTCACTGGCTTTGGAGCTTTCTTAATAGCCGCCAAATGTTCCTCTGTAATAGCTCGATGGCCTTTTGAAATCGTTTGACCTAGATATGCTACTTTAGGTTGACAGTACTGCAATTTTTTCAAAGACACCTTGTGTCCCTTCTCTGCTAGTAGTTGCAATAGTTCAATAGATTCCTTGTGACATGTTGTCTGATCGTCGGCACACAAGATAATATCATCCATATACTGAATGACTCTGGATTTTAATCTCAGGTCCAACCCGTCCAGATCCTCTCTCAAGATCTTGTTAAAGATGTGTGGGGAATGCTTTAATCCCTGTGGGAGCCTAGTGTACTCATAATGCTCATTCTTATAGGTAAAACCAAAAAAATGCTGGCACTCTTTGCTCAAAGGTACGCTAAAATAGGCGCTACACAAATCTATAACTGTAAAATACTCAGCTTGCGGCGGGATGAATGTCAGTAGTGTGTGGGGATCTGGGACATCGGCGGGATAGTCAATTAAAACCTCATTGACGGCCCTCAAGTCGTGTACCAGACGGTACGAGGTGTCAGGTTTCTCCACTGGCAGCAACGGCGTGTTGCTCTTGGGGCTCTTTGTCTTTCGTAGTACTCCGGCTTCTAGAAGTCCTTTGATTTGTGGCTCAATTCCGGCCACCGCTTTTTCCTTCAGTGGATACTGACTTTTCCAGGGCAGGGTTGCTCCTGGTCTAAGCTCCACCCTCACTGGTTGAGCAGATTTGATCAGTCCAATGTCGGTGCTATGTTTTGACCACAGCACTTCTGGTATGGCCCCCATCATCTCCTCCTGGAGGCTCAATTTCTGGGGGGTTTCTTCTACTGTCTCCTGTGACAGCTGCACCGTCTGGGGACGTCCCATCCCTGTGCCTTGAATCATTATCTTGATGAACCGTTTGTCCGGGCTTATCCATATGAGTCGGTTCTCCGTCGTCTGTTCGAACTTTATTCCTTCTGCCTCTTTCATCATCCTTCCGATGTGTTGTTGGTCGCACGAGTCGGTCACTTTTAGCGTCACGTGGGGAACGCTGTCTGTGATCTCGTGTTCCTTTTGTAGATAGTTGCTTCGTGCAAGCCGTATTGCTGCTCCTTGGGGACCCATCACTATGCTGGTGGCGTTGAGCTGCACCTCCTCTGGTTGATTTCTCATCCACTCCTCGGCTTGTCTTTCATCCGCATCTTTATAGTATTGTAGAGTGCAGTGGTATGGTGTCTCTGGGTTCCTCGCCGATGGCATATTGGCGGTGATGAAGGTCTCCCATTCCAACGCTGGTCCGAGCAACTCCTGGCTTAGGTTCCCCAACCAGTATACTTCCGGGGGTCGGGGGTCTGTTCTTTGCATCATTTCGTAGTATTGGTCTTCTGGGACGTCGATCACACAACCATCCGGCGTGCATAGAATGTTCATCCCCAACATACCAAGGCCGTCTCTGCCCAGTAAGCCAATGGGTGCGGTGTCGGAGACCAAGATGGAAACCGTCGCCTCTTTGCCTCTGTACTTCAGGGTGACAGGCTCTGTCACTGGAATCAGCTTCTTTATCCCTTCAAATCCAATGGTCCGTACATATCGACTGGACATGGGCAGGTGTGTCGCATCTTTAGGTTGGACCACAGTGTACGCCGCCCCGGTGTCTGCCATCATCCTGACAGATTTATTATTCACCGCTACGTGCACTATCGGTTCCTCCCTTAAGTGTGACAATGACAGCTGGCACCCCCCCATTGAACTCTCTGGGCCTCGTCAGAACTCCTGTTCCGGCCCTCTGGACGGATTCACTGGGCCCCTGTTCTGTTGCTGGTTCTGGTCTTGCATCTGGTCCTGGTTCTGGTATTGGTTCTGGTATTGGTTGGGTCCGTACCACTGCTCCTGGGATCGGCCATAACCTCTTCGACCACCTCCTCTGTTATTTCCTCGACCCCTGCTGCTGGGTCCTTGGCTTCGCCAACCAGCCATCGGACAGTTCCGGGCGAAATGTCCGATTTCTCCACAATGCCAACACTCCGCTGACGCTGGCCATTCCAGGGGTCCACTTCTTTGCTGTCCATTTCCTCGTCGTAACTGCCCGTTTGATCCCCTCTGATTTGGTTGTTGAGTGGGTGCCGGTGCTTCCTGTTTGGTGGGCTGTGCTGTTTCCTGGTTGTTCAGTTGTCCACTATTCCCCGTCTCGGCTCTGGGTGGTGTGGCTTGTACCAGGGCTTGGAGGTACTCTACCATCTTGACTGCCTCGACCGGCTGTTGGTACATGAGCTTTCGCTGACTTGCCGTTTCTTTGTCTTTGGCCTGTTGTTCCTTCTTCCTGTGCAGCTCCACTTGATGGCTCACGTTCTCCATGTATGCATCTAAAGGAAGGCTTCCCAGGCATACCACTTCGTTCAGTTTTTGTCTCACCTCGCTGGAGAGGCCCTTCTGTATTTTCTCTCTTAGCATCGCCTCTCCCATTGGATTTTGTGCAGGGTCTTGGCCGGTCATGTCTCTACAGGTGGCGTAGGCTTGTGCCACATACTCTCTGGGGGGGGTATCAGGTCCCAACGCACCAATGTGGATCTTATCTGGATGCATCAGGGTGTGATAGGTCTCTCGCAGGACCCGCCACAGTGCTCCTCGGTGAGCGGCGAAGAGGTCTTGGTCGTGGGCTCCAGACACCACATACCGCACCAAGGCAGCCTTGGTTAGTAGTTCTTCCATGCCAGCGACTCCTACTTTGTGAGAGAGTAGTCGCTTGACATCGCCGATAGCCAGCTGTTGGCCTACCATTATTTCCTCCAGCTTGGCAATCCATGGAAAAGCCCCATTCTGGAGGGAGGGCAACTTCTCCGATATTTGGGACATGTCTGAAGCATTCCATGGCTGGTACTCCAATCCCTGATGTCTTATCATCAAGGGTTGTATGTTGACTGTAGACTCTCGGGTACTGGATCTGGTCACTCTTTTTTCTTCCGCCCTTTTCAACGCTTTGATTTCATCTCTTGCTTCTCTCATTTGGTCTTCCAATTCTGTTTGTGCGTCGGTGCCCCTTCTCCAGCGTTCGGCGATTGCTCGGTATCCCTCGGAATCAGTGTCTTTTTCCTCTTGGTAGGCCTGTATCTGTGCTTCCATCTCTCGGTTTTCCTTATTCATCCCATGATGTCGTCGCTTTAATTCCTCCATGGTAGCCGTCAGTTTCATCCGCCGGTTGCTTCCTTCGAGGGTAGGTGAGGGCACGGAGAGTGTTGTAGAGTATCTTGGAGCAGGTAAGGTCTTCGGCGTCACTCCTTTGATGGGTCTCTCCCTTCTCTCCTCTTCCTCTCGTTCTCTGTCTTTCTCCTGATACTTGGTCTGGGGCTCCCATGTCTGGTCCTCGTCCTCTGTGTCTTCCCAGTATTCGCGGCCTTCGGGGGAATAGGACCGGCGATAGCTGGGAGCTTGTCTTGACCTCTCCCGGGGATAGTCTCCTCTGTGGCTGCGACTCCTGACGTATAGACTATCTATTTTGTCGTCTATCTCCCTGATGTCATCGCTTCGACGTCCCTCTCCTTCTGCCCAGAGAATTTCTTTGGCTGCGGAACTGAGTGGTGTATATATGCCTCGATGTCTCTCTTCGTCTCGATATCTCTCCGCCGCCCTGGGATAAGGAATACTGTGGGACTGAACGTCTCGCTCCCTTCTTCTCTCCTGGTCCGTTTCGTCTACTTCAGGTGTTAGGGTGATTGTTGTCACTGCCCGTCCCATCTCTGTTCTACTGCCGCTATTATTGGTTATCTCGTATTGGCTATCCATGTCTATTATAGGCAGGATAGGGTAGATTGGTTCCCTATTCCTGCTGGCATATGGTGGAGGTGCTATAATTACCTCAGGTGCTTTTTGGGAGATGACTATTGTCCTTTTAGGGGCCAGGGGAGTGATCAGAATGGGAGCTAGCTCCTCTGTCGGCAGGGCCTCCTTATTGACAGTCGAACTGTCCTCAACCATACTCTTCCTTCTCTCAGCTTCCCGAGCGAATTTTGATAAGGTGTCCATTTCTAACATGCGTTTTTTCCCTCTCTTTGTCAGCTTTCCCACTTTTTCCTCTCCCGTTCTATATGTCCTAATTAGAGCATTCAGATCTGATATTATTTCTAAATCAAAAGAGCCCTCAATAGGCCAGGGTTTGGTGATGTGTGGCCATCTTTTATTCCATTTCTCTGATAATTTAATAAGTCTTTCCACATAGTAAGGATTGTCCTCTGTGTAAGGATTATTTTTAGCAAGCACTTGTATCGGGGTATCCTCCATCCAACCAATTGGTGTACTCACATCTTTACTTGCCTCCGTTGTCATTTTTCTATATGCGTTTCTTCTTCTCATGTACTTTATTTTATTTTTATTTTTTTTTAAATGGCAGCAGGCAAGAGTGATCTTTGTATTCCCTGTCTAAGTGTAGGTGTCTATGCTTGTGTGACTATCTCCTACTCGAACAACCGCTAACGGTACCTGTAGCCCTGTCTATTCTCTCCTTTCCCTTTTCACTGGTGATCTGTAGTCTTACCTGACTTGTGGTGCCCTTGTTGCCTGGCAGAACTGCTGAAAAAATAGAGCACAAAATACAACAGTTCTTTTTAATTTTTCAACTGGAATTTCACTTTACTCCGTTTTTCCAGTATGAATATATCTTCTATCTAATATTCATACCACATCTAATTTTTGAGAGATTGGTTATCAACAGTATGAATAATCATTTACTTAATTCATACAATTTTTTCAAATTCTTGAGAGATGTTGTGATTGACAGTGGTGTTTGCGTTTTCGGTGTCTACTCCCTTATTTCCGCTTCTATGTTGACTCCTCCTTCGTTGAATATCCGCTTTACGATGTTTTCCCCGTTCTCCCGCTCCAATGTTCTGTTTCACCTCGAAAATCACAAAGTTTTTGATTAGTGTCTCAGCCCTTATTACATTTCATTCAATCATCTTGTTCCCATTTTTCAATACTACTTCCCCCCAGTGGACATTTGTCCTCCTCAGACACGTGTCCACTAACTTTGTTTTTACGCACCTTCCGACATCACTCCCTGCACGCCGCGAGGCCCCACCCTCTGTTTTCCGAAGCGTCCATTACAGACTCCCCACAGAGGACAGGATAACCTCACCACAGGTACAAGGTAGTTAACGCCCAGGCACCCCTTCTTGTCACTTACCCCAGGAAGCCCAGTGCCCTGCTAAACGATCATGCATAACCGTACAGACTCAGCACCAGACCCCAGGGACCTAACAACTCAACACAGTCCTCCTCCTCTGTACCTACTTATGGAAACAAAACTCATTCACAAAAACAACATTACCTTTACAATATTCCCAGGCACGTCCCCCAACATCATACCCCATGCACACCCCATCCCTCACCCCTCGACCCAGACTGTCCAGCAGCCCAGATCAAAAAGCGACAGACAGGGCGTACTCATGGTACCTTTGCACCAACGGAACGCCCACCCCCGCTCGGCCCCCTTCGTCATCCTCCTTCACCGCCATTATCCTAGTCATAACAGGTGCAGCCGAGCGGAGTGACTTCTCCACCGCCGGACCGGCTGCGCAGAGAGTCCTAATCAGATACCCAAAGCATGCTCTAATCACCGACACACACACGACCAATATCACAAATATCACTACTGCACAGAGAACGTACTTAACTATCACCCAACCTATATACCCCATCTGCTCCTGACCCCAATCTTCCCACGATGTCTCCCGAGTCTCATGGAGATCCCTCGTAATGTTCTTCAAATGTTCTATCACATCTGGCATCCCTATCTCATCATTTGCTGGCACATAAGTACAGCATTCCTGACCAATCAACGCACACGTACCCCCTGAAGCTGACAACAAAAAATCCATTGCCGCCCTTGTCTGCATCTCCATTAATCTCAACGACCGCATCTCCTCATTCTCTAGGCTAAACCCCTTAGTTGTTGTGATCGTCATCTCTTCAAACAATGCAGCCAAGTGATCAATCTCCTGCCAATTAGCATATGTCCCATACGCAGGAAGTGCCACCCTAAAAAAATGATCCGCACTCACAGCTCGCGCCTTCCTAGCCCTAGGGTGCGTCGGCAAAACATCAGTTATCCTCATCGCCGGTACCAGATATCCCAACGCACACCTTCCTTTCCAACCTGCCGGTAACGCTGCATATGCATTGTCCCCACAAATCCAATACGTACCTGGGGGTGCCCGTGCCGCCACCTTCGCAGCCCCCAGGCTCACCCCTCCTACACAATTTCCCAGCGTGCCCATATATTTACCATTTTCGCCGTCCTCACACCTCGTAAATTCTTCTGGCCTAACTGCCACTGGAATAGGCGTAACATCCAACACAGCCTGCTCCGCCACTGCCCCTAACAAACCCTTTGCCTTATGATACCCCTCCTGCCTCTCCTCACTCACGCCCTTACATAGGAAAGGTAGATTAAAACCCCTCAGCACAGAGTTATGACACTCAGTAACTGGGTGGGCCATCAACGGCAAACCGGCTGCAGACGACTCTGGCGCTAGGCCACACACATAACAATCAGTTTTATTTGCACTTTTCGCCACCTCCCTTGCTATTTTTATAAACATATTCGTGTGAGGCTCACGCAATTCTCGCCTGTCCACGTCTATATTTATAAGTTCGGGTGCCTGGGGCCAAAAATAAAACAAAACTCCCGCCACAACAAGCAACCAACCCGTTACCAGAGCGCCCAAAACCAACACGCACACCGCACGCCTAGACAAACCAAACATCCTTGGACCGGCCTGCACTCCTCTGCGTTATCACTGCTTCCCTCCTCCTGCTGCGCGTCTCCCCACTCTCCCTGCAACGCCCCACAGACAACAACCAACAACATCCCTTATTACAAACTGTTCACTATACAACATTTTACCCCTTCCTACTTTTCCCCCTAACCAACCCTCCAATATATCCCTAATAGGAGAGTGGAAAAGGGGGGGGGGGGGGGGGAAGGCGCCCCCGGGCCGGGGATGGGGACACACACTGGGAAAGGCCCGGGAGGGAGGGAGCACACCCAATTCCCCCAGAGGAGAGGAGACCCGGTCTAGACCAGAGCACGTTTATGCTAGACCGGAAGGGAGGGAACGTCCCGTGAGGGAGTACACCACTAGGGAGGGAGTGACGCACCTCGGAACGGAGCTAGGACAGGAGGGGAGGGGGAAGAAATATCTGACAAGAGGGGGGGCCGAAACAACAATACCACCACATACCACAACACTACCTATGTCTAAATGGCGGTCGGCGTTGCCTCCTAACCTTCCGACTTTGGTGGAGATCTCCAGCCAAACCTATCATGGGTCTCCACCAGTGTTTTAAAGGCTGCCTCTGCCTCTTTCTGACTCAAAGACGCCCCTCCCGCTCCCTCTCCCCCCTTAACCATGCGACTCTGACCCATCACTAGACTAGTCGCAAATTGCCTCACGACAGCCTCCATGGTATAAGCGCTAGACCAACCACTTGGTGTCAATAATTCCATACATATGACCCCACCCTTGCTCACATAACCATGTTCTAACTTCGGGGAGAGTACCCTCATAAAAGGCGGAGAGAACGGAAAATCCTGTGGAAAAGAGACACCCAACAATATAAACTCCGTCTTAGCCTCCTTCATATCCTGCCACAACAAGGAGTCCACATCCAACTGAAACAACCTAATCTCCCAGCTAAACAGATCATCCCCAACCAATTCTGCTGTAATAAAACTGCCACCCAGACGTCTGACCTCCTGAAGTTCCCTCATAAGTCTTTTTGACCTGACCAGGGCACCCCGAGTCATCTGTGATGATGCAGATGGCGCACTGGTTCCCCTCATTCTTGCGATTGTCCGTGCGAACCAGCCCTGTGGTGCAGGCCGCCGTTCCACCGTCTGGCCCTTCACCATCTTTCAATAGTCAGATCAGTCAAGCATTAGACAACCTTAATTGCCCAATTAATCCCCACATTCAACACCCCAACCCTGTTAGCACCCTAGACCCTGCCTACAGCGTCACAGAACCCAGACCGGATCCCCCCAAAAGGGACCCAGAGATAAGGAAGGGACGGGGGGGGGGGGGGGGGGGGGCAAAAAGCGCACCATTTCCGCACGGGGTCTCACCCCTCTGGCGGAGAGAACTGACATCTCAATCCTACAGCGGGGCGGGGGGCACATACCATAGCATAAACGGAAATGAGGGAACGATACACTAGGGAGGGAGGGGAGGGAGGCGTCTAGGGAAAGGGGGGGAAGGGTGCATCACTGTAGGGGGGGGGTACTCCTGGGGAAAGAAGGGAAAGGGAGGGAGGAAGGGAGAGAGGGAGGAGTGGAGAGGAAGGGAGAGGGAGGGAGAGGAGGGGAGGGGGGTTCAAGGGAGAGGGAGGGAGGAAGGGAGGGGGAAGAGGGAAAGAGGGAGGGAAGGGGGGGGGGGGGGGGGGGGGGGGGGAGAAGGGAGGGATCGGGGAGGAGAGGATGGAGGGGAGGCGGGTTCACACTAAACCTCTGCTGACTGTACCACATAGGGAGGGAAAGAGAAGTGAGGGAGATTGGAAGGGAGAGAAACGGAGGGAAGGAGAGAAGTGAGGGAGACAGGGAAGGAAAGGAAAGGAGAAAGGGAGAAGAAGGGAGGGAGGAGGGAGGGAGGGAGGAAGGGAGAGAAGAGGGAGGGAGGAGGGAGGGAGGGGGAAGAGGGAAGGAGGGAGGGAAGGGGGGGGGGAGGAGGGGAGGGAGAAGAGGGAGAGCGAGGGAGGAGGGAGGGAGGGGGAAGGAAAGGAGGGAGGAAGGGGAGGAAGGGAGGGAGGGAAAGGAGAGGAGAGGAGAGGAAAGGAGAGGAGAGGAGAGGAGAGGAAGGGAGGAGGGAGGGAGGGAGGGAGGAAGGGAGAGAAGAGGAGAGGAAAGGGAGGGAGGAGGGAGGGAGGGGGAAGAGGGAAGGAGGGAGGGAAGGGGGGGGGGGGAGGGGGGGGGGGGAGAAGAGGGAAGGAGGAGAGGAAAGGAAAGGAGGGAGGAAGGGAAGGAAGGGAGGGAGGGAAAGGAGAGGAGATAAGAGGAAAGGAGAGGAGAGGAGAGGAGAGGGAGGGAGGAGGGAGGGAGGGAGAAGGAGGGAGGGAGGGAGATTTGAAAGCACCCCTCACAGCAAAGGGGACCGTGGCACAACAGAGGCTATATTAATTCCTATGACAACATCGCCCCCTGCTGCATTTTTTCGCACATCACTTCTATTGCACCACAGTACCCCCAAACATCCTGCAGGAGGCGCCCTCAACCTTCTAACAACACGTGCACCATTACGTAGCACGCCAGCCCACGTGCCCTCTCAATTTTAACCCCAACACCCAGAATCCCCTGCACCGAATTGTAGTTCGTCTTGCAGGCCGGCTTCCTGCAGACGTCATCCCCGAAACTACGTCACGTCCGCCATTTCTGAGATCTCGTTGGACACCAGAATAGCAACACGCGAGGCTTCGTCACGGGACTTCATTTGTTTACAAAATTATCTGTTTCATTCATTCATTCCTAACCTCCTAAACAACTCATCCCCATTCTCTTTCATACAACGCCACAATCACACACATACTCTCATCCAACATTATAATAACCTTCAGCCCTGGGCAGCTCAACACAGCATGTAGCCCCGCCCGGTAGCTTTCCAGCCACCCGACACGATGCTATAAGCTCCACCGGCTCCCAGCATCACCCGTTAGCTTGTAGCCTAGCTTTAGCATGTATCCAGCCTGCTCCAGCATAACACTAGCCCACGGGTTCCAACGGCAACTTTCTATCACGGTTTCCGCCGCACCTCGTGACGCTAAATGTTAAGCTGGCGCATCAGTGTCCTATCACACCGAATTAATGCATATCTCAATTTACATCCCTTACCCATATTTTTATACATTTCTACACAGGTCTCTATTAGCCCCGCTACTAAACAGTGCTTTATATACTAACTCATAATGCTTCTAAGTGCCTTTCTTTTAATTTTTTTTTAAGCGCAGTTTCAACAAGTGCTCCATCCCAAGGCTTACTTTCTACTTTTTACCCCCACCAACCCTCTTCTCAGCCTCTCTATCTTTGACATTCAAGCATCGTTGAGGAGACTATACGTCTCGCACTCAATCGACCAAATGCCTTCCTATGAATCCGTACAAATTGGCGAATTCTATAAGCAGATTAACGTCAGGCCACCATATATCAGATCCGTCTCAAAACGTCTTTTTAAACTCGTCCGTACATGCGTGCCGATTCTAAGAGTGAAGTTCGTGATTGATAGCACGGAAAAAGCAATTTACCTTTCTGACGACGCGGCCGAACGAACACAATCTAGTCTATTACATTTATGATTGAGTCCTGTTCCAACTGCCCGCGTCCTTCCTCCGACTCCCAGCATCTAACTCTTCATCACAACAGCTGATGCCAGTCCAGTCATGTGAGAACTGGAGCCAAACGTCGGCTGTTTCGATGTCATTAGGTGCCTTGTTACAACCCCCAGTCCATGGCTGCCCACCCAGCATCCCCCTAAACCCATCTCTCATGACGCAACTTACCGTCTATTCTCCGCCGGCGTTTGGATGTCCGTAGAGTAGAGTGTAGACAGTCGTTGAAAACGTCGTTGCTCTGCCAGATGAGAGATTTGTCTTCGAAGGATGGTATAGTGGATTTTCAGCTCAGGAAAACGGCTCCAGATTGACGTGTATTTCTAATCGTATAGTGGATCTCTTTCTAGTATCTCGGCTGTTGTACTCACACGTTCTGTTCAATTGTCTTATAAATGATTTGGAGTCGGAGCCAGGCGCTAAGGTACAAAGACAGTCTGGCCGTCGTTTATTGGAAGATCCAAACAGCTTAAAGTTCTTGTCAACTTTTCGTATTCTATAACAGCATCTGCAGCACGTCTCGATTGGATAGGTTTTCAGCGCTTGGTGAGGTCTTCTCAAGATGCTTTCTCCGTGCGTCCTCGTGGTCTGCTCCTGGTCTCCGTGGGTGTCTCTCATGTCTCGATCCTGTGGTAGATATAGGGACTCGACAACCCATCCCCCAGTGGTCGAGTCTCCGCTCCGTGATGTCACAGAAGGAGACTCCGATCCCTATTTTTCATTGGTTTAACACGATCTCTTAACCAAATAAGGAAGGGACATCTATTTCAACCGTTCTCCTTCCTTCTACTGAAATGGACTAAACCTTTATTATTTGATTGACTAAATGAATGAATAATTTGCTCACAGATTTGCAGAATGGGTACAACACAGCACAAGCACACAACTTTGCCAAAGGGATTTAGATTAGCAAAATCCCTCTTTGGAAAGTTTACATCAGGATCACCCATTTTCAATTCCTAGTATTAGCATTTTTCTTACTAAATGGACACACTCTACTTTGCTAAATGCTTTTTACTGTTACATTCCAGATTGTGCTAGACTATCTAACTCTTATAGTATAATTCAGATTTAGATCATTGTGGCCACAGTTTCCTTTATAACAACCTGTATAATGTTTGATGCAAAACTCCATATCTAATTAATGTATTAGGAGAAAGGATAACAGTTTGTTTTAATCTTACTTTATCTTAATTTAAATTCTAAATCCTGTGTTATTTAATTTAGTCTCTCGCTGGTAATGGTCTTTAACTATTAGTCCTAAATTAACTAGAATTCTATTTCTTTGACAATGATATGTTTTCTCCAATTTTGAGAGGAACCTATGTGGTGTTTCCCTTTAGCAGTGATCAATTAGTCTCCTTTTTAGTGTCATTGTGCTTGTACTTTCTTGATTTGTCTCCTATAGTTATCTGTTGCTTAATAACTTGCTTATTTTAGAGTCTTAACTTTCTGCATTTTTTAAGTCATTAACTGTTTTAGACCAGCTGCTAAGTTATTTCCTCCTGGCCTTCTATCTCCTACTCACATCTAAACCACCAACTGTCTTTCTAAGGAATGCGACCCTGTAACCATCTATCTGTCTTCCTGGCAGAAGACTTAAACTGTCACCAGAGGAGAATAGCACCATGGTTTGGTCTGTTTCTACCCTAAAATACACCAACCCCTCCTCCTGGTGTCGGAGGGGTAGGTTTTTATGGCGTTACTAACCTCGCTAGGGGGGATGTGGGGACACAGTTATTTCAACCATTAACCAAAAATGCATTCCTTGCTGTTTGCTTTTGACTCGAGCGTCTTATTCTATAGCTATGACCCTGTGTCTCCTTAAAACCCTTACTTGTACCATACTTTTTTGATTCAATTAATTTACGACACTAGTTACTTCAGAAAGTAACTATTGTGTTACTTTCAAGATTTTTTTTTACATAAACAACATACACAAATCTAAACTATTTTAATGTTGCTGTGGGACAAAGTGAGACTAGCCTCCAATCAAATGCCATGTAGGCTATGTAGATATTATAATTACTATGTTTATATAGTGGATCATAAAAATACAAACAGTATAGATGTTTTGGAACTTTTGATATGTATTGCCCCTCAACAGGCCACAACTGGGCAACATTAAATTATGCTTGTTAAGCACTATACCAAAAATAAATAACAAATATATACTGATTGATTGAACATTTTAATGAACAGATTGCAGAATGGGTACAATACAGTACGGCTCAATACACACAATTGTTAAGGGGATGCAGACCAGAGAAAGAGTTTCGTCTTGTTTACATCAGGGTCCCCCATTTTCAATTCATGACATTTATGACGAAAGTCTTTCTCTGGTCTGCATCCCCTTAACAATTGTATGTATTGAGCTGTACTGTACTGTACCCATTCTGCAATCTGTTAATAAACTTTTCAATCAATCAATCAATGACATACACAACATACAGATATAAGAATCTAATCGAATCATCTAAACTAATCTAATCATGACATTTAAGACATGCATGCAGCATGACATACATAGATATAATATCTCTGAGCACCTGAAGCCTGTGCTATTAAACCAGGAAGTGCAGCACTGTTGATAAGGCTGTCAGCACTGCAGTAGGGCCACTCAGTGCCCTGCGCTGCAAAGAGTGAACACAAAACGCTCATGGACCCGCGGTCTCATGTTGACTTGAGTCGCTTGTGTTGTTCGTTGGATTCGTTTTTGGGCTCAAAACGTACACTACACGGACCGCGGTCTCATGCTGACTGATCAGTGATCGCTTGTCTTGTCGCGCTGTGTGTCAGACTCTGGATGCTTTAGACACCCGCCCACCTCTACCTCTGATTGGCTTACCATGACATTGTATTCAACCTCAGCCAATCGTCAGCATGTATGCTTGGCTCGCGCACTGTCCACTAAACAAGGAAGAACATTATTATTGCCTCTCGGCGCAGAGATATGTCTGATGAAAGAAACAGGTTCATTCATAGTAAACGCGCCGCATTTTTTTGGAGTAACGGTAACGACGTTATTAAGATTGGAAGAGTAATCCGTTAGATTACTCGTTACTGAAAAAACGAACGCCGTTTGTAACGAAGTTACTTATAGCGCCGTTATTCCCATCACTGGATATATGCAATATGACGCTGAGCGTCACTAGTATTAACAGAACTTGGTTATAGTCATAACCTATCGTTCATGCTTCTAGGGTTTTCTCTGTCTTTAGTGCTATGGTTTTTCTTGTTGTTTTCAACTGCTAGGCAGTGGTGGTTATTTTGGGGATTTTTACCCAGTTATTTTATACTGGTGTTTTGTGTTTCCTACAGTTTTTATTTTAATTTATTTTATTCTTGTGGTTCCCCCACTCTCTCTCATCGCTCAGCGGCTCCAGTGGTTAACCCTTTGGGGTAACTTTAAGATTCCCCTTTGTGTGTGTCTGCGTGTGTGTCCTACACCCCCCCCCCCCCATCCTGACACCAGATAAGCTTTGCTTCTTTCTGTCCCTTCTCGAACAAAACCCTTTGTCCCTTTTTAGTTTTTGTTATTTTTTGTTATTACAAATGTGTGTGTTTGTTTTATGGTTGAAATGTTCGAGATAAATAAAGATCAGATCAAATCAAATCAAATCTGGAAAAGATATGTACACCGATATGTATCAGGTGGTTAAGCAGGGGGTTTTAATGTTATGGCTGATTTGGTGTATGTCAAACTGCAATGTTTTTGTTTCCACATGTTGGTCCATCATTTACAGGAGTTACCAGCAAGAAAACAACATGCAATGAATGACAGGGAATACCTTTGTGCTGCACTGCTCGCCTTTTGTGTCCGTCCAGATGTTTTAGGACCTTGTTCCTAACTGTTGGATTAAACACACCAGGCTTGTTTTAGGACCTTGTTCCTAACTGTTGGATTAAACACACCAGGCTTGTTTTAGGACCTTGTTCCTAACTGTTGGATTAAACACACCAGGCTTGTTTTAGGACCTTGTTCCTAACTGTTGGATTAAACACACCAGGCTTGTTTTAGGACCTTGTTCCTAACTGTTGGATTAAACACACCAGGCTTGTTTTAGGACCTTGTTCCTAACTGTTGGATTAAACACACCAGGCTTGTTTTATGACCTTGTTCCTAACTGTTGGATTAAACACACCAGGCTTGTTTTATGACCTTGTTCCTACCTGTTGGATTAAACACACCAGGCTTGTTTTATGACCTTGTTCCTAACTGTTGGATTAAACACACCAGGCTTGTTTTAGGACCTTGTTCCTAACTGTTGGATTAAACACACCAGGCTTGTTTTAGGACCTTGTTCCTAACTGTTGGCTTAAACACACCAGGCTTGTTTTAGGACCTTGTTAATAACTGTTGGATTAAACACACCAGGCTTGTTTTAGGAGCTTGTTAATAACTGTTGGATTAAACACACCAGGCTTGTTTTAGGACCTTGTTCCTAACTGTTGGATTAAACACACCAGGCTTGTTTTAGGACCTTGTTCCTAACTGTTGGATTAAACACACCAGGCTTGTTTTAGGACCTTGTTCCTAACTGTTGGATTAAACACACCAGGCTTGTTTTAGGACCTTGTTCCTAACTGTTGGATTAAACACACCAGGCTTGTTTTAGGACCTTGTTCCTAACTGTTGGCTTAAAAACACCAGGCTTGTTTTAGGACCTTGTTAATAACTGTTGGATTAAACACACCAGACTTGTTTTAGGAGCTTGTTAATAACTGTTGGATTAAACACACCAGGCTTGTTTTAGGACCTTGTTCCTAACTGTTGGATTAAACACACCAGGCTTGTTTTACGACCTTGTTCCTAACTGTTGGATTAAACACACCAGGTGTAACTGAGGGGTACAATTCCCTGACTGTATTACTAGATATGATACTTACTACCACTACCTTTGTACTTAATATTCGGCCACCCAGTACACGGCATAAATATATTATCATGAACACTCTCACGTAGATGAAACGGATCCAACACAAATGTACGAATTAGAAACAGGTCTTTATTTTCTACACAGCGATGGTGTGTAGAATAAGCACTTAATCACTTAATTACATTTATGAATTGAAATAGTATGCACTTTTATGGCAAGGAGTATTCGTCGGTATATCAATAGAGAATGTCCAATCTCTGAAGGCGCAGGTGGTAAATATACGACCTGGAATAGTTAAGGAATAACAGCAATGATACTTTAATGATTATACTAGATACACTAGAGGGGGTTAATCCGGTCGCTTGTAAGCCGACAGGAGTAGGGGGGGGGGGGGGGGGGTAGAATCCGGCTGCCTCGTCCGGCCAAGAGTATCCCAGGTGAACCCACTGTAGTGCCGTTCAATGCGCCGGCGATCCTTGGACCACAGATGAAAGCAGGTGGACTCTTTGTGGGCCGGCTCTCTCCGGTCCACGGGGGAGAGACGTGAAGCGACCTCGTCTTGCAGAGCGTCTCCTCACCTTGCGTCCTCTCCAGGGGGGGGGGTTCCAACACACGGCAGTGTCGGGGGTCTTTATCCATGGAATAATCAAAGTATCCAAAGCATAATCCGTGCCTGGGAAGGCGGGCTGTCGTCGGTAGAATAATCCGGTATACAGGTCCACTCGCTCGTCGGCTCTGGGGCTCCTCGGGTGCAGCTTCACATAGGGTCAACCACCCTGGGTAAGCAGCCAGTTCTCTGCCCGAAACGATGGGGTACTGACTACGGTAGTATTCTCACCGCACGAAGCACTATATATTAACAGACTATTATTAGCTTAATAGACTACGTCCAACTCGACGATATAGTGCCAAATATGACTATTCAAATATTAATATACACGATGTCTCAATACCGATGGTAGGCGAACTTGGCCTTACTCCCACACGTGGCGTCGCGGGGAGGCTTTACGTCTGTGACTCTATTGGAGGGTAAGAAACTGGACTGAAAAGAAAGTCCTACTTTAGTAGCGCAGTATATATACGCACTATGAACAAATAGTCCCATTAGTGGTGCGGTAGCCAAATTCCTACGCGGAACTGGGACTTGTTCGTACATGTCGAGTGGCACGCTTGAACTGGGTCTGAGGGGTATGGCAGCCTGGCACCAAGGTCTCGACCAATAGTAGAATGGAGACTATTATGGGATGTTCAGTAGGCTAGAATGGATATTCAATGCATATTGTACAAGGAATATACAAGGGATATCAGGGAATATTAGAGAATATACAAATACAATTAAATATATATATATAAATAAATATATATATTCGGTTTAATCTGGCCCTTCACAACACCAGGCTTGTTTTAGGACCTTGTTCCTAACTGTTGGCTTAAACACACCAGGCTTGTTTTAGGACCTTGTTATTAACTGTTGGATTAAACACACCAGGCTTGTTTTAGGAGCTTGTTAATAACTGTTGGATTAAACACACCAGGCTTGTTTTAGGACCTTGTTCCTAACTGTTGGATTAAACACACCAGGCTTGTTTTAGGACCTTGTTCCTAACTGTTGGATTAAACACACCAGGCTTGTTTTAGGACCTTGTTCCTAACTGTTGGATTAAACACACCAGGCTTGTTTTAGGACCTTGTTCCTAACTGTTGGATTAAACACACCAGGCTTGTTTTAGGACCTTGTTCCTAACTGTTGGATTAAACACACCAGGCTTGTTTTATGACCTTGTTCCTAACTGTTGGATTAAACACACCAGGCTTGTTTTATGACCTTGTTCCTACCTGTTGGATTAAACACACCAGGCTTGTTTTATGACCTTGTTCCTAACTGTTGGATTAAACACACCAGGCTTGTTTTAGGACCTTGTTCCTAACTGTTGGATTAAACACACCAGGCTTGTTTTAGGACCGTGTTCCTAACTGTTGGCTTAAATACACCAGGCTTGTTTTAGGACCTTGTTAATAACTGTTGGATTAAACACACCAGGCTTGTTTTAGGAGCTTGTTAATAACTGTTGGATTAAACACACCAGGCTTGTTTTAGGACCTTGTTCCTAACTGTTGGATTAAACACACCAGGCTTGTTTTAGGACCTTGTTCCTAACTGTTGGATTAAACACACCAGGCTTGTTTTAGGACCTTGTTCCTAACTGTTGGATTAAACACACCAGGCTTGTTTTAGGACCTTGTTCCTAACTGTTGGATTAAACACACCAGGCTTGTTTTAGGACCTTGTTCCTAACTGTTGGCTTAAAAACACCAGGCTTGTTTTAGGACCTTGTTAATAACTGTTGGATTAAACACACCAGACTTGTTTTAGGACCTTGTTCCTAACTGTTGGATTAAACACACCAGGCTTGTTTTACGACCTTGTTCCTAACTGTTGGATTAAACACACCAGGCTTGTTTTAGGACCTTGTTCCTAACTGTTGTCTTAAACACACCAGGCTTGTTTTAGGACCTTGTTATTAACTGTTGGATTAAACACACCAGGCTTGTTTTAGGAGCTTGTTAATAACTGTTGGATTAAACACACCAGGCTTGTTTTAGGACCTTGTTCCTAACTGTTGGATTAAACACACCAGGCTTGTTTTAGGACCTTGTTCCTAACTGTTGGATTAAACACACCAGGCTTGTTTTAGGACCTTGTTCCTAACTGTTGGATTAAACACACCAGGCTTGTTTTAGGACCTTGTTCCTAACTGTTGGATTAAACACACCAGGCTTGTTTTAGGACCTTGTTCCTAACTGTTGGATTAAACACACCAGGCTTGCAGAAAGGGTAACGTTATGCTGTGCAGCAGTTGCCACATCTTTCCAGCTGAGGAATGATTCCCCTCATCTGAACTGTAATGTGTAGGTCTAACTAGAGTAGAGTAGATTACAGTACAGTAATGTGTAGGTCTAACTAGAGTAGAGTAGATTACAGTACAGTACAGTAATGTGTAGGTCTAACTAGAGTAGAGTAGATTACAGTATAGTAATGTGTAGGCCTAACTAGAGTAGAGTAGATTACAGTACAGTAATGTGTAGGCCTAACTAGAGTAGAGTAGATTACAGTACAGTAATGTGTAGGTCTAACTAGAGTAGAGTAGATTACAGTACAGTAATGTGTAGGCCTAACTAGAGTAGAGTAGATTACAGTACAGTGTAATGTGTAGGCCTAACTAGAGTAGAGTAGATTACAGTACAGTAATGTGTAGGTCTAACTAGAGTAGAGTAGATTACAGTACAGTGTAATGTGTAGGCCTAACTAGAGTAGAGTAGATTACAGTATAGTAATGTGTAGGTCTAACTAGAGTAGAGTAGATTACAGTACAGTACAGTAATGTGTAGGTCTAACAAGAGTAGAGTAGATTACAGTACAGTACAGTAATGTGTAGGCCTAACTAGAGTAGAGTAGATTACAGTACAGTACAGTAATGTGTAGGCCTAACTAGAGTAGAGTAGATTACAGTACAGTACAGTAATGTGTAGGCCTAACTAGAGTAGAGTAGATTACAGTACAGTACAGTAATGTGTAGGCCTAACTAGAGTAGAGTAGATTACAGTACAGTATTGATTGATTGATTGAAAACTTTATTAACAGATTGCAGAATGGGTACAGTACAGTACAGCTCAATACATACAATTGTTAAGGGGATGCAGACCAGAGAAAGACTTTCATCTTGTTTACATCAGGGTCCCCCATTTTCAATTCATCATAACATATATGACCTACATGACATTAAGGCTGTCCCCGAACCCTGTTTTTAGGGTTCGAACGTTCGCCAGGGTTTATCGAACGAACGTTCGTTTTTTTTTTAAATTTTAATTAAATTATTTTTTTAATAATAATTATTTTTTTCATTTTTTTAATAATAATTTTTATTTTTTTTATTGTATTATTATAGATCCTACGGAGGGCGGCATTGCATAGTCTATTGGTGAAAAACATGTTGTTTACAGTGGTGGCTGTTCATGTAAACATGTAATAAACAAGCTACTGCACCAAAGTTACTACTTATGATAAACAATAGCCCTTGGACACTGCAGTCACGTAAGGGGCTAGATAAACAAAGGCATTCGTTTTGTGGCATTAACGTTATATAGTTAGTGTTACACGTTCAATAACAGGTATTCACTCTTGGTCGACGGGAAGGGGAGAGGCGCGCGCCTCGGCTCCTCAACAGACCCGTCCACCGTCTACCTCGGAAAGGGGGACGGCAGAGAGACAGAGAGACACCGGCGCGGGGGTCCCGCCGGGCTCCCAACATGCCTGCCGCCCGTCCGCCCTCGGCCAGAGTTGTTTCCAACGCAACCACCTCCCGCCATGAAGCTCACGCTCCGTGGTCGAAAAAGGCTGGTATTCATTAATGATCCTTCCGCAGGTTCACCTATGGAAACCTTGTTACGACTTTTACTTCCTTGGCGGGGAGCTAACGCTACGTTAATGCTTCTCGCAAGCAGATCAATGGCGGCATTGCCGGAAGTAAAAAAATAATAAACGCTTGCCGATTGGTGGTAACAGCAGAGGCGGGTGCAAGCGGTGTGACGTAATTGGCAGAATCGCCTGTCATTCAATCAAAATTGTTCTATTGCATTGGTTGAGACTAGAGCTCTGGTTGAGTATCCAGCAACAGCCCGGCAGAGACCATACTGGTTGAGCCGAGCATAGATATATATAGAACCCAGGTGGCCAGCATACTCGGCCCAATTCCGGCTACCGGTCGGCACACTCGGCATATGTCCGGCACGGCACGCCAACGATGAGCCGGATCTGGCTCGGTAATGGTTGCCGGGGCAGAGCCGACTCGGGCTCGCCAAAGATAAACCGGCTCTGGCCCGGCTCTGGTTGCCGGGGCAGAGCCGACTCGGGCTCGCCAAAGCTAAACCGGCTCTGGCCCGGCAATGGTTGCCGTGCCCGAGCCGACTCGGGCTCGCCAAAGATAAACCGGCTCTGGCCCGGCAATGGTTGCCGGGGCAGAGCCGACTCGGGCTCGCCAAAGATAAACCGGCTCTGGCCCGGCTCTGCTTGCCGGGGCAGAGCCGACTCAGGCTCGCCAAAGATAAACCGGCTCTGGCCCGGCTCGGCTTGCCGTGCCAGAGCCGACTCAGGCTCGCCAAAGATAAACCGGCTCTGGCACGGCAATGGTTGCCGGGGCAGAGCCGACTCGGGCTCGCCAAAGATAAACCGGCTCTGGCCCGGCAATGGTTGCCGGGGCAGAGCCGAAGTTTCAGTCAAGCGACGCCGCCCCCACACACAACAGCGGTGTGATTGGCAGAATCGACTGTCAATCAAAATTGTTACCGTTGAGACCACCGCAACAAGTGAATACAGCTGTACTGTACCCACTCTGCAGTCTGTAAATAAAGCTTTCAATCAATCAATCAATCAATCAATCAGACAAATGCATAGAAAAGCCCTTATTATAACCAAATAACAAAAGATTATATTATTGTTTATGAAAATGTTTTAGCCCTATGCTTGCCTATTATTTTAATGGCAACAAATAAAATAATAATAATAAAATTAATAAATAAAATGTTGATTTTGTTGTTGAGCGTGTTGATGTAGCCTCATAAAGCTAACAAGAGTATATGTAATACTGTGGTTATGGCCTCTATAGTTAGCAGCTCATAGCTAACATAATACTGTGGTTAAGGCCTGCAGCAGCTCAATAGCTAACATAACAACACTGTAGTTAAGGCCTTTAACCAGCAGCTCAGTAGCTAACATAACAACACTTTAGTTAAGGCCTTTAACCAGCAGCTCAGTAGCTAACATAACAACTGTGGTTAAGGCCTTTAAATAGCTGCACTCATAGGAGCCTGCATGTTGATGTAGCCTCATAAAGCTAATATTATAGCTGCACTCATAGGATGTTGATGTAGCCTCATAAAGCTGCATATGCTGCACTCATAGGAGCGTGTTGATGTAGCCTCATAAAGCTAACAAGAGTATATGTAATACTGTGGTTATGGCCTCTATAGTTAGCAGCTCATAGCTAACATAATACTGTGGTTAAGGCCTGCAGCAGCTCAGTAGCTAACATAACAACACTGTAGTTAAGGCCTTTAACCAGCAGCTCAGTAGCTAACATAACAACACTGTAGTTAAGGCCTTTAACCAGCAGCTCAGTAGCTAACATAACAACTGTGGTTAAGGCCTTTAAATAGCTGCACTCATAGGAGCCTGCATGTTGATGTAGCCTCATAAAGCTAATATTATAGCTGCACTCATAGGATGTTGATGTAGCCTCATAAAGCTGCATATGCTGCACTCATAGGAGCGTGTTGATGTAGCCTCATAAAGCTAACAAGAGTATATGTAATACTGTGGTTATGGCCTCTATAGTTAGCAGCTCATAGCTAACATAATACTGTGGTTAAGGCCTGCAGCAGCTCAGTAGCTAACATAACAACACTGTAGTTAAGGCCTTTAACCAGCAGCTCAGTAGCTAACATAACAACACTGTAGTTAAGGCCTTTAACCAGCAGCTCAGTAGCTAACATAACAACTGTGGTTAAGGCCTTTAACCTGTGGTTAAGGCCTTTAACCGCAGCTCAGTACGCTAACATAACAATACTGGTTACTGATTTATTATTTACATTGAAAAGATACAGAGATAATTTGTTAAAGCTGGACCAGCACACTAGGTTAGTAAATCCTAGGCCCCAGATTCAGATTCCTTTATTTAGCCATTTGTGTAAAACACATTGGTAATTGTTGCAGCAATACAGTGTATGCATTTCCTTTCTTTTTTCACAGAAAACAACACCAACACAGACAAGAAACGAAACAGTGCAGTGGGGGATTAATCAATAAATACATATATATATATAAAGTGAAGAGTGCAGGGATCCAGTACGGACTAGTGCAGTGCAGTCAGTGTCATTGTGCCAGTGTCACTTGGGGGCAGAGGGGGGAGGGGGGGGGGGGGGGGGTACCGAGGGGGGGGGGGGGGGGACCTGAGGCATTGATCAGCCTGGCGGCTGAGGGGAAGAAGTTCAGTCTGTGTCGAGCTTTCACAGCCTTTGGGATCCTCAGCCTTCTCCCAGAGGGGAGCAGGGTGAAGAGGCTGTGACCCTCTGCTAAAGCTCCACTCCTGCACTAAAGTCGGGGATTCAGTTGGACTCAGATCTGCTGCGTTCCCCCCTACCTGGTGACAGTGTACATCTCATAAAGTAGGGATAATCCACCCTGCTACACAAACATCTCAAAACAAACTGGTCAGACTACTGCTTGACCTTACTTCTAGAACCCACCTCGCCCCTGCCCACGTGACAACCTAGGATGGCTTAGAGTAGACGACAGAGTACAGCAACTTGCAATGGGCCTGTCTACAAGATACATACACGACCAAGGTATATGTGTACATGTCAAAATACTTCCCAAAGGTCAGTGAATACCACGACCACAACACCATGGGAGCTCCACAAATCATGTTAAACCCAGATTCGGCTCAAACAGGGACTAAACACATTTCGCAATTATGCCACATCAATGTGGAACGCCCTACCCAAAGATGTAAAGGAATGTGAATCACTACCCACTTTCAAAACACTCTCAAAGAACACCTACGGGAGACTGCAATTCGAAACTGGCCCCTGTAAATGTCCTAACCCAACCCCCTCCAATGTACAGTAAAGTACCAAACATGGTTTTGTCAATATTCCAATGTACAGTTGTGCTTGTGCAGTTGTACAGTGCCCCCCCCCACCCCTCCTACCCCCCCCCCACCTATAATGTACGGTTCTACGTCAAATATATACTCTCTTTTCTAGACTCTTTTTGTATCACAAACAGTAGGCCTACTGTATTTGCAAATCTGGTATGTCATAAATGTATAGAAGTGTCTATCTGTATGTCACATGTCATGTTATGATGAATTGAAAATGGGGGTCCCTGATGTAAACAAGACGAACGTCTTTCTCTGGTCTGCATGCCCTTAACAATTGTATGTATTGAGCTGTACTGTATTGTACCCATTCTGCAATCTGTTAATAAAGTTTTCAATCAATCAATCAATCAATCAATCAATCAATCAATCAATCAATCAAAACCAACATTTTCACTGTAAAGTATATAAAAACGAAGTTATTGAACTTTAAACTTGAAACAAATACTATACTGCCTATAATTTGTTAAAGATGTATTAATTCGAACATTATTTCATATTATTTTACTTGAAAAGAGAGCTATTATTATTATTATTATTATTATTATTATTATTATTATTATTATTATTATTATTATTATTATTATTATTATTATTATTATTATTATTATTATTATTATTATTATTATTATTATTATTATTAGTATTATTAGTATTATTTTAAGTTATTCTTGTGCCATTGAGATTTGTCAGAGAGATTGTAGGCATAAAGCAAGTTGATTGAGTAACTGTTATATAAAATAATATAAATAATAATTGTCATTTGGCAACACTGACTAACAGCTGCGTTGCATTGTGGGGGGGGGGGATCCCCACAATGCATTGTGGTTTTTGAAATTTTGAATTGACGCGCGTCGCGCGCGGCACAGTCAGACCAGACCAGTATGACACGGTTGCATTTCTTCTCATCTCAGGTAATTTATGCAGATATTTTTGATTATTTATAAGTAATACCGCTAATATAAATGAGTGCTGTTTAGTCTGTGTTTCAGTGAGTGTAGCGCGAGCTCACGTTAGCTACTAGCTCTACATACACTGAGTGTAGCGCGAGGCCGCGAGCTCACGTTAGCTATATAGGCTACATACACTGAGTGTAGCGCGAGCTCACGTTAGCTACTAGCTCTACATACACTGAGTGTAGCGCGAGGCCGCGAGCTCACGTTAGCTATATAGGCTACATACCATAGATATCTATAGAACACAGATATCTATAGATATCTATGCTACATACACTGAGTGTAGCGCGAGCTCACGTTAGCTATATAGGCTACATACACTGCTACAGGCAGAGCCTCACGTTGTCACCAACTGTTCTCATCTCAGGTAATTGTGCAACACATATATAGGCTACATACACTGCTACAGGCAGAGCCTCACGTTGTCACCAACTGTTCTCATCTCGGGTAATTGTGCAACACATATATTTTATTATTTATAAGTAATGCGTGCTGCTGATATAAATGCTGTTTAGTCTGTGTTTCAGTGACTAGTCTACTGTAACGTTATTTGCTCGATATTATGAAACTGGCGGGATCTGTAATAGAAGCACTACTGCTAGCAGGCCTAGACTGTAGAATACTGACGTTAGCTAACCAATGCATATCACGCAGATCTTTCATGGTTTAATTTAATTATAAAATATATAATTTCATTGTTAATGTAGCAAATACTGTTACAGTGCTGTCTCTCAACAACGACATGAAAGCAGAAGACAGCTCAATAACAACTACCCGTATACTTCAAGTGGTTGTGGTTTTTATTGTGTGTGTGACTGTGTATATATAATATATACTTTTTAATCTGGGACATCATTTTCAAAGAGTCATCATGTAATGCCTTCCCTCTCTCTCTCCCAAGACGGTCAAGATCTACCAAGTCTTCAAGATCTTCAAGTGGTCATGCTTGTAAGTGATGTATACAATGTTTTATTGTGTGTGTGACTGTGTATATATATACTTTTCAATCTGGGACTTTCATTTCAACAGCTGGAAAGGGTCATCCTGTGTTGATGGATGCTACAGTATGTAGATGTGCATGACATGGACTAAATTAGAGGTCCTAGATATGCAAAATAATATTGAGAATCACTGGCCTTAGACTATCTACTAACGTATTCTCGCTCTCTCTAGGTTCATGGCCACTAATGACTTCAGACCTTCAGAAGGACAGTATGCTGGATGAGGAAGGTCTTGGCCATGCTGCGATGGCTCCTAGAAGACAAGAACGGAGAGGTGCTGGACCTGGCTGTCAAATGGTTTGTAATGCTAGAGTATATTTTATGTAGATGTGCATGACATGGACTAAATTAGAGGTCCTAGATATGCAAAATAATATTGAGAATCACTGGCCTTAGACTATCTACTAACGTATTCTCGCTCTCTCTAGGTTCATGGCCACTAATGACTTCAGACCTTCAGAAGGACAGTATGCTGGATGAGGAAGGTCTTGGCCATGCTGCGATGGCTCCGAGAAGACAAGAACGGAGAGGTGCTGGACCTGGCTGTCAAATGGTTTGTAATGCTACAGTATATTTTATGTAGATGTGCATGACATGGACTAAATTAGAGGTCCTAGATATGCAAAATAATATTGAGAATCACTGGCCTTAGACTATCTACTAACGTATTCTCGCTCTCTCTAGGTTCATGGCCACTAATGACTTCAGACCTTCAGAAGGACAGTATGCTGGATGAGGAAGGTCTTGGCCATGCTGCGATGGCTCCTAGAAGACAAGAACGGAGAGGTGCTGGACCTGGCTGTCAAATGGTTTGTAATGCTAGAGTATATTTTATGTAGATGTGCATGACATGGACTAAATTAGAGGTCCTAGATATGCAAAATAATATTGAGAATCACTGGCCTTAGACTATCTACTAACGTATTCTCGCTCTCTCTAGGTTCATGGCCACTAATGACTTCAGACCTTCAGAAGGACAGTATGCTGGATGAGGAAGGTCTTGGCCATGCTGCGATGGCTCCTAGAAGACAAGAACGGAGAGGTGCTGGACCTGGCTGTCAAATGGTTTGTAATGCTACAGTATATTTTATGTAGATGTGCATGACATGGACTAAATTAGAGGTCCTAGATATGCAAAATAATATTGAGAATCACTGGCCTTAGACTATCTACTAACGTATTCTCGCTCTCTCTAGGTTCATGGCCACTAATGACTTCAGACCTTCAGAAGGACAGTATGCTGGATGAGGAAGGTCTTGGCCATGCTGCGATGGCTCCTAGAAGACAAAAACGGAAAGGTGCTGGACCTGGCTGTCAAATGGTTTGTAATGCTAGAGTATATTTTATGTAGATGTGCATGACATGGACTAAATTAGAGGTCCTAGATATGCAAAATAATATTGAGAATCACTGGCCTTAGACTATCTACTAACGTATTCTCGCTCTCTCTCTTTAGGTTCATGGCCACTAATGACTTCAGAGCTTCAGAAGGACAGTATGCGTGTAGCTTATTGCCAGCGGAAGAGTGCAAGAATGCTTCCGCATTCGTCACCGCACGCCAGTACGGTAATGCGCCTTTCCTTTCGCCCCGCTCAGACAAATGCATGTAGTACATTGCAACACAACGCAGCATTTCCGCGTACATTGCAATGAATCACTTGGAGTTTGAAAGTGATATCAGAAGAAACTACTCAACCTCGGCTGTCTTTAACTAGCAGGACGCTAGTGGGCTAGTCGCTAAAATATATATCGTTTTATATATAATTGTACCAACACAGATATTAGGCAGTACACACATTGTCCTGCAATACATACAGTGAATGCACAGCTACATTCTCCATATATTTCTATCGCTGCTGCGGTCTACAGTGAAATGCAATATTATTATTATTATTATTATTATTATTGTAAAGATTATCATTACAATCGCAGCCTGGAGAGGCAATGTTACAAGTGTACGAGGGTTGTGTGCAAAGAGCACAGCCTCTCAATTTGCACAACGTGCACAAAATAATAATTGTAATGATCTTTACAATAATAATAATATTGCATTTCACTGTAGACCGCAGCAGCGATAGAAATATATGGCGAATGTAGCTGTGCATTCACTGTACATGTATTGCAGGACAATGTGTGTACTGCCTAATATCTGTGTTGGTACAATTATATATAAAACGATATATATTTGAGCGACTAGCCCACTAGCGTGAAGGGGCTCCTTTCCTCAGAGCAGCCCGCTTGTATCACCACGCTCGGCGCTGCTGCGATGGTGCAGGAGGTTGCCTCGCTAGTGGGCTAGTCGCTCAAATATATATATCGTTTTATATATAATTGTACCAACACAGATATTAGGCAGTACACACATTGTCCTGCAATACATGTACAGTGAATGCACAGCTACATTCGCCATATATTTCTATCGCTGCTGCGGTCTACAGTGAAATGCAATATTATTATTATTGTAAAGATCATTACAATTATTATTTTGTGCACGTTGTGCAAATTGAGAGGCTGTGCTCTTTGCACACAACCCTCGTACACTTGTAACATTGCCTCCAGGCTGCGATTGTAATGATAATCTTTACAATAATAATAATAATATTGCATTTCACTATAGACCGCAGCAGCGATAGAAATATATGGCGAATGTAGCTGTGCATTCACTGTACATGTATTGCAGGACAATGTGTGTACTGCCTAATATCTGTGTTGGTACAATTATATATTTTAGCGACTAGCCCACTAGCGTCCTGCTAGTTAAAGACAGCCGCGGAAATGCTGCGTTGTGTTGCAATGTACTACATGCATTTGTCTGAGCGGGGCGAAAGGAAAGGCGCATTACCGTACTGGCGTGCGGTGACGAATGCGGAAGCATTCTTGCACTCTTCCGCTGGCAATAAGTTACACCCGGACAGTATGCTGGATGAGGAAGGTCTTGGCCATGCTGCGATGGCTCCTAGAGGACAAGAACGGAGGTGCAGGACCTGGCTGTCAAATGGTTTGTAATGCTACAGTATAAATTATTGTATTACATCACACTCACCATCAATGACTCCACCATCACCCCCTCCCCCCTAGTCCGCAACCTCTGTGTCATCCTCGACCCCACCCTCTCATTTGACCCCATGTCCGCTCCATTGTCAAAACTTCATATTTTCACCTCCGCAACATTGCCAAAATCCGTCACTGCCTCTACCCCCTGCTGCTGAATCCCTCATACACGCCTTCATCTTTTCCCTCCTGGACTACTGTAACTCCCTCCTCACTGGCATCACCTCCCGCTCCCTCCATAAACTGCAGATGGTCCAAAACTCAGTTGCCCGCCTCCTCACTAACACCCGGTCCCGCGAACACATCACTCCTGTCCTCCACTCCCTCCACTGGCTCCCGATCAAGGAACGCATTAACTTCAAAACACTACTCACCTTCAAAGCCATCCATAGCCTGGCCTCACCCTGGTCTTAAACTTTTTACACCAAGAGAACGGTGGGGAGAGAATATATACATATGATGGGGAGAGAATATATACATACAGTGGGGAGGAGACTGTACATTAGGAGGGGGTGGTTGGGAGAGAAATATACATATAATAGACAGTCTCCTCCCCACCGTATGTATATATTCTCTCCCCACCATATGTATATTTCTCTCCCACCCACCCACCCCCTCCTATTGTACAGTCTCCTCCCCACCGTATGTATATATTCTCTCCCCACCATATGTATATATTCTCTCCCCACCATATGTATATTTCTCTCCCACCCCCTCCTAATGTACAGTCTTCTCCCCACCGTATGTATATATTCTCTCCCCACCATATGTATTTTCTCTCTCACCCACCCACCCCCTCCTAATGTACAGTCTCCTCCCCACCGTATGTATATATTCTCTCCCCACCATATGTATATATTCTCTCCCCACCATATGTATATTTCTCTCCCACCCCCTCGTAATGTACAGTCTCCTCCCTACCGTATGTATATATTCTCTCCCACCCCCTCCTAATGTACAGTCTCCTCCCCACCGTATGTATATATTCTCTCCCCACCATATGTATATTTCTCTCCCACCCCCTCCTAATATACAGTCTCCTCCCCACCGTATGTATATATTCTCTCCCCACCGTATGTATATTTCTCTCCCACCCCCTCCTAATATACAGTCTCCTCCCCACCGTATGTATATATTCTCTCCCCACCGTATGTATATTTCTCTCCCACCCACCCCCTCCTAATGTACAGTCTCCTCCCCACCGTATGTATATATTTTCTCCCACCCCCTCCTAATGTACAGTCTCCTCCCCACCGTATATGTATATATTCTCTCCCCACCATATGTATATTTCTCTCCCACCCCCTCCTAATATAGTCTCCTCCCCACCGTATGTATATATTCTCTCCCCACCGTATGTATATTTCTCTCCCACCCACCCCCTCCTAATGTACAGTCTCCTCCCCACCGTATGTATATATTTTCTCCCACCCCCTCCTAATGTACAGTCTCCTCCCCACCGTATGTATATATTCTCTCCCCACCGTATGTATATTTCTCTCCCACCCACCCCCTCCTAATGTACAGTCTCCTCCCCACCGTATGTATATTCTCCCCCCAACGTATGTATATATACCGCCATCTTTCTCCCGGGTTGGTGTGATCACATGACTGACAAAGCCGTGCAGTGATAGGCCAGAAGTCAATTCGATTGCATCCAGGCGCGATTGCTTATCCTGTCTGGGTAGCCCGGATGATGGTTTTTTACATCGAATTTTATACACCGCAATTATGCATTGAATCTTTTTACATTGAATTTTATTATACATTCGAATTTTTTACATTGAATTTTTATTTCACATAGGTAAATTCGGAGCAAAAAAATTCAGATACATGATTTTCAAAGTAATTATTTTCAATGCTATAAATTCGGTGTCTGAAAAAATTCAGATACATGTTTTCAAAGTAATTATTTTCAATGCTATAAATTCGGTGTCTGATAAAATTCAAAAATCAGATACATGTTTTCAAAGTAATTATTTTCAATGCTTTAAATTTGGTGTCTGAAAAAATTCAGATACATGTTTTCAAAGTAATTATTTTCAATGCTATAAATTCAATTCAGATACATGTTTTCAAAGTAATTATTTTCAATGCTATAAATTCGGTGTCTGATCAAATTCAAATACTTCTGTCACTCATTTGCTTCCATACTGGCTCTTGTTGTATTTTGTTATCTTGCTTTCCTTCTCTCTCTTCTCTCTCTCTTCTCTCTCTCTCTTCTCTCTCTCTATCTCATCCTCTTCTCTTCTGTCGTTGAATTTGTGGTTCGTTCTTTTTATTTGCCTTTTTCACTTTTCGTGTAGGGCAGTGAGTGGAAGTCCAGTCCCCTCCACGTCGGGGACCAGCACGCCTCGCCGGGGCCGGCGACAGCTCCCCCAGACCCCCGCCACGCTGCCCCCACGTCACCTATTCCCCCGTGGTCCGTAAGGCTATGCCCACGCCTCCCGGGGTGCCCCAGGGGCGCCTCCCGGCCCGGCCCCCTGGCGCTTTTCTCCGGAGCCCCCCCCAGGGGCCTCCCCCTGCCGGCCCCCCGCCACCCCACCATGGCTCACCTCGTCAGGGTCGCCACCTGCCACCTCGCTGGGGTGACGCGGGAGGAGGGGGGTCTCCATGGAGGGCGACGGTTGCTTCTACAACCAGGACTACGAGCCACGCCACGAGCCGCCCGCCTATGAGCAGAGCCCCGCATAACATTGGGGTCTTGTGCTTGGCACTCCGAGCATGGCACTAACACTGTCACGGTTAGGAGTTTGATTCCTGCTGGGGCCACCCGTTGTGAATGATGTATACAGTCATTCCAAAGCACTTTATGTCCTAGTAATAGAGCTGTGCTATAGAGATGCTGTCATTCATTCATAACTAAACCAAAAGACATTTATAAACAACGTCTTACTAAATGCAGGCTTTCATTTACAACTGAACGGCCATATCACTCGTTTTTGTATTAATTCTCCTAAAAAAAATTGCTAAGCTAGACTAACATGAAAGTTTAAGTGAAAGTACCCACTTGAGTAAAAGTCAAAGTTTCTACTTTTAAATGTACTTAAGTAGTAAACTGAACTTTTTTTCGGACTGTCTATATTCTTCTGATAGCAGGTGTTTAATCAAAGATCCCCTGTGGGAGAAGCTGTTGCAGGGGAACAATGGGTTAATTTCATTGGAGGCTTTGTCGTTGGGTTCAGAGAGGAGGATGTGATATTTTTTTGTTAATAAATGTTTAAATATCTATTCAAGTTGTCATTTTTAACTGGAAAAAGTAGCATGTATGGGGGTAATTGTTACTTTACTTGATATTTGAGCTTCACTGCAGAATGGTGTATATTGTCTGAACTTTTTTTCTGACTGTCTATATTCTTCTGATAGCAGGTGTTTAATCAAATATCCCCTGTGGGAGAAGCTGTTGCAGGGGAACAATGGGTTAATTTCATTGGAGGCTTTGTCGTTGGGTTCAGAGAGGAGGATGTGATATTTTTTTGTTAATAAATGTTTAAATATCTATTCAAGTTGTCATTTTTAACTGGAAAAAGTAGCATGTATGGGGGTAATTGTTACTTTACTTGATATTTGAGCTTCACTGCAGAATGGTGTATATTGTGTACAATGTGCACATACACTGAGAATATATTTCAGTGAGGTAGGAGACAGCATGTAAACTTCTGAATTGTTCAATGCGGGACATGCCAATACTCCATTGGTAAAGGGAAGGGTCCTTAAATATGTGGCATTGTATTACTAATCAACCATTTCCTACTGTATTTCCGGTAATGTATGGTCATAGGCAGATAGTGGAGTAGCTCTGGCAGAATACTGGGTACACAGTAAATTCCGCAAAGTAAATTTGACTCAAACTGAGTACATTTCACTCAAACTGAGTAAAATTTCTTTACTCAGTTTGAATCAAATGTACTCAGTTTGAGTCAAATGTACTCTGCGGAATTTACTGTGTAGTACCATTGCATTGGCAGTGTCGGCTAGGCTTCGGGCAACCAAACCTGGCCCAGTGTGTGTGTGGGTCGCATCTGGGCTGCTTTAGGCAACCCGACGTTCACCGCTTCCGGCAACCCCGGACATGGCCCAGTGTACTCGGGCCGGAATCGGCCAGTCAGTCATTGCCGCCTACTCGGCCAATCCGGACGTTCACCGCTTCCGGCAACCCCGGACCTGGCCCAGTGTACTCGGGCCGGAATCGGCCAGTCAGTCATTGCCGCCTACTTGGCCGACTCTGGCAGCCGGACTTGGGCCGACTAATTTCTTCCGGCCTGCCGGATACAGGCCATTAATGGGCCGGAACTTTTTGGCCACCTGGGAACACTAGATAGCTTACCTGCGCTGCCGGCCAATGGAGAGCGACGTCACTGAACCGCCGCCATCTTACCCCAGTCAGCCTTGAGTGAGAGTGAGTGAGCTGCACAGACAAAAATACTCATAACTCGCTGAAATATTGACGGATTTACAAACGGTTTGGTTTATTACAAGCAGTATTAACGTGGCTATGATTCGTTTGTAAAAAAAACATCTTTAAAAACTTTTTTTTTTTTATAAGTATCATAACTACATCTTTGATGTTTATAGCAAACCAACCCGTTTGTAAATCCGTCAATATTTCAGCGAGTTATGAGTATTTTTGTCTGTGCAGCTCACTCACTCTCACTCAAGGCTGACTGGGGCAAGATGGCGGCGGTTCAGTGACGCTGGTGACTCCGCCTTAAGCTATCTAGTGTTCTATAGATATCTATGGAGCCAAGCGCCTCGGGGGACGCGCCGCTTCACATCGCCTCACCGTCGCGCGCCTGCTTTATTTTTTTTTCACCGAACTGTGATGTGAATGGGCCGAAGTAATGACGTCAGGAGCAGGGACTCAAGTGGTTTCATTATTGAACTCAGGTGTTGCTGATTGTGTGCGGGGATGAGACGCTGAGACTATTGATAAGCCAGTGGGACTCAGATATCGGGGTTGGAGCACGCAAGCAGTAACCAGACTCTGTTAGGGCCCGGGGGGTGGGATCGATCGTGGAGAGTTATCCACCGGCGATGAAGATAAGTTAGCCAGCCGTCCACAGGTACCGGTAGCATGAGGAGGGGAGGCTTACCCTCCTGGAGACAGATAGGGACGGGACATAGAGGGTACTGAGTTACATCGCTCCAGACATTATACTTGGAACGTCCTCGCGGACACCGGGTACGAGTACCAGGTTACAAATCAAACTACAACCTGGAGGACCACCGTGTGCCGGAGCATTCGCCCGGAGAGTTGGACGGGGTCCAAGCTTCGACCCTCGGGGGGGTCGCGCCGTGCGGCGAGTTAAGTCCACTGTTACCCACATTGCACTTAGTATAGGATTTTGTATTATGATCTATTTTTATAACTGTATAGGCCTACTGTATATATATATATATATATATATATATTGTATATGGTATCTTGTGTATTTTCTAGTTACATTATCTGTATTATATCGTGCCCTTAATTAACCTGCATATTGGCTAGCCCTTTATATGCCCTATTTATTATATAGCCCAGGCTGGTATATGTTGTATTTATATTGTGTGACCAATTGAAGGGGAACAGGGGAAGCAAGAGGGAGGGGTAATTAGGACCTGGGGAGTCTTCCATAATTAGTGTGTACAGTTGATCTATTGTCTATGAGTGCCTATTTGAGAGGGTGATTAGCGGGCCGTGTGTGTGATTAGGCATCTACTTTGTATAACGCGCAGTGCCTCTTAAGGAGGGTGTTTTGACGTGTGTGATAGGACATATGCATGTTCACAATTGCGTGCCTCATATAGAGGGTGACTGAGTTACGTCTGCAGACGACCTTTACGGTGCCCGATTAGTCCCCCCAATTAGAGACCCCTAGTCCCCTGTATGAATTACTTAGGTGTTGTAATAAAGTGTCCTATTGGGCATGAGGCCGTACCAAGAGAGAGGGGTGGCGGAGGATTTACAGCAAGAGAGTTGGCTGGTAGCGGGAGGCGATTCCCTAAATATTCACATGGACCAGCTGGTCGGATAGAGTGTGTGTGTGACTATTGTAAGTGCATTGTGTATGTACCGTACCTCATTCAAACTAAGGGTTGTTGCCCATATAAAAGTGTGCTGTGAGATGTGCTCTACCTAGAGGTGAAGGGTTTACCTATATAGAAGTGCTGTAATTTATAGTGTGCTTAACTTAGAGGTGATATAATTTACCTAGGACGCCTGGCTATACCTGCTGCATTCTCTGGTTCTGTTAAACCCTGTCATGTCTCGGAGGGGAAATTCGTATCGGCTTCATGGCTCATAGGTTTTAATTAATAGATCTTGTATCATTGTTTAGCATAGGACCTTGATGAAATAAAGTTGGTATTCCTTGTAACCCGGTTGTGCAGTTGGTTATTTCAGGCATTTGGATAAATAGCAGTTTCCCTGCTACATAGCAGTTTCTCCTGCTACTGGTATAACTCACGTATTTATTACAGAACGTTCGAACCCATTAATTAAAGTCCGAATGTCAGCGTAACGAACGAATGTTCGAACGTTCGGGCTCAGCCTTACATGACATCAGGGGCGGGGCTAGGGGGTGGCTACTTGGGCTCAAGCCCTGAATGTTTTCTGAAAAGCCCCGAATCTATTTTCAAAAATAAAAAAAAAAAAAAAAAATTGACAATTCATCATTGTTACATGAAATATATGTTTGCACCAGATTTAGCAGAAGCTAATTTCCAGCTGTGGTCTATCCAGCTGCTAACTGTATTTGAGTGAGTTAAGTCTTGGTGTTATGGTAGACTCAGACCTAAGCTTTAAATCACAATCAACAAGTTGACAAAAACTTAATTCTTCCACCTTAGAAACATAGCTAAAGTACGGCCATTTATAAATCAAAAGGACGCTGAAAACCAGATCCATGCCTTTATCTCAAGCCAACTCGACTACTGTAATGCACTCCTTACCGGCCTCCCGAAAAAATACGATGATAACTATTTTATTGCAATGCACTATTGCATTATTTTATTCTATTTTACTAACTATTTTATTGCACTGCACTATTTTACTTTGTATCAGTGATAATCAAACCGTAAACAAAGACGCATATTAACACTTTCAAGGTGGTGGTATAAGTTACAAATTGTGGTGTCGAAGTAAAAAAAATCCGTGCCCGCTATCGCGGGCACCTATCTGGGCTAAGCCCCGGATCTCCTACAATCCTAAATCCTCCCCTGCATGACATACAGATAGACAGTACTGCTACATCTATACATTTATGACATATCAGATTTGCAAATACAGTACTGTTTGTGATACAAAAAGTGTCCAGAAAAAGAGTGTATATACATTTGATGTAGAAACTGTACATTGGAGGAGGTTGGGTGGGTGGGGTGGGGTTGGTGGGTGGGGGCTGTACATTGGAGGGGGGGGGGGGTTGGGGTAGGGGGGGGGACACTGGAATGTGACTGGAATACTGACAAAGCCATACTTGGTAATTTATTGTACAACTGGGTTAAGACATTTGTAGGGGCCAGTTTCGAATTGCAGTCTCCCGTAGGTGTTCTTTGAGAGTGTTTTTGAAAGTGGGTAGTGATTCACATTCCTTTACAGCTTTGTAATGTGTAGGTCTAACTAGAGTAGAGTAGATTACAGTACAGTACAGTAATGTGTAGGCCTAACTAGAGTAGAGTAGATTACAGTACAGTAAGGTGTAATGTGTAGGCCTAACTAGAGTAGAGTAGATTACAGTACAGTACAGTGCAGGATGGGAGGGGAGGAGAGATTTTGGTTAAGGTGAGACAGTACCCCCTAATAGGCAAACAAAATATTTTAATAGATACCACTATGAAACTTTCCCAGTTCTTATGTACATATAAACTAAGAAAAAATATATTGCAAGTTTTATAACTGAATTTTATGTTTATATATGCAAATAAGGCACTTCCCCATTAAATATGCTCACATTTGCATGTAGTATCGCCAAGACTCGCATCACCAACATGGATAATGCCAGATTCAATAACTTGGTTTCATTTTGTTGATACATTCAAAACGAAACTTTTTTCAGAGGGGATTGTGGCTATGTCCTCTTATCAGCCCATACATCAGAAAATACTGTCTACTGTCATAAAAAAATCTATTTTCGCCTAGTTTTGGTATAAAATGTACTATAAACCTGGCTATGAATGATATATCAACAAACCCCTCTGAAATAAGAAGCATAATATGGATGGGAAGAAATGTAGAAAGTTTGGTGTGTGTAGGTACTAGGGAAATGGAGTTCCGTGTCTTTGTGTGTAAGTAAAATGCATAAAAACTAGTTTTTCAGAAAACTACCTCAAAGTTCTGTATTCTAGTTGTGATCTATGGACACAATCAGACAAAATGAAGTAAAATAAACAACTAATTGTCTGTTTTCGATATTTTATTGCCACTAGTTTGCAATAAGACATGTTGTGGAAGCAAAATATAACAAAATCTCAATATCGTCGAAAAAAAATAAGCAAAAAGGCGATTTTGGGGGTACTGTCTCGCCTTAATTAAGAATTGTGTTAATTAATCACCAACTAACCATGTAGCCAGGGCCGCCTGGGAGAAATGCGAGGCCCTGTGCGAGATTTAAACGCGAGAGCCCCCCCCCCCCCCCCCCCCCCCCCCAAAGGGTAAATAAAAAAATGATACAGTCAACATATAGCAAGAGAGAGAGCGAGAGAGAGCTCCCATTCTACAGTCAATATACAGTGTACAGAGAGAGACACATTGGAAATAAATTGAAATGCTATTTGGCCCTAAACAGAGAGTACACAGTGGCAGAATACCTGAGCACTGTGACTGAAGATCCTTGACTAGGTACAGACTCAGCGAGCACAGCCTAGCCATCGAGAAAGGCCGCCATAGGCAGACTGTGTGTGTTAGAAAGAGAGAGAGAGAGAGAGAGCATGTGTGTTAGAGAGAGAGCATGTATGAGAGAGATAAGCAAAGATGACCCCCTAAAGGATATTCAACTTTTAATGAAAGAACAAAACAGAAGGAAAAGATAACTTCACAAAGGCAACATGAATATACATAGATCCAAAAGGACAAAGATCAACACTTAAATCCAAAGAGAAGAGGGTCTATACCAAGAGAAAACAAAGCAGCAAGGAGCCAATGGCCGACAGCTAAAGGCTAGCCAGGTAGGCTACTGACACCAGGCCACACACAGCTTTGGCCAACGGCCCAACGCTACCCAAGCTACACAAACGAACAAATGAATTCACACACAGCACATGTCGTATCTCCAAATGTTGTGAAGTAACATATGTTTTGCCTGGAAAAAAACATCGTTATTAACAAAACATTCGGGAGGGGAAGGAAGGAAGAGTGGGGTAATGTCATGACATTTTCATTAATCTTACCTGCACCAAGGAACGCAGGGCGAAAGGCCGCAACACAGGTCTCCACGTTGACGAAAGGCCTCTCGCTGTCGGGACAAAAATAAGCTATGGCCAGAGCCTTGTCATGGTGCAGGCCCGACTACATCTTCTGTCAAAGATGATGTCGTAGTCAGAGTGCCAGAACCCCCTGCTATTCTCACGGCTAATGTCAATGGTCGTAGCACAAGCTAACAGCTAACTCAAGGCTAACTGATAGCATCAAACGAACGTTCCCAGCCGAGCGCAGCCGGCAGGTAACGTCGAAGCTAAACAGCTAACTGGCTAACAGTTAGCTCAACCAGGCTATCGCTAACCATTAGCTAACGCAGAAGCAAGCTATGCGGCTACATACAGATACAGGTGCTGACACCAGGCACACACCGTTAGCTACTAGTAGTACTACAATCTACAACAGCTAGTCGGCCAGTTTAGCTCCAGAGAGAGAGAGAGAGAGAGAGAGAGAGCGATGTCCACAGCGGGAATAGAATAGAGTTAATAGAATAGGTTAAAAACTCACCAAACGTCCAAGAGGATGGAGACAACCACGTGGAGTTGACGAAGTTCATCTGCCAAACGACCATCCTCTTCATCTTGGCTGCATGTCTCTAGGTTAGCTAACGCTAGATAGCCTTTAGCTAAGCTAGCTACTAGCCGACATCATCATGGCTATATCTCGACTGCATCATGACAAGGCTCCGGCCATTTGTCCCGCCTTTCGTCAACGTTCCTTGGTGACCGACCGACTGATAATGACCGACCTCTTCGAGTTGGCTGGCATAACTAAGCATAATAGTCAAAAGCTGCACGCGCGAAATAGTCAAACGCAGCTGACTCACGCCGGCGTACTACACAAGTAAGTAACCACTCCGCTCCCTTCGTTGAAACCAATAGTATGTCTGCTGCAGAGCACCGGAGCTCCCTTCGTTGAAACCAATAGTATGTCACTGCAGACCCAGGAACAAGTCAGACACATTCTACAAACGTGTCTAATGTGAAATATATAAGCATATAAGCAAAACTAGATTTTAGGTCTGTGATGAAAAAGGGCCTCGCGGGAAGGGGGGCCTCGCAAAAAAAAAATAAATAAAAAAAATAATAATAATAATAATAAATAAAAAATATTTTATTTTTATTTTTTTTTATTTTTTATTTTGCGAGGCCCCCCTTCCCGCGAGGCTCTGTGCGACCGCACTGCTCGCACACCCCCTGAGCCGGCCCTGCATGTAGCAACCAGTAGTAATCACCAATTATCCCCTTAGCAACCACTAGTTATCACACAGGCTCTGCCACACCTAAACGTAATCTCACAAGTTGCAAAAACACTTTCAAGAACAGATAATCATCCACAGACACAAAAAACTTGTTTATTACTGAAAGTCTCAGTCAGAAACAGTCACTTTGCACATGGTTACAATGTATTGCGCACAAATATAATCAAATACTTGTTTTTCTATAATACTAATAAAAGGCAGAACAGTTGCTACCTAAAATGCATTACAACAGGGGCCCTTGGCCAGCCAGGGGCTTCTTCCCATAGATATGACATGAACGAACTGACCTTAACCATGACGAAATTGAAACTGTTTGGATTGAAATCTTATTCGATAGGGCGAAACCAGTACTAGTAGGCACAATCTATAGACCGCCAGAACAGAGTGGCTTCTATGACACACTTGATGGGTGTTTAGCTGGGGTGGAGGGGGTAGAAAAAATTCTTAATGGGGACTGGAACACGGATATGCTGCGTAAAGCAGCACCCGTCTTCAAGGCCTTCAGTAGGTTTTCGGATCTGCACGGTTTCAGCCAGCTAATCACCCAACCCACAAGGGTATGTGATTCGACACAAACCACCATTGACCTCATTTTGACCTCTGACAAGTCCATGATCTCCAATAAAGGGGTGATAGCATGCGGGTTAAGTGATCATTATATGATTTTATGTACCCGCAAAAAGCTAAAACAGAAGGCCGGCTGTCACAAAACAGTCACATCTAGAGACCTCAAAACCTACTCTAGAGAGGCCTTTAACCAAGAACTGGGGAGCTTGGACTGGTCAGATGAACTCAGTGGTACACAGGTTGAAGAAACATGGCTTGGATTCAAAACCAAATTCACAACAATACTCAATAACATGGCACCCCTAAGAACCACCAGGGTTAAAAATCGTGCTGAGCCACGGATGCACACTGAAATACTGGCCGCTATGAAAACCAGAGACAAAAAATGCTCTGAACTTCATAAAAGTCAGACAATGCTTTCTAAAAGCTCAAACAGTGAACTCCAAGCCCACGTGGTTGAACAAAAAATTCAAAGAAACAGACTAAGAAATGACGTAAACACCATGATCAAAACCGCAAAAAGAAATTTCATCAATGACAAAACTGAGGAAAACAAAAACAAACCATGTGAACTTTGGAAATTACTCAACAATCAACTAGGCTGCAGTAAAAAACTTAAAACCAGATTCTCAAACATAAACATAAAGACGGACCAACACGCTCATCACAGACAAGCTGGATGTAGCCAATTACTTAAACACCTTCTTCACAAACATAGCCACAACACTGGTAAACAAACTACCCTCCCACTCAGGGCATTATCACTTTAAGGACCGTCCCAGAGGCACGTATATAGCCGTGGCAAGTTGTTATTGTTTTATTCCATATTCATAACCGGATCGAGATCGCCGACCGACTCTGCAGATCTACCCGCCTCTGTGGAAACGCGAGCATGCAATACCGGCCAGATCCTCCTAGGGGCGCCATCGGTCCACTGCAGTATCATTGTGGGCGAATGGCATTTTTTTTTTCTTTTACCATCTAGGGGCGTTTCATATTAGCCTGATCCCACACAAAGAGCCTGCACCGTTGATCACGTTTCGAAGCGCAGATTTCAGCCTGGAATAAGTGGATTTATGATCAGCCAATGGACATATCGATCTACCAGATGCCGATCGATAACGGGGAAATGCTGCCGGCTATCACACGTCCTGACGGTAAGACCCTTTTCACCTAAATTATAGCCGGATTGGAGCTTGCTGTAACGCAAGCAATCGATCTGTGAATGTGGCTACTTGCACGGACACTCTATTGGTAATCAATAATACTAATCTGCGTCCTCCGCCGCCCCCATTTCATCCATAGATGCTCTGGAATAGTCCGGATCATAAGCAGTTTGTTTTATTTCATTAGCATATATACAACAGAAATGCCGTTGAATATAACGTTAGTAGCCTTTAGCGCCATAACTAGCTTCCCAGAAAATATATGAGACGAAAACTGCGATAAAGCTTATATTCACGGCGCTATAAAATGACAACCTACTGATGGATTTATTTTTCTTTAAGCCATTTTGAAGGGACGGTTTATGCACTCAAGTGACAATGAGAATGGACAGATAGCAATACTATAAAGTATAGATATAGCTCTACAAAGACACATCGGTTTGTTGACAAACCTTGGTCCTCTAGCACCATATTAGACGGCGCCGAACGGTCGTCAAAGTGTTAAGGGGTAGAACACATAGTAGCATACTACAAAAACATAGGGGTCCACAAAGACGACTTCAAACTTGGAATGGTAATGTGGGATATTTGTGGATATCCTGAAGAAGAAGGTTCTCAGTCAACCGAGGTTCAGTTAATAACAATGTTTATTAACTGGACAGATAGAAATATACATAGTACATAGAGAGAATGGCTGAGGGGCTCTCCCCAGGTGGTCAGCTGAAATCACCCAGGTAGAGATCCTGGATTGTGGTCGGGAGGAGCCTTATATAGTTAATAGGGGGGGGGGGGGTGGTCCCATTTGATGGGTCAATTGGGTGGGGGAGGGGCACACAGGTAAGGGGACACAGGGGAGGGGAATGTCTTTACATGAGAGAGTTGGGGAATCATTATATTATTCCACAGTAACAACCGATGAGGTACTCAAAAAATGTTGCGCCCTCCAACCTAACAAGGCCACTGGCCATGACAACATCCCCTCCAAATTCCTCAGAGACTCAGCAGCCGCCATCACCCCAGTCATCACACACATAATAAACCTCTCTATAAAACAGGGACACGTCCCCAAGGACTTCAAAATTGCGAGAGTGACCCCTCTGCACAAAAAGGGCAGCAAATTAGACCCAGGCAACTACCGCCCTGTTTCTATTCTTACCTCCATCTCGAAAGTCATGGAGAAAATAGTCTACGAACAGGTCGAAAAGTACCTGGCGGAAAAAAATCTAATCTACGAATTCCAATCTGGCTTCAGAACGTCCCACTCCACTGACACATGCCTCCTCTATTTGAACGACCACATCAAACAAGAGGTGGACGCGGGCAAATACTGCGGCATGGTCATGCTGGACCTACAAAAGGCATTCGACACTGTCAATCACTCCATTCTGATTGACAAGCTAAAAGCAATTGGTTTTGATAGTTTATCAGTGAGCTGGATGCAATCCTACCTGGAGGGGAGAGAACAGATGGTAGAGGTAAACGGTACTCTATCCCCCCCCCCTCACAGTGAGCTGTGGTGTTCCACAAGGAAGCATACTAGGACCGCTACTGTTCCTAATTTATGCAAATGACATGTCATCAGCCTGTGACTGCAACTTGTTCCTGTTTGCGGATGACTCAGCCCTGCTGGTCTCTGACAAGAACAAGTTGCAGGTTGAAAAAACCCTCAGCTCGGAACTAGGCAAAATCTGCATATGGCTCGCTGATAACAAACTATGATTACACATGGGCAAAACAGCGTCCATTCTCTTCGGTTCAAATAACAAACTCAGCAAGACCGACGGCTTCTCAGTTACAGTGGGTGACAATATTGTCACAAGGAAAGACGAAATTACCTACCTGGGTTCCATCCTAGAGGCAAATCTTTCCTGTGACAAAATGGCATCCAATGTAATAAAAAAAAGTCAAGCAACGAACTAGATTCTTGTACCGGATCTCCTCTCTGGTAAACAAGAATACCCTGAAGACTCTGGCAGGAGCACTCATTCAAGGGTACTACGACTATGCTTGCACCTCATGGTACCAAAGCACCTCAAATTTGCTAAAAACAAGATTACTGTTATAGTTTGACACCAACCCCAAACGCAAACGGCACAGAGAGAGTTGTTTCAGAGTTAGCCAAAATCAAGGGCGTGTTTATTTACAGAGTAACAAGAATGAATTTGGTGGTGAACAGAACAAACTGGGAAACAGGCATGTGAGGAATGTCTTGCTGCTCTGCAGCTTCTCCCGGAGGGTTACGTTGTGGAATTTGTCCGTGACGTCTGAGCCGCTCTGCAGATCCTCCCAGCATATACTCCGGGTGGAGGCGGATAGGGAGAGAGAGAGTCCGAGTTTGCTCAGTGCACAATTGAAAACTGACAGGTGACTGGTGAAGTGAATTGTCCAAACAATAAATCCAAGTGACAGAATCTTCGGTGTGAAACACACAGTGAGCAGTGTCCAGAGTGAAAACAATTAGGTAATCCAAAAGTGAAAACGTAATCCAAAAGTGAAAAGCGGAACGCAGCACACGCTGCTGGGGACCAGTCGAACGGCAGGGCGGGAGAGGTCAGTCTGGTAAGCGGTTCCGCCACTTGACTGTAGTTCCGGATGAACCTTCGGTAGAAGTTGGCGAACCCGAGGAAACTCTGTAACTCCTTCCGAGAGGTGGGTTCAGGCCATTCCTCCACTGCTTGGATCTTGCGAGGATCAGCTCGGGTCAAGCCCTTCTCCACGATGAAGCCCAGGTAATCGACGGAGTCGGAGTGGAATCGGCACTTCTCCGCCTTGACGAAGAGCCGATTGTGGAGGAGGCGCTCCAGCACACGGCGGACATGCTGGATGTGCTCCTCGAGGGTCTTGGAGAAGATGAGGATGTCGTCCAGGTACACTACCACAAACTCCTCCAGCATGTCACGAAGGACGTCGTTCATGAGCGCCTGGAATACCGCCGGAGCGTTGGTGAGGCTGAACGGCATCACCAGGTACTCGTAGTGGCCCCTGGGAGTCTTGAAGGCGGTCTTCCATTCATCGCCCTCACGGATACGGACTAGATGGTAGGCACTCCGGAGGTCCAGCTTGGTAAAGACGGTAGCCTGGGTGAGAGGCTCGAAAGTGGAGTTCATGAGAGGTAGAGGATACTTGTTCTTAATGGTGATCTCGTTGAGCTGGCGATAGTCGATGCAAGGTCGAATGTCCCCGTCCTTCTTCCCAACAAAGAAGAAACCGGCCGCCACAGGGGAGGAGGAAGGCCGAATGAGTCCTGCTTCCAAGGACTCAGAGATGTATTGATCCATCGCCGCCTTCTCCGGAACGGTCAGACTGTAGAGGCGGCTGCCGGGAAGGGGAGCCCCCGAGCGGAGGTCGATGGCACAGTCGTAAGGCCGGTGGGGTGGAAGGGCCTGAGCCCTGGACTTACTGAAAACCTCCATGAGGTCGTGGTACTCGGGGGGTATGGTCGAAAGGTCCGGAGGCGGCTCACCAACGGACCTCTGGGGCGGGGGACAGGACGCCGCCTGAAGACACTGGGCAGCCCTTGATGGTACCGGAAGACCAGGCGATGTGGGGCTCGTGCAGCGCGAGCCAGGGCCGGCCCAGGACTACTGGGACAAGAGGGGATCTGGTGATAAGGAACTGGAGTCTCTCAACGTGGTTACCAGCAATGGTCAGCAGGACAGGGCAGTTGCGTTGAGAGATGTCAGCCAGGCGGTGTTGGTCCAATGCGAATATCTCCAATGGCCTCACTAGGTCCTCAAGTGGAATGTTGGCCCGGGTAGCAAACTCGAAGTCGAGGAAACTCTCGTCTGCCCCCGAGTCAATGAGTGCCTCCACCGTGGCCCGTTGGTCTGCCCAGGCCAGGGTGACGCTCATCAGATGGCCAGGTGGTGCACGGCTCTGGGAATGAGAAAAACGGCTCACCAGGATCTCCCGGGGTCCCGGCGAGCCTGGTCTTTTGGCCGGGTGGGGCAGTTGGCGATTCGGTGTCCCTCCCGACCGCAGTAGAGGCAAAGGCCGGACCTGAACCTCGCCTCCCGTTCAGCTTGGCTCAGATGAGAATGTCCCAGCTGCATGGGTTCCTCCTCGGGTACCGAACGGGAGGGTAAAAAACCACCAGTCGTGTTGGGAGCAGGGCGACCAGCAGTACCGTCACGAGTACGGGGGGTCCGGAGTGCCTCAGGAGGTCCCTGTCGGGTTCTCTCACGTCTTCTCTCCTGGAGGCGTCCGTCGATGCGAATGGCGAGGCTGAACAGGTCCTCGAGGGACTCAGGTTCCTCACGGGTCGCGAGCTGGTCCCTGACTGCGTCGCTGAGCCCCCTCATGAAGGTAAGACGAAGTGCTTGGTCGTTCCAACCGCTCTCCACCGCCGCCAGTCTGAACTCCAGCACGTAGTCGGTAACCCCGCCGCTGCCCTACCGGAAGGTACCCAACCGGGCTCCAGGGTCCAGACCACGGGCTGGATGGTGGAACACCCTGCGGAGCTCAGCCACGAAGTCTGGGTAGGAGAAACAGAAGTCTGCCTCCATTGCCCAGGAGGAAGTGACCCACTGGGCTGCCCGGCCTGAGAGCAAGTTAGTCATATAGGCCACTTGGGCTCCCCTTGAAGTGAAACGACTGGGTTGATGACGAAAAACCAACTCACATTGCATGATGAATGTGGCACAATCCTCGAAGTTGCCGTCGAACAGCCGTGGTTCAGAGAGACGGGGCTCCCGAGGTGCGGGATCGGGAAGCGCGGGGCCTGCCAGGGCTGCGGGTGATGCTCCGGCCAAGGTTCCTGAAGGAAGTGGGGGTACAAGCAAGGCGTTAACGGTGTCACTCAGCGTGTGTAGGTGGAGGAGAATACTTGACTGCTGGCTTGCCAGAGCGCCCAGGGACCCCTGAATGGGCAGGACCTGCTCTCGGAGTTCCTGTACTGCAGCCGCAGCCCTGTCTAGCTGTTGGCTGTGATCCTTGGTTAACTCAATCTGGCCTGCTAATGTTGTTCTGACTCTCTCTGTGTCGGCTGGGGTCGTCATGTGGGTTGGATCGTAATGTTATGGTTTGACACCGACCCCAAACGCAAACGGCACAGAGAGAGTTGTTTCAGAGTTAGCCAAAATCAAGGGCGTGTTTATTTACAGAGTAACAAGAATGAATTTGGTGGTGAACAGAACAAACTGGGAAACAGGCATGTGAGGAATGTCTTGCTGCTCTGCAGCTTCTCCCGGAGGGTTACGTTGTGGAATTTGTCCGTGACGTCTGAGCCGCTCTGCAGATCCTCCCAGCATATACTCCGGGTGGAGGCGGATAGGGAGAGAGAGAGTCCGAGTTAGCTCAGTGCACAATTGAAAACTGACAGGTGACTGGTGAAGTGAATTGTCCAAACAATAAATCCAAGTGACAGAATCTTCGGTGTGAAACACACAGTGAGCAGTGTCCAGAGTGAAAACAATTAGGTAATCCAAAAGTGAAAATCCAACAGACAAAAAAGGTGAGAACAGTCTGAACGAAAACAGGATCTCTTCAGTGCTTTAACACACACAAAAAACGATTGATCCAAAAAGACTGTTTACAAAAACTCACCAGAGCGCAGCGCGTGAAGCGGGCGGATCAAACAGGGCGACCGCTTCTTAACGGGGAAGCAGGTTCTCAAAACGGAATATTTCTCGAGAGTCCTGGGAGGCAAAGAACAGGGAAAGCAGCGACGGAAGGAACAGGCAGATGCAGGGAATATTTCAGAACGATCCAACATCAATAATAGGGAGATCAGGGTATTTAAAGCCAAGGGTTGCTTAATGACAAGCTGTGACAGCTGCGGGATGAAATTGATCATTGCTCCAGAAGCGTGTGGTTGGGAGAGCACCAATCAAACGGCATCTACAGGAAGAAGCGTGTGGAGAGGAGAATGCAATTAATTAACCGAAATACCTTAAAGGAACAGAGCGAGTGGGTGGGCAGCGGACAAAACCTCACAATTACAAACATCACAAAACAAACTGGTCAGACTACTACTTGACCTTACCCCCAGAACCCACCTCACCCCTGCCCACTTTGACAACCTAGGATGGCTTAGAGTAGACGACAGAGTACAGCAACTTGCAATGGGCCTGGTCTATGTAATGATAGGTGCTATCATAGCTGCTACCACTAAGTGGCAGTATAACATCATGGAACCTTGAGAAAGATACTTTAGGCTTAGTGTTTGGGTGTGGGAAGTTTCACACTTATGTGTATGGATTGCCAACCTTTACAGTAGAGACTGACCACAAACCACTCATATCGATCAGAAAAAAGAACCTCAATGATATGTCCCCCAGAATTCAGCGCATGATGTTGGCGTTACAGCGCTATGATTTTGATCTTATTTACACGCCAGGGAAATACATTGTGCTAGCGGATGCGTTGTCAAGGGCACCGGCTCCAAGTGGTGATACACCAGTCAGCGCTATAACCGCTGAGGTTAAAATACACGTCAACATGGTGACTGCATTGCTCCCCGCCTCGGATGTCATGTTACAGCACATTGTGGAGGAGACTGCAAAGGACCCGCTGCTGCAGAAAGTGGTCCACCTTATCCAAAATGGTTGGTCAAAGGGAGTCTCTTTCACAGTTCTATCCAGTGCGTACAGATCTGTGTGTAGCTGATGGACTGGTACTGAGACAAAATAGAATCGTCATTCCTCAGTCCATGCGCCAGGACATGCTTCGTCGTATTCATGAGGGGCATCTAGGCATGGAGAAATGCAAAAGGAGAGCAAGAGAAGCAGTGTATTGGCCAGGCATCAATAGGGACATTGAGGAAAGGATACAGAAGTGTGAAACATGTCTCAAACATCACTACAAACAAACCAAAGAGCCAATGCTGGTAGCAGACCTTCCCACTGCACCGTGGCAAAAGGTGGGCACTGATTTGTTTCATCTACAAGGCAAGGACTTTATTCTGGTGATTGATTATTTTTCGAATTACCCAGAAGTAGCGCAGCTTTCCAGCACGTCAGCACAGTCTGTCATCACACACATGAAAGGGTTTTTCGCCAGGCATGGAATCCCACAATGTGTAGTCAGTGACAATGGTCCACAATATGACTGTGGGGAGTTCAGAGACTTTGCAGAGCGGTATGGGTTTAAACACATTACCTCTAGCCCCTTGTATCCACAGGCTAATGGACAGGCTGAAAAGGGGGTCCAGATTGTTAAGAGGCTGTTTAAAAAGGCAAGAGACAGTAACACTGACCCATGCCTGGCTTTGCTGAGCTACAGGGCAACACCTCTGGAGTGTGGAGCATCTCCTGCTGAGCTCCTCATGCATCGCAAGCTGCGCACCACGCTTCCACACATTCCAGATGAAAAGGACATGGGCAGGGACACCAAAGAACTGTCCGACAAGAGGATGAGACTCAAGCACAGACAGAAACTGAACTATGACAAAACAACAAGGGGACTGGAGCCCCTGCAGCAAAACGATGTTGTGAGGATCGAGGGTCCTGATTTCTGGACCAGGAAAGCAACAGTCCTCAGGGAAGTAGGTCCCAGGTCATTTGCTGTAGAGACTGAGAATGGACAAGTGTTTAGGAGAAATAGGAGGAGTCTGTTGAAGACTCAGGAGGACACAGAGAAACCAAGCGGGGACACTGAATCTGAACTATCACAACACGGTGGTGATGCAGCAGACATGCAACACACTGCGCCGCCTTCACCTTCCACAATGGCTGAGACATTGAGAAGGTCTTCTAGACCTAAGAAACCACCTGAGAGACTCATAGAACATTGTTGAATTGTTGATAGTGTTGAAGGAGAAGGTTTGTATGGTGGACACATTGTGGTTGGTGTTTATTTTAATAATAGTATAATAATAATAGTAAGGTTATGCTCACCTGTTTGGAAAGAGAAGTGTTGATAGTTGAATTAGTGATATTGGTGATCGAGAAGGTTATGTATTATTGTATGGTTGACACATTGTTGACACTAGGTGATTTATTTGACTAAGGTTATGCTCACCTGTTTGGAAAGAGGATGTAATGATAGGTGCTATCATAGCTGCTACCACTAAGTGGCAGTATAACATCATGGAACCTGTAACTATGGTTACTGGTAGGGCTATATAATTAGTGCACCTGTGTACAACCTTCAGACAATAAACAGCTGGCTGAAGCAAGCATAAAGAACTAACCAAGTGTCTTATTGATAGTAGACTACAATCTTTACAGTCTACAAGATACACTATACGACTAAGGTACCCATGTACATGTCAAAATACTTCCCAACGGTCAGTGAATACCACAACCACTACACCAGAGGAAGCTCAACAAATCATGTTAAACCCAGATTCGGCTCAAACAAGGGACTAAACACGTTCAGCAATTATGCCACATCATTGTGGAACGCCCTACCCAAAGCTGTAAAGGAATGTGAATCCATACCCACATTCAAAACCGCTCTTAAAGAGCACCTTCGAAACTGGCCACCGTAAATGCCCAAACCCCCCACCACCTCCTAATAGACAGTCTCCTCCCCACCGCATGTATATATTCTCTCCCCGCCGTATGTATATTTCTCTCCCACCCACCCCCCCCCCCCCTCCAAATGTACAGTCTCCACCCCACCGTATGTATATTTCTCTCCCACCCACCCACACCCTCCTAATGTACAGTCCCCTCCCCATCATATGTATATACTCTGTCAGGATCTATGGGTAACAGTACTGTATATTTGAATACTGTTTATGTCACAAATGTATCAGTACTACTACTAAATAAATACCTGTATGTCCCTATGCCATAAATGTCATGTATGTTGTGTATGTCATAAATGTCGTTATGAATTGAAAATGGGGGACCCTGATATAAACAAGACAAACGTCTTTCTCTGGTCTGCATCCCCTTAACAATTGTGTGTATTGAGCCGTACTGTATTGTACCCATTCTGCAATCTGTTAAATAAAGTTTTCATTCATTCATTCATTCATTCATTCATTCATTCATTCATTCATTCATTCATTCATTCATTCATTCATCATTCATTCATTAATTCATTCATATATAAAGACTATGGTCTATATATATATATATATATATATATATATATATATATATATATATATATATATATATATATATATATATATATTATGCTTCTTCCGGCACGTTATAGGCTTGGTCCGTATAATGTATATAATTTTATTCTCTTTTAGAAACTCTGTCTGTAAATAAACAGTACTGTATATTTGTATATCTTGTATGTCATAAATGTCTGGATGTAACAGTACTGTTGTGAAGGGCCAGATTAAACCGAATATATATATTTATTTATATATATATATTTAATTGTATTTGTATATTCTCTAATATTCCCTGATATCCCTTGTATATTCCTTGTACAATATGCATTGAATATCCATTCTAGCCTACTGAACATCCCATAATAGTCTCCATTCTACTATTGGTCGAGACCTTGGTGCCAGGCTGCCATACCCCCCAGACCCAGTTCAAACGTACCGCTCAACATGTACGAACAAGTCCTAGTTCCGCGTAGGAATCTGGCTACCGCACCACTAACGGTACTATTTGTTCATAGTGCGTATATATACTGCGCTACTAAAGTAGGACTTCCTTTTTAGTCCAGTTTCTTACCCTCCAATAGAGTGACAGACGTAAAGCCTCCCTGCGACGCCACGTGTGGGAGTAAGGCCAAGTTCGGCCTACCATCGGTATTGAGACATCGTGTATATTAATATTTGAATAGTCATATTTGGCACTATATCGTCGAGTTGGACGTAGTCTATTAAGCTAATAATAGTCTATTCATATGTAGTGCTTCGTGCGGTGAGAATACTATCGTAGTCAGTACCCCATCGTTTCGGGCAGAGAACTGGCTGCTTATCCAGGGTGGCCGACCCCATGTGAGGCTGCACCCGAGGAGCCCCAGAGCCGACGAGCGAGTGGACCTGCATACCGGATTATTCTACCGACGACAGCCCGCCTTCCCAGGCACGGATTATGCTTTGTATACAGTGATTATTCTATGGATAAAGACCAACACTGCCGTGTGTTGGAAACCCCCCCCCGGAGAGGACGACAGGTGAGGAGACGCTCTACACGACGAGGTCGCTTCACGTCTCTCCATCGTGGACCGGAGGAAGCCGGCCCACAGAGAGTCCAACTGCTTTCATCTGTGGATCGAGGATCGCTGAGGCACCGAGCCGCACAACCGTGGGTTCTCCCAGGATACCCTCGGCCAGACGGATACAGCCAGACTCTACCCCCCCCCCTTCTCCAGTTGTCTTACAAGCGACCGGAATTCCCCCCTAGTGTATCCAGTTCTATAATCATTAAAGTATCATTGCTATTATTCCTTAAATATTCCAGGTTGTATATTTACCGCCTGCGCCACCAGAGATTGGACGTTCTCTATTGATATACCAACGAATACTCATTTGCCATAAAAGTGCATCCTATTTCAAATCATAAATGTAATTAAGTGATTGCTCTACATACCTTTTGCTATGTATTAATTATTATTAAACGCAGACTTTCGACTTGGTACATTTGTGTTGGATCGTTTCATCTACGTGGGAGTGTTTACCATAATTATTTATGCCTAGTACTGGGTGGCCAGAGTCTAAAGTACAAGAGGTAGTGGTAGTAAGTATCATATCTAACAATACAGTCAGGGAATTGTACCCCTCAGTTACAATTGGTCCTTCGAGCCGGATGGTAATTAGTGTAATATTAATATAGTGTTATTAATATTGAAATGGCCTATGATGAACACTCCACGAAACGATCCTCCTAACCAACGCCCGCAGCGCGAACGACGGCTCCCTCAGTACTTAGAGGCTTACGCTGTCAGTCAACAACCTAGTCTTCTACTAACAGTAAACGCGGTAAAACTAGAAAGTAAAAGTATGTCTAACCCCAACGCCCAGACTACCCCGACCATAGAGGCCCCTACGGGTTCTAATGTAACTGACCAAGTTCACGGTGGGGACCAGTGGGAACCAGACATGACTTCACACCCCGCCAGTACTGAAGAAGTAGTCCCCGATGAGTCCCGGGAGGAATACAACGCTACCGAGAGAGAACTCGGCACGGAAGAAGACGGGGAGAGCACCGTGGAGATAGAGCTCCAAGGCTCCGCAAGGAGTACCCCGAGGGAAGGCTCCCCTATACAACCGCCTTCCCCCAGCGAGGCAGAGAGGACCCTACAGCAGGCCTTCCTCATCAGCCTGAACGCCGCTGCTGAACGCGACCGACTGCAGATCCAGCAGCGGAGCGAAGAAGAGCATATACGTCTAGAAATAAGACGCATTCAGAGGGAAGAGAATGTGGCCCGAGACCGAGCAGACAGCCAGCGAGCAGCTGCTGGTGCTCTACGGGACGCAGAGCGCGACAGACAGCAAGCGCAACTAATAGAACAGCTGATCAGACGGACAACACCCTCTCCCTCCGCCAGGCTCCAGGAACTCGTCTAGACACACCTCCAGGGCGGCATCCCCTAGCCGAGTAAACAACCCTGAACTTGACCAACAGACGAGGTCTATACCCCCCACAGACCACCTCCCCCCACCGGTCCAAGCGAGACCTAGCAACCGGGAAGGAGCAGCATATCCTGTGGAGAGGCTAAACCAGAGACTACAAGCACTGGATGACCTAACTGAAGACGAAGAGGAAGAGGAGGAGAACCACGCCCGACGACAGCACAGTACTCTACCGGACCAGGAGGTCCGGTACAGCCCAGGCTATACTCCCGCGGAGCTGCGCTACAGACCCCCGACTCTATACACGGGTGAGCACGACGCACGACCCGCACCGAGGAACAGCACCTGGACAAGCGGGCCATGGTACACTGCCGGTACCAGCCCATACCAAGGAGCGGGAGGAGACTCGCCTAGGAGGCCTCTCCCCCAACGCTCGCCGATGTATCCACAGTCAGCGTCATACATTGGCACGCCTATGGTACCCGACTTCACCCAAGAGAACCGGGCCCAGTATACAGAACTCCGCATGTGTCTGGAGACCATGTTGGTGGATGTATTGGATGAACGCCATAAATACGCCATCCTACTGAAGCACTTAAAGGTACCCCGCGCACATAATATAGCGCTCGCCTACGCGACTTCCACCACCCCATACACAGCAGCGCTGGTAACATTGGACCAGAGGTATGGGCGCATATGGGATTACGTGATCCAGGAGATCCGACACATCGACCGCTTACCCCCAGCAATAGACAATCGAGCACTGGACGACCTGTCCATCAGAGTGCAGTCCCTGGTAGGGATGTTGGGAGCGCAGAGAGAGAAGGGGAGGCATGAACTTTACGCCAACTCAAATGTGGAAAGGATCTTGGAGAAGCTGCCGCCCGCTCGACAGGAGCGTTTTAGGCGGCAGAGAGACCACCGAGACCCGAATGGCCCCGCACCGAACCTCCTCGATCTAGCCGACTTCCTGGCGAGAGAAGTCAGCAGCCTACGGCTAGATACATTCGGACGGAGCACCCCTGGCTCCAGAGAAGGAACCAGACGACTAAATGATGGAAGAAGATCGGTGACTGTGATGCACCAATCGGAGTCAGTACCGAGCAGCAGGAGCCACAGTACCCCCATCCAGAACGGAGAAGTGGAAGATAGTGTGCCCCTACTGTGAGAAAGAACACTGGCTAGCGCAATGTGACTCCTTCCCCAAGCTGAACGCGGAGGAAGCAAGTCAATGGATAAAGTCCAACAAGCGCTGTTTTCGCTGTGCGCGCTCACACATGGCAGCCGAATGCCGCTTAAAGAAAAGGTGCACCAAGTGCGATGGAGCCCATCTGGCCATACTTCACGACAGTAACAGACGGCGCCCTTCACCCGCACCATCCAGCAGCAAAGCGAGCGTCATGTACATCGATCCCGCCAGCAGCAGTGGAGCCCGAGTACTCCTAAAAGTAGTGCGTGTGACACTAAGCTACCAGAATAAAGTCCTGGACACTTACGCCGTCCTCGATGACGGGTCAGAGAAGACCCTTCTGCTCGCCTCCGCTGCGGCCCAGCTAGGGCTGCGGGGAAGCGAAACCCAAATGACAATTCGGACAATAAGACGAGATTTGAAGACGATAAAGGGCGAGAATGTCTCATTCTCTATCGCAGCAAGCGGCCAGCCTGAGCGACGGTACCAGATTACAGACGCTTTCACCAGCCAAGAAATAGGACTGTCGCGGTACACATACCCCGTCGCCAAGCTGATGGAGAAATATGCACATCTGCGCAAGTTACCGATCCCGCTCATAGACAATGCTATGCCGACCCTGTTGATAGGCTCCGACCATGCAGACCTCATTGTCCCGATAGACCGGGTTCATACCGGACCCCGAGGCTGTCCTGCAGCAGTCGAGACCCGTTTGGGATGGACTCTCCAAGGCCCGCTCGCCAAATCTCTCAACCGAAGTACAGCCACTAGATGTCTCCACTCCCGAGTCACAGAGGGAGAAACCGCACTCCTGCAACACGTAGAGCGGCTATGGACCTTGGAACAAATGCCCTTTAAGAACGGAAAGAAAGACATTCGCTCTAAAGATGACATTTACGCCATTCACCTCCTCGAGACAGGGACCAAGAGAGTCCCGGTCAACGGCGTGTTGAGATACGCCAAGACAGTCGCCACAGAACGGTACCTGCTGAACACGGAGCGGCGCTTAGCCAAGAACCCCGCCCAAGAGAGTGTATACCGCGCTGAGATTGAGAAGCTCATCACAGCGGGACACGTCACAAAGATGGACATTAAAGAGGCTGACCAGACCACTGAATCGTGGTACGTGCCTCACCACAAGGTCCATCACAACGGTAAAGACCGCATAGTATTTAACTGCAGCTACCAGATCGGATCCCAAAATCTGAATAAAGAGTTACTGCCCGGTCCCACACTCGGCCCCTCCCTACTCGGCGTTCTACTCCGCTTCCGCCAGGAAAAGGTGGCCATCAGCGGGGACATTAAAGGAATGTTCCTGCAGGTGAGATTAGTAGAGGAGGACAAGCCCCTGTTACGGTTCCTATGGAGAGAGAAGCCAGGAGATGAGCACCCAGCCATCTACCAATGGGAAGTCCTCCCCTTCGGAACGACGTGTAGCCCCTGCTGTGCTACATTTGCACTACAGAAACATGTAGCAGAGGACCCAGCAGCGGACGAAGAGGTCCGACACAGCGTAAAGAACAGCTTCTACGTAGACAACTGTCTACAAAGCCTTTCAACCCAGGAAGAAGCCGAGGCTCTCCTGATTAAACTCCGCGCCTCATTGATCAAAGGCGGCTTTGATCTCAGGCAGTGGGCCAGCAGCGATCCGCAAGTACTGCGCAGCCTCTCCTCCGAGGACAAGGCAGCCAGCAGCGAGACCTGGATGGCTACAATCCCGGGAGAAGCCCAGGAGATGACCCTGGGATTGGTGTGGCGATTCAAAACAGATTCGCTTCACTACAGACACAAGCCCCTGACTACGGAGCAGGGAAGGCCGGCGGCGGCGCCGACCACCAGACGGAGTGTGTACACAACACTCGCCCGACAATATGACCCGCTAGGATGTATTCTACCGTACACCACCAGGGCAAAAATGATTGTACGAGCATTGTGGGACAAGGACCAGGGCTGGGACGACCCCATTCCCGCACACCTTGCATCCACCTGGAGAGAGTGGGAGATGGAGCTCCACTCACTCCCAGGCGTTAATATGCGCCGAAGCTACTTCCCACCCACGGTGAGGCCAGAGACATGTAAAATGGACTTACACGTCTTCAGTGACGCCTCAGAGGTCGCATACGGATCAGTAGCCTACTTGCGGGCCCAAGAAGAGGGGGGAGAGATCTACACAGCATTTGTCCTCGCCCGCTCGAGAATAGCCCCACGCAAGCAACAATCTATCCCACGCCTAGAGCTCTGCGCAGCCCTAGCCGGAGCGCACCTAGCCACGCTCATCCAACGTGAGCTCACCATACCGGTGTCTAGAACAATCCTGTGGTCAGATTCCACGACAGTACTCGCCTGGATCAAATCGGACTCATGCAAGTACAAAGTCTTCGTGGGAGTCAGAGTCACCGAGATTCAAGACTTAACCGAAGAGTTAACCGGAGAAACAGAGTGGCGCTACGTTGATACAAAACAGAACCCAGCTGACGTCATCACCCGGGGAATGCCCCTAGATGACCTCACCCGTCGCAATGTCTACAGTGACGGCCCAGCATTCCTAAAGCTCCCGGAAGGAGAGTGGCCCACGCCTATCCCGAGGGAAGCCAGTCAGGAGGAGGCTGAGAATAAGAAGCCTGTGTTCTGTGGATTGAGCACTGTTATCTCCGCAGACCCCAACATAGATGATTGCACTACCATAGAGAGTGCACAACAAAGGACATTCCTGCGGCACCACCCGGAGTGTAAGTCCCCCGCTGAAATGTCAGCAGCTAACTACGAGGAAGCAGAATTGCTTCTACTGCAGCGAGCCCAGAGAGACTCGTTCCCCGATGAATTGGCCTGTCTACAGGGAGGAAAGCCCGTCCCATCCGACAGCAGATTAATTCATCTGGCCCCCGAGAGCGACGCTCATACCCTCATCAGAGTGGGTGGTCGCCTACGCAGAGCCCCCAATCTACCGGATGACATTAAATACCCGATCGTATTGAACAGCCGACACAAGGTCACAGAGCTGATTATAAAGAAATACGATGAGGATGTACATCACGCAGGAGCAGAAAGAGTCTTCGCGGAGATCAGACGTCGTTACTGGATCCTACAAGGAAGAGAGGCGGTACGACGCTTCCAGCGAACATGTCTAGACTGCCGCAAGTGGCGCGCGCAGCCCAGCATACCAAGGATGGCTGACCTTCCTCCATGTCGCCTCCGAATCGGTGACAAGCCATTCCACTCAACGGGTATGGACTGCTTTGGCCCGCTGCACATAAAGAAAGGAAGAGGAACCGAGAAGCGGTGGGGTATTGTATTCAAATGCATGACCACCAGAGCGATACACATCGAGCTTCTCCCGACCATGAGCACAGACTCATTCCTTATGGCCTTCCGTAGATTCACATCACGGAAAGGAAGACCGTCTACACTATTGTCCGATCATGGGACAAACTTCAAAGGCGGCGAAAGAGAGCTGAGAGAGAGCTTCCAAGCTATGGGCCCAGAACTTAAGACCCACCTCGCTCCAGCACAGATTGACTTCCAATTCAACCCCCCAAACGCACCCCACTTTGGTGGTACTTGGGAACGGGAAGTGCGTTCCATAAAGACAGCCCTGTACGCAGTACTTGGGGCCCAGACTGTGGCGGAAGAAGTCCTAATGACAGTCCTCACGGAGATTGAGGGAGTATTGAACTCTAAGCCCCTCGGCTACGTCTCCAGCGATGTGTGCGGATATCGACCCAGTTACCCCCAACACACTCCTGATGGGGCGGCTAGATCCCACGTTACCCCAGACAATGTACCGGCCTGAAGAAGCGAACGGCCGACGAATGTGGAGGTACAGCCAAGTATTAGCCGACAAGTTTTGGAGCAGTTTCCTACTACACTACCTACCGTCTCTACAGACCCGCCAGAAGTGGGTAAAGGAGAGAGACAATTTGACAGAAGGAACAGTCGTCATGATTATTGATCAATCACTTCCCAGAGCTATGTGGCCGGCCGGCCGCGTAAGCAAAGTGATCACCGGTGCCGACGGCAAGGTCCGAGCAGCTGAAGTGCTTGTCCAGGGTCGCACTTACACCCGTCCCGTGGCGAGGCTCATAGAACTGCCCCGACTCCCAGACACAATCGATGATGACCATGACCCTATAACCCTATGACTTTGTGAAGTTGACTGACCCCTACAGCAAACCCTTATGTGTAAATAGACAACGCGATTAATCTGTCTCTGCTTAACTGATTAGGTCTGGGACCAATCAGGGGGTGGCTGTTGTGAAGGGCCAGATTAAACCGAATATATATATTTATTTATATATATATATTTAATTGTATTTGTATATTCTCTAATATTCCCTGATATCCCTTGTATATTCCTTGTACAATATGCATTGAATATCCATTCTAGCCTACTGAACATCCCATAATAGTCTCCATTCTACTATTGGTCGAGACCTTGGTGCCAGGCTGCCATACCCCCCAGACCCAGTTCAAACGTACCGCTCAACATGTACGAACAAGTCCTAGTTCCGCGTAGGAATCTGGCTACCGCACCACTAACGGTACTATTTGTTCATAGTGCGTATATATACTGCGCTACTAAAGTAGGACTTCCTTTTTAGTCCAGTTTCTTACCCTCCAATAGAGTGACAGACGTAAAGCCTCCCCGCGACGCCACGTGTGGGAGTAAGGCCAAGTTCGGCCTACCATCGGTATTGAGACATCGTGTATATTAATATTTGAATAGTCATATTTGGCACTATATCGTCGAGTTGGACGTAGTCTATTAAGCTAATAATAGTCTATTCATATGTAGTGCTTCGTGCGGTGAGAATACTATCGTAGTCAGTACCCCATCGTTTCGGGCAGAGAACTGGCTGCTTATCCAGGGTGGCCGACCCCATGTGAGGCTGCACCCGAGGAGCCCCAGAGCCGACGAGCGAGTGGACCTGCATACCGGATTATTCTACCGACGACAGCCCGCCTTCCCAGGCACGGATTATGCTTTGTATACAGTGATTATTCTATGGATAAAGACCAACACTGCCGTGTGTTGGAAACCCCCCCCCGGAGAGGACGACAGGTGAGGAGACGCTCTACACGACGAGGTCGCTTCACGTCTCTCCATCGTGGACCGGAGGAAGCCGGCCCACAGAGAGTCCAACTGCTTTCATCTGTGGATCGAGGATCGCTGAGGCACCGAGCCGCACAACCGTGGGTTCTCCCAGGATACCCTCGGCCAGACGGATACAGCCAGACTCTACCCCCCCCCCCTTCTCCAGTTGTCTTACAAGCGACCGGAATTCCCCCCTAGTGTATCCAGTTCTATAATCATTAAAGTATCATTGCTATTATTCCTTAAATATTCCAGGTTGTATATTTACCGCCTGCGCCACCAGAGATTGGACGTTCTCTATTGATATACCAACGAATACTCATTTGCCATAAAAGTGCATCCTATTTCAAATCATAAATGTAATTAAGTGATTGCTCTACATACCTTTTGCTATGTATTAATTATTATTAAACGCAGACTTTCGACTTGGTACATTTGTGTTGGATCGTTTCATCTACGTGGGAGTGTTTACCATAATTATTTATGCCTAGTACTGGGTGGCCAGAGTCTAAAGTACAAGAGGTAGTGGTAGTAAGTATCATATCTAACAATACAGTCAGGGAATTGTACCCCTCAGTTACAAGTACTGTATACCTGTATGTTGTCTATGTCATAAATGTTATGAATTGAAAATGGGGGACCCTGATGTAAACAAGGGACTAAACACATTTAGCAATTATGCAACAACAATGTGGAATGCCCTACCCACAGCTGTAAAGGATTGTGAATCACTACCCACCTTCAAAACCTCTCTCAAAGAGCACCTACGGGAGACTGCAATCCGAAACTGGCCCCTGTAAATGTCCTACCTCAACCACTTCCAATGTACAGTTACCCCCCCCCCCCACCTACCCAACCTCCTCCAATGTACAGTTTCTTCCCCCTCAAATATATATAGCCTACTCTCTTTTTTAGACTATTGTTGTATCACAAACAGTTACTGTATTTGTAGATCTGGTATGTCATAAATGTTTAGATGTATAGCGGTACTGTCTATCTGTATCTCATGTACCAAATACATCAACCGTACTGACCTTAACCATGATGAAATTGAAACTGTTTGGATTGAAATCTTATTAGACAGGGCGAAACCAGTACTAGTAGGCACAATCTATAGACCACCAGAACAGAGTGGCTTTTATGACACACTTGATGGGTGTTTAGCTGGGGTGGAGGGGGTAGAAAAAATTCTTATTGGGGACTGGAACACGGATATGCTGCGTAAATCAGCACCCGTCTTCAAGGCCTTCAGTAGATTTTCTGACCTGCACGGTTTCAGCCAGCTAATCACACAACCCACAAGGGTATGCGATTCGACACAAACCACCATTGACCTCATTTTGACCTCTGACAAGTCCATGATCTCCAGTAAAGGGGTGATAGCATGCGGGTTAAGTGATCATTATATGATTTTCTGTACCCGCAAAAAGCTAAAACAGAAGGCCGGCTGTTACAAAACAGTCACATCTAGAGACCTCAAAACTTACTCTAGAGAGGCCTTTAACCTAGAACTGGGGAGCTTGGACTGGTCAGATGAGCTCAGTGGTACACAGGTTGAAGAAACATGGCTTGGATTCAAAACCAAATTCACAGCAATACTCAACAACATGGCACCGATAAGAACCACCAGGGTTAAAAATCGCGCTGAGGCATGGATGCACACTGAAATACTGGCCGCTATGAAAACCAGAGACAAAAAATGCTCTGAACTTCATAAAAGTCAGACAAAGCTTTCCAAAAGCTCAAACAGTGAACTCCAAGCCCACGTGGTTGAACTAAAAATCCAAAGAAACAGACTAAGAAATGACGTAAACACCATGATCAGAACCGCAAAAAGAAATTTCATCAACGACAAAACTGAGGAAAACAAAAACAAACCCTGCGAACTTTGGAAATTACTCAATAATCAACTAGGCTGCAGTAAAAAACTTAAAACCAGATTCTCAAACATAAACATAAAGACGGACAACACGCTCATCACAGACAAGCTGGATGTAGCCAATTACTTAAACATCTTCTTCACAAACATAGCCACAACACTGGTAAACAAACTACCCTCCCACTCAGGGCATTATGGGGTAGAACACATAGTAGCATACTACAAAAACCTAGGGGTCCACAAAGACGACTTCAAACTTGAAATGGTAACAACCGATGAGGTACTCAAAAAATTGAGCGCCCTCCAACCTAACAAGGCCACTGGCCATGACAACATCCCCTCCAAATTCCTCAGAGACGCAGCAGCCGCCATCACCCCAGTCATCACACACATAATAAACCTCTCTATAAGACAGGGGCACGTCCCCAAGGACTTCAAAATTGCGAGAGTGACCCCTCTACACAAAAAGGGCAGCAAATTAGACCCAGGCAACTACCGCCCTGTTTCTATTCTTACCTCCATCTCGAAAGTCATGGAGAAAATAGTCTACGAACAGGTCGAAAAGTACCTGGCGGAAAAAAACCTAATCTACAAATTCCAATCTGGCTTCAGAACGTCCCACTCCACTGACACATGCCTCCTCTATTTGAACGACCACATCAAACAAGAGGTGGACGCTGGCAAATACTGCGGCGTGGTCATGCTGGACCTACAAAAGGCCTTCGACACTGTCAATCACTCCATTCTAATGGACAAGCTAAAAGCAATTGGTTTTGATAGCCTATCAGTGAGCTGGATGCAATCCTACCTGGAGGGGAGAGAACAGATGGTAGAGGTAAACGGTACTCTACCCCCCCCCCCTCACAGTGAGCTGTGGTGTTCCACAAGGAAGCATACTAGGACTGCTACTCTTCCTAATTTATGCAAATGACATGTCGTCAGCCTGTGACTGCAACTTGTTCCTGTTTGCGGACGACTCAGCCCTGCTGGTCTCTGACAAGAACAAATTGCAGGTTGAAAAAACCCTCAGCACGGAACTAGGCAAAATCTGCATATGGCTCGCTGATAACAAACTATCATTACACATGGGCAAAACAGAGTCCATTCTCTTCGGTTCAAATAACAAACTCAGCAAGACCGACGGATTCTCAGTTACAGTGGGTGACAATATTGTCACAAGGAAAGACGAAATTACCTACCTGGGTTCCATCCTAGAGGCAAATCTTTCCTGTGACAAAATGGCATCCAATGTAATAAAAAAAGTCAACCAACGAACTAGATTCTTGTACCGGATCTCCTCTCTGGTAAACAAGAATACCCTGAAGACTCTGGCAGGAGCACTCATTCAAGGGTACTATGACTATGCGTGCACCTCATGGTACCAAAGCACCTCAAAGGCGCTTAAAACAAAATTACAAACATCACAAAACAAACTGGTCAGACTACTACTTGACCTGAACCCCAGAACCCACCTCACCCCTGCCCACTTTGCCAACCTAGGATGGCTTAGAGTAGATGACAGAGTACAGCAACTTGCAATGGGCCTGGTCTACAAGATACACTATACGACCGGGGTGCCCATGTACATGTCAAAATACTTCCCAAAGGTCAGTGAATACCACAACCACTACACCAGAGGAAGCTCAACAAATCATGTTAAACCCAGATTCGGCTCAAACAAGGGACTAAACACGTTTCGCAATTATGCCACAACAATGTGGAACGCCCTACCCAAAGCTGTAAAGGAATGTGAATCCCTGCCCACATTCAAAACCGCCCTTAAAGGGCACCTACAATTGCTGCAATTCGAAACTGGCCACCGTAAATGCCCAAAACCCCCACCACCTCCTAATAGACAGTCTCCTCCCCACCGCATGTATATATTCCCTCCCCGCCGTATGTATATTTCCCTACCACCCACCCACCCCCTCCTAATGTACAGTCCCCTCCCCATCATATGTATATACTCTGTCAGGATCTAGGGGTAACAGTACTGTATATTTGAATACCGCCTATGTCACAAATGTATCAGTACTAAATACCTATATGTCCCTATGCCATAAATGTCATGTATGTTGTGTATGTCATAAATGTCTATATGAATTGAAAATGGGGGACCCTGATGGAAACAAGACAAACGTCTTTCTCAGGTCTGCATCCCCTTAACAATTGTATGTATTGAGCCGTACTGTATTGTACCCATTCTGCAATCTGTTAAATAAAGTTTTCATTCATTCATTCATGTATGTCATGATAAATGTCGTTATGAATTGAAAATGGGGGACCCTGATGTAAACAAGACGAAAGTCTTTCTCTGGTCTCCATCCCCTTAACAATTGTGTGTATTGAGCCGTACTGTATTGTACCCATTCTGTAATCTAAAATGTTCAATCAATCAATCAATCAATCAGGCTTTTCCAAGTCTGCAGCTGGACCCTACTCTCGTCTCAACATGATCAATGAGCATCACGCGATCACTGACTGGGGGGAGTTATTGTGGGAGGAGCTTAGCTTGCTACGTCATATTGATTGACAGGCTGGATGTCTCGAGCAGGAAGCAGCGTCACTTTTTCCAGAGTTCCCCTAAGTTCGCATCTGTGGCGTCAGTCCAGTTGAAGACGAGGTGCGAAATACAAGAAGTAAACAAGTGTGTTCTGTTGGATATTTCTGTGGGGATTATTAAACGTTGTTTGCGGATTCAACCAAGGCATTCAAGGTGAGACTGTAGCAATATTCCTTCTAGATAACGTTCTGTTAGCTAACGCTCTGCGGCTAACGGCTGCTAGCTTGTTGTCCTGCGGTGTTGTCGGTCTCTGAGGTTTGGAACAAAGACGAGGGGAGCAGCTAGTTATTAGTTATGTTTAATCTGCACTCATTGAAGAGTGTGATCACATGTTCACGTTTCACTGGAAGTATTGTTACCAACGTTAGCTAGCTAATAGATGTGTAAGTTAGTCACAAGCTGGGGGACCCTGATGTAAACAAGACGAAAGTATTTCTCTGGTCTGCATCCCCTTAACAATTGTATGTATTGAGCTGTACTGTACTGTACCCATTCTGCAATCTGTTAATAAACTTTTCAATCAATCAATCAATGACTGGTTGTATACAAATAAAAGTGCTACTTGACCTCTTTGAGACACAACATTCATATCTTAACGATCCTGGCCAAGTCTATGAACTAGACCTCGGTACCCAACGCTTCATGATGTGATATGAAAACCATAGAGGTGCATCGTTGAACAACGTTTCTCCTGAACAGCTGAATAACTCATGATGATGGTGAAATGCTCATCTCATCCCGACCAGCCTGACTCACAGCCAGCAGCTTCTGTCTGCAGCCCTGGTGCAGCTTGTGCTGATTACAGTGGGATGGTTGGTGAGGGGATGGTGAGGGGGATGGTTTATGGTCTGCATGGTGAGGGGGATGGTCAGCATGGTGACTGAGTTGTTTAGAATGATAAGCCAAGCAGCTCTAGGGTCAGACCAGGCTGCAGAAACAAATTAGTGGGAGGGGCATAAAATGTTCTCGGGGGGGGGGGGGGGGGGGGACAATGGTTTTTCAACACAGGTTCCCTTTTATACGTTTCAGCTGGGACAACGGCGCTGTGGCTTGCTTGGCGCTGCCCACGGTGCTGAACTAAACAGCAGAGAGGCCATTGAAAAATCAAATTTCTCTCTATCTTAACACTTTCTCTGCCACGCTTATATCCATCAATCAACTGAATATCTGTATGTCATATATGTCCTGATGAATTGAAAATGGGGGACCCTGATGTAAACAAGACGAAAGTCTTTCTCTGGTCTGCATCCCCTTAACAATTGTGTGTATTGAGCTGTACTGTATTGTACCCATTCTGCAATCTGTTAATAAAGTTTTCAATCAATCAATCAATCAATCAATCAATGTTTGATCACTGCCAGCACTGTAAGCCTATGGAGATGTTTACCTTCTTTGCAGGTAGAAAAAGGGGGTAACCACTGCGCTCAGACAGGTGCGTAGTCCAACATTAATTATGCAAAAAAGGGAGGTAGGGACCGCACTCGGAATATCGTTGTTTTTTATTTTACAAGTTGTTTAAAGGGCACAAAACGTTTTCAGCCATCCGGCCTTCATCAGTGTGCCTTTGCAGGGCCATAACTTTTTAAATTGTATTGCTAAATTGACATTACTATGGCCCATTCAACATCGATTATCTATCGTTCATGATGTAGGAACGTTTTGCTTTTTCATTCACACATTCATACAAAAATACCGTCTAGAATATAAATATGTTTTTATCGTTTTCTGCAGTAATTCCTAGAACGTGAGATATAGGCATAATGCATATATACATTATCAAATGCCATTTGTTGCCGATCGACGCTATATTAAAAATTTCAACTGTACATTGTCGTCCTAAACGTTATGACCAGGGACCGCAACTAAAGCTCCCCCCTCTGATGGAACAGTCCACATTCATTCGAGCGTCATCTCGCATCGTCCAGACTCCATGGGCACTCTGCGCATGTCCATGCGGAATAGGTGCTTTAAAATGGGCTTTTTCTCTGCCGATTTAGTTCTGATCGATTAGTTATGGGTCACGCCGTGTTCAGGAGAGCGAGGCGCATAAACGTCTATTCGATCATGTCTCTAGCACCCCCACAGCCATATCGGCAACCACTTACATCACGGCTCTCGTCCACATTCATTAATTTGACCCCCCCGCAATCTCCTCCCTGATTTCAGAATCCCGGAAGTGTTACGGTGGTCTATAGCCGCTCGTCTTTTTTTTCTCCGCCGCAAGATCGTTAAAAAACTACAAGTCCCACATTGCACTCAAGTCAACGGTCCAATCACAGTAGAGTGACGTGACTGGTTTCATGAAAAAAAAAAAGCAAATGACCAATCGGAAGCTCCCATTTGGCTTGTTTACTTCCGTCTGCTCTAGTCTATATCGGACCTCCATGAGCTAACGTTACTGTTTAAACAATGACCCAGTCAACTATTCACTTTTAGTTTAATACATGACGAGGCATTGTCTAACGGTATCTAGCTGGCTAGCTACTGATAGCTGCTGATATCAACAAATGCTCCAGCAATAGTCTACTCGAGTGCATAATACCTCCGTTCCCTTGTTAGCTAGCTTAGCTAGCTTACGTTAGATCTTATCTGTCCCAGTAAACTAAATTGTCTTAACGTTATCTACCGGGCTAGCAGTAGCTACAGATAGCTCCTGATATCAATGTCTTATAACATGGATTGAATGCGTATTCTAGCTGAGGGCATGTTGAATGTGATTTGACAAAAGAACCGTAACGTTAAATAGGGTCCAGCTGCATCGCCGGAGAATCCTTGCATGCTGAATGTAGGGTCTAGCTGAATATAGGGTCTAGCTGCAGGGCCGGAGAATCCTTGCTGGAGCTGGAGGCTACTCAAGTATACACACAGACAGTAGAGCTGTTTGCAGATAGCAAGCATTTTGACTTATTGCGTGGTGGCGATGTCTCGCAGATAATACAACTACAAGTATGATTATATAATATATATTTTATTTAAAAAAATTTTTTTATATAAAATGTATATATATATTTTTTTAATCAAAAAAAATTTGGCAGGTAAGAAATATGCTTGGCGGGTAGACTCTTCCCATCTACCCGCCACTGGCCGGTGAGTCAAAAAGTTAATTTCGCTCCCTGGTTATGACTGATCATGCGCGGGTGAACGGAGGGGGGGGGTCGTTTTTTAATTCCGTGATAGTCGTTAAATGATTTATGTAGTATGGGTGATATATAGATCAGAGCAGTTTGTATCGATAATGATAAACAAAAACGCTGAAACTCACGGCAGCCTACTCTTACAGTTGGGCGATGATACTGGAGCAAACATATCCCAGTTATGTGATGGGGATCGAGGCGATCCATTTCCGGTTTGTATAATACTAATACACAGGGGGCGAAATTTAAGCCCGCCACCCGCCAGGGGCGCTCAGTTTTTACCTTTGGCGCTTGCCACTGAGAGGTCTGCCCGCCGTGTGGCGTGTAGACGTTAGGGATGGGTACCTTTCACATTTGAACCGATACCGGTACCTGTGAATCGATACCGGTACCCAACGGTACCTTTTTTCGGTACTTTAGTCTCAAGAAATTTAATTTACCTACCTCGGTCGTAAAAAAAATCCAAACTTCAAATAACTACAATTTCGACAGTTTTCGGCTTGTCATTGCTCCGACTGCTTTGTTGTTGAATCAAGTCAAATCCTAGGTAAGCATATATTGTGCGTGTGAACGTTGACATGAAAAGAAAAAAGTAAAAAAAAATAATTAATACTTTTTTTTTTTTTTTTTAATCTCGGTTTCTCACTTGATTCGATACTCTGTAGTACCGACGTGTTTCGGTTCGGTACCTCAAAAGTACCGAATTCGGTACCCATCCCTAGTAGACGTGTAGTTCATAACGATACTCTTATTTTGAAAATCTGTGCGGGTCTCATTTCCGCCCCAAGCGCAGCTAGAGTCATATCGATGGCTCCGGCAGTTAGCAACATTCGGTTCGTATGATACTCTTATTTTGAAAAAAAAACGTGGCAACGAGTCATATCCGCCCAGCTCTGCAGCGGGATACTATTGGCTTCTGCTCGTATCAACACAGAGGTAGTCTGCTCTAGTCTAGATCGGACCTCCATGAGCTACCGTTACTGTTTAAACAATGACCCAGTCAACTATTCACTTTTAGTTTAATACATGACGAGGCATTGTCTAACGGTATCTAGCTGGCTAGCTACTGATAGCTGCTGATATCAACAAATGCTCCAGCAATAGTCGACTCGAGTGCATAATACCTCCGTTCCCTCGTTAGCTAGCTCACGTTAGCTAGCTCACGTTAGCTAGCTCACGTTAGATCTATATGTCCCAGTAAACTAAATTGTCTTAACGTTATCTAGCGGGCTAGCAGTAGCTACAGATAGCTCCTGATATCAATGTCTTAGTTATAACATTGATTTAATGCGTATTCTAGCTGAGGGCTTGATGAATGTGATTTGACCAAAGAACCGTAACATTATACACCAATAGGGTCCAGCTGCAGCTCCGGAGAATCCTTGCATGCTGAATGTAGAGTATTAGTATAGGGTCTAGCTGCATCGCCGGAGAATCCTTGCTGGAGCTGGAGGCTACTCAAGTATACACACAGCAGCGTTTCCGTTAGCCGGTAATTACCGGTATTTGACCGGCAAAATCTGTTGAAGTCCGACATATTTAATCTCTCCGGTCATAATGTCCGGTGAAAATAATTCCCTCTAAACACAATTAGATTATTTGAATTGTATTAAAATAGGCTAAAATGAAATAGCCTATGCGATTAACGAAACAATCATTACATTTGTCGTTGCTTCACCAAGCAGCCGGTCTAATAATGACATCCTTTTGTCAGCGCGAGCTGGCTGCTGATATATTTGCGAGAAGCATGGCTTGGCAGGGTGCAGTACTCCAATTCAGCCATTGGCAATTCAGCTGTTGGGTGGGGGCGCTGCTGACACCGCTGCTCTGCTCTGCCTGCTCCATGCTTCACGTAAATATATCAGCAGCCAGCTCGCGCTGACAACAGCGATGTCATTATTAGACCGGCTGCTTGGTGAAGCAACGACAAATGTAATGATTGTTTCGTTCATCGCATAGGCTATTTAATTTTAGCCTATTTTAATACAATTCAAATAATCAAATTGTGCTTAGAGGGAATTATTTTCACCGGACATTATGAGCAGCACCAAGTCGTTGGGAGGTGGAGATATACATCACAGCGCAAACCCACGATAATGTTGCCGTCTCTCTCTGCCAAATTTCTCAGTTCTTCGCTTGATATAATTAATACAAATGTCCAATATAACGGAATTCGTTAGCTCATAAAAATGTGATTATAACAGACTGCTGTTTATTAAGGTCGGGCAGACTGCCCACCGACACCTCAAGTCGGCAGCAGCACGAAGTCTCGAGGGACTTATTTTATTTGGAATATATTAATGACTGTATATACGCAAAAGTAGCCTAGTTTTAAGTTAAAATATTATAAATGCCTTGATGATGTCATTCTTTATATAGGCCTATCAATTGTTTTTAAGCTCAATAAACTCTGACCGGAATTTATCCCATTTGTCCGGTAGATTGAAATCTACCGGACACTCGGACCTGCAAAAAAAAATTCTAACGGAAACCCTGACACACAGACAGTGGAGCTGTTTGCAGATAGCGAGCATTTTGACTTATTGCGTGGTGGCGATGTCTCGCAGATAATACAACTACAAGTATGATTATATAATATTTTATTTAAATTTTTTTTTATATAAAATATATATATATATTTTTTTTAATCAAAAAGAATTTGGCAGGTAAGAAATATGCTTGGCTGGTAGATTCTTCCCATCTACCCGCCACTGGCCGGTGAGTCAAAAAGTTACTTTCGCTCCCTGCTAATACACGCATAAATCATGTCGATTATTGAGTTATGGCAACGATCCATATCCACGGTATACGAGTGGCCGGACGGATTAGGGAGACGCACAGAGCTCCAACGGGCATACTCGCCGATTTCTATTCTATTCTATATCTTTGAAAAGTCTCCATTTATTCAACACTTCTGAATTCACTGACAAACTGAACTGAACTGACATAATAAGGTGCATGAAAAAAGCCGGCAGCCAGCCTGGCAGCGCAGATTCTCACTGGGAGAGTGTAACGTGTGGAAGGTCACACTACCTCCCTCCAGATCCTTCCTTCGCTGAGCAGGCGCCCCGACCGAACTGTAGGGGTATTTTTCTGTTTACAACGCCCAGGACCCACCCATCAGTTTTCCCATCCTCTAATACTGCCAATTGTATTAGTACGAATGACCAGACAAACTGAAAACAATGTGGAGAGCTGGATTCGAACAAACGAACCCAGCATCTCCAGCATTGGTGGTGAGTGCCTTGCCCGCACCACCTAGCCGCCCCAGTAGTGTTGTTGTTGACATCAGTGCCCACTAGGGCTGTCCCCGACTAAGGATTTGGATAGTCGACTTTGATTGACACATTTTTTTTTTACCTGCCCGCCCATGGCGCCGGGTATGTCTAGGGTGAGAGCATGGAAGGGGGGGGGGGGGTCCGGGGCTGAAAGGCCAGAGAGTGAGCTCAAATAGGTCCCGCCCACACAGGGGGAAACATTCCATTGCTCTCCATTTTATTGTGTGATGGTTCCTTGATTGATTGAAAACTTTATTTACAGATTGCAGAATGAGTATAAAATACAGTACGGCTCAATACACACAATAGTTAAGGGGATGCAGACCAGAGAAAGACTTTCGTCTTCTGGTTTACATCAGGGTCCCCCATTTTCAATTCATAATGTCATACGCAACATACAGATATACAGTACTGTTACATTTGTGATACACAAGATATTCAAATATACAGTACTGTTAAACAGAGATCCTAACAGAAAATACATACGAGGGGGAGAAAACTGTAGGTTAGGAGGGGGTGGGTGGGAGGGGGAGCCGTGACCCCTTCTTGTCATTTTGGTCAGCTAGCAAACAACAGAAGGATACCTGTGTACAATAATGTGGAACGGCCTACCCACAACCGTGAAGGAATGTGAATCCCTACCCTCCTTCAAAACCGCTCTCAAAGAGCACCTACGGGTGGCTGCAATTAGAAACTGGCCCCTGTAAATGTCCAAATCCCCCCCCCCCACCAATGTACAGTTTCTTCCCCTCCGGATGTATATTTTTACTACACAGTTCTGTATATCTGTATGTCATTATGTCCTGATGAATTGAAAATGGGGGACCCCGATGTAAACAAGACAAAAGTATTTTTCTGGTCTGCATCCTCTTAGCAGTCGTTTTGTATTGAGCCGTACTGTATTGTACCCATTCTGCAATCTGTTAATAAAGTTTTCAATCAATCAAGGCTAAGCCTTAAATGATTATCTCTGAGCTAAGCCGTGACCCCATTGCTTCATATCTTCAGTATACAATCCAGTTTACAGCATTTGAAGGTTAAACGAAATACGCCTCTCCATAATGCAGAGAGACTATTTTATTTATTGTGACCCCAGTCTTGTGTGTACACAGTGAAAAGATGTAACGTTAGACCAGTTCAAAGTACTTCCCAGATCTCCTGTCCTTTAATTCTGTTCCTTTCTCAGCCATGTCAATAGACCGGAATAAGTTGGCAGGGGGACCACATTCTTCATGTATAATCGATTCGTTCAGGCTTACTGACGTTTTCCCAGTCCCCCCTCCTCCCTGGTTCACTAAGTGTTGGTGCACCAGAGGTACAAAGAGTGCCCCGAATGTGAAGCATCCACTGTATCACTCAGTAACACTATTCTAAAGTGATCAGAGTGAATCTATGGTGTATTTCACAGTGAATCTCTGGTGTATTTCACAGTGAATCTCTGGTGTATTTCACAGTAAATCTCTGGTGTATTTCAGAGTGAATCTAGTGTGATAGTGTGTACTGTAGTAGGTTAGGGCTCTCTGCATGTGTAGCAGTGTGATAGTGGGATAGTGTGTACTGCAGTAGGTTAGGGCTCTCTGCATGTGTTGTAGTGTGTAGTGTGTACTGCAGTAGGTTAGGGCTCTCTGCATGTGTAGCAGTGTGTACTGCAGTAGGTTAGGGCTCTCTGCATGTGTAGCAGTGTGTAGTGTACTATAGTGTTTACTGCAGTAGGTTAGGGCTCTCTGCATGTGTAGCAGTGTGATAGTGGGATAGTGTGTACTGCAGTAGGTTAGGGCTCTCTGCATGTGTAGCAGTGTGTAGTGTTCTATAGTGTTTACTGCAGTAGGTTAGGGCTCTCTGCATGTGTAGCAGTGTGATAGTGGGATAGTGTGTACTGCAGTAGGTTAGGGCTCTCTGCATGTGTAGCAATGTGTAGTGTACTATAGTGTTTACTGCAGTAGGTTAGGGGTCTCTGCATGTGTAGCAGTGTGTAGCAGTGTGTAGTGTGTACTGCAGTAGGTTAGGGCTCTCTGCATGTGTAGCAGTGGGATAGTGTGTACTGCAGTAGGTTAGGGCTCTCTGCATGTGTAGCAGTGTGTAGTTGGATAGTGTGTACTGCAATAGGTTAGACAGGGGAGTCACTAGCGGCGCCTGCCCCGTGCAGCGCAGTGTTTGCCCCCACGGGGAGCCGGCCCAGAGGAACGGTTCTGGGGAGCCTGGTCACGTCGATCCCTACTGTTACCTCCGGGCGTGGAGCGGCTGGCTGCGGCGGACGAGGCACTCCCTCCACTCCTGGCCTTCTTCGCCGAAGGTCCAGTAGCGCCGGCGGTGGTGGCGGAGGCAACGGTCGCGGTCCTCTGCCGGCGTTGCTTTTTCCGGACATCACCGGTGGCATCGGGTCGGGGGAAATGGGGTTGGAGCACAGAGCGCTCCTCCTCCATCTCTCTGCAGGCTGCCGTCATCTGCTGCATGGCCGACCCGAATAGCCCAGCATCGGAGAGGGGGGCCGTGAGCAGGGGAATCCTCTTCTGCTCCGGCACCCGCGCCTGCTCCAGCCAAAGGTGGCGCTGGGACAGAGTGGCCAGGGCGCGCTCCTTCCCCGCGGCTATCGCCTGCAGCTGGGTTAGGTGCAGGATGGCTCCAGCCGTACACACGGTCACTCCAATTAGCCATCTGCCTAGCCGATTTCCCTTGGGGAACCGGCTTTCACAACGGCTCCCACACCATTTCAGGACAAAGTATGGATGCCATCGGGCTATCAAGCCGAGGCACCCCGTCCTTTAGCCCCTGGACCAAACCCGCCACCCGCGTGACTGGCACGTAGGCGGGGGTAAGGCCAATAATGCAGGAGATTACCTGTCCCTGTTTCACGTAGGCCTCCATTGATGGGAAGAATGGGCAGACAACGCCCGTCTCTCTCACAGGACGACGTTGCCAGAGATTACCTATCATGTCATCAGGAACAGGTGCAGGCAGAGGCTGCGGCAACGCCACGCCATTAGCGGTTGCGGCGGCTCCCATGAGCTCGGGGAACAAGGCAAGCAACTCCCCTTGCATACCTCCCTCCACGTCACTCGCGTCCCTCATGTACGGGAGGCTGCCAGTGCCACGGGCGCCACCATCCGACGCGGCAGGTAGCTGGGCATCTTGTCTCAGGGTCGGAGGTTCTAACCCAACACCGGAGAACAAGGGACCCCAAGGAGACTCAACACTCCCTGCCACTCCCATAGGGGGAGAGTGATACGTCTCCACTGGGGCATCGAACAAGAGAGCTCTCGCCCTCTCCATATGATCCTCAGTAGGGATGCCCCGATCACGTTTTTTGCCACCGATACCGATCACCGATCGTCGTGAGCCATATCGGCCGATACCGATCCGATACCGATCGTTTTTGATTAAAAAAAAGTCAAACTTATAAGTAATCAGGTGTTGTGGCTGATGTTTGACTGAGAGGCTGAAGTTCAGCAGCTTGTTTTCACCGTGCTGCTCTTATTGACGTTTCCCTCGATATTCCAATGTACAATTTTGCTTGTACAGTTTCCCCCACCCCGCCTATACCCACCCAACCACCTCCAATTGAAATCGTCACAGCAGTAGTTTGTTTATACTTCAGAGGTATGATATTTAAACATGGTTGCCAAAATGAATGGAAGCGAATGAGGAGCCTGACAGCCTGAGGAAAAATCATTATTATTATTATAAAAATATAATTTAATATATAATATAATAATTTGTGCTCCACCAAAAAATTTGGTCAGCAGCCGCCACTGTATGTATAGCTGAAAATAGGCCTGCCACGATAACACATTTTGCTGGGCGATTAATTGCCCCCGAAAATATCGTGATAAGCGATATTATTGCGACCGGTTAGAGAATTTTTTTTTGAGAAATTTATTTCCCAAAACTTTTATTTTGAAGCCCACCGCTCCGTCTTTTCCGGTTTTAGACTTTTATTTTGAAGCCCACCGACCGGAGCGGAAGTATTGTTGTTATTATCCTAGCAGCATCTTGTCCGGTTCTGTGTTTTTGAGCTAATGATAAAACAAATGTTGAGATTGTTGGTGAGCAACTAACTTTAGGTTAGTTTTAACGTTAGCTACTAACGTTAGATGCAGCTACTACAGGCAATCAACGATGAGGAGGAAGCGTCAAAGCCGTATAGAATAGAATAGCCCTGTGGTGCGTAGGCACGGGAGCGCAACTCGATTACCTGTTATAATAAATGTATTCATGTTTAAAGGCCAACCTCTAGGTTAAACCCTACTGATCAATTATGGGTAGTTTACATCATTGGTATATAATTTCATTATTTATTTATTTCCATTTGACACCGGAAATGCCACTCTGAAAGAGTTAAAAAGGTCCATGCACGAATAACATGCACGCGCGAATCAAAAAAGCTTATCAAAACGCCGACGTCACAACAGGTGTGGCTTGCATATTAATGAGCCGAATCTAATGTTGCTTTTCCACTAAAATAAAGTACTCAGTTTGTCTCCGTGTGGGGAGGCGGGGCTGCTGGTGATCAGCATGAGAGCTCCAGAAATGACACGTGAAAAACTGCAGACCACTGATTGGTCAGAAGAGAGACGCGTGACGTCACTGTTTGGGGAGTCTGAACGAAAACAGAATGTCCGCGCCGCCATCTTTAATGTCTCGCGTAGGATATCTTTTGCATGTTTGCAGCAAGAAACGAGTGCAATAAAAAAGGATACAGTCACTGTGTATTCTGCCTCATTTATTGATGAAACAAAACCGACATCAACACAATTTGCCACCGAGCGGAGAGTTTAGTCTGACAAAAAGATCGCTGATTAGTTACGCTTGTTGTTGGGGGTTAGGGACGTAACGTTAGTTAGCCTAATGCTAACGTTAGCAGATAGACACGAGAGGCTATCTGTGTAGAATAGACACAATGAGGTAACGTTAGCGTTAGCATAATAGACACAACGAGAGTCTGGTTAATGTTGTTATTGATTGATTGAATGAAAACTGTGTTTTACTCTGGCTTGCCAAGCTCATCATAGCCCCTTTCGTGACTGATGCACCGAGTGAAGCTTGTGGACTCGACAACAGCGGCGGCCGCAGGGCGCCGGAGCCCGCAGCGCTAGTTAGCTCATAGCTATCGTGTAACACTAGCCTTTGCGGGCTCGGGCGCCCTGCGGCTGCCGCCGCCGTCGCGTCCATGGGCCCCCCGGCAGGGCACCCGTGGGGTCGGGTCGGGGTGTACAGAGAGGAGAGAACCATTTTGGGTCGGCCGTTCATGCCGACCAGCGAGCCGGATGTCGGGATATGTTGTTAGCACAATAGCTACCAAGCTAAGCTATGTTATCTACTAACGTTATAAACACTGTGTACAACGACACAATGATTTACATTATTACAAATATGGTAACGTGGTTAGCTTTAGAGATGGATGGATGGCTATAATCACGGAGCAATAGTGAGGTGAAACAGATACATTTCCATTCGGCTAGTAGTAGCAAGCATATATCTATGGTAGCAAGGCTCTCTGCCTGCCACTAGCTGTGTGACTCTCAGCGCCCCCTGGTGATACCCCTGGTGACCAATACCTGTTGTGACGACATTACACGTGCACGTTATAAACCATTGATTAAAATATGCAAGTGCATGTTGATTGTGTTGGGCAGACAAAATGTTTTGATAAAAACGCTAAAACTGGGTCAATTTCAATACTTTTTTTTACAATTCTTCATGAAAGTCACTGTTGGCCTAGTCCACATTGTTTATTGAACAAAAATACAACGTGGAGGTTGACCTTTAACTTGTCCCTGTGTCCAGTCCTTTGACTTGTCCCACCCGTTCATTGTAAACAATGATGCATGTAATTGTATTAACGTTATTCTGTGTTGTAGCTATGCTATACGTTGTATTTTGTTTGTTAGCTATTTAGCTAATGTTGTTGGCATTGAATGAGCATCAACACTAGATCTTTAATCTTTATTTAGCAGTCCAGTTTCTCCGGGCAGTAGCGAGTAACTACTTGGGTCTAAAAATAGCTAACGTTACACTACAAAGAACGCTATTTGGTTAAAAGGAGCAACACTATTGAGAAATGTAGTTAAGCTATATGTGGCGTTGCTAGTGCCCCACGGAGCTCCCGTGCTGTGCTCTGTAGTAAGGCCAGCGGCCCCCCACACGGAGTGACTGACGAGGGGTACTGGACTGGTTCCGCCTCATTAAAACAAACGCGCAAATAGCAATTAATCGCGCCCGTCAAAATCATTGCATTAATTTTAATTATCGCGGCAATTAATCGATTTATTGCTTATCGCGGCAGGCCTAGCTGAAAAAAATATTTCTTTAACACATTGAACGATAGATAGTCAATGTCAAATGGGCCATAGTATTGTATCCATAGCTATAATATAGAATATAGTTATAGCCTTGCAAACACTGCCACGTATTCCTATACTTTAGAGCGTTGGCCTTTTAACAACACATAAATCAAAATAAAAATGCGCCAGCTTTCCATAGCCTATTTTCACTGTGCGTCACTATGTTTGGAGAGCAATATCTATATTCTATATTATAGCTATGGAGACAATACTATGGTCTTTGACAGTCACTTTCTCCCGTCGAACATGCAAAAAAGAGAATTTTCTTTCATGTATAAGTAGGCCTGCCACGATAACACATTTTTCTGGGCTATTAATTGCCCCCGAAAATATCGCGATAAGCGATATTATTGCGACCGGTTAGAGAATTTTTTTTTGAGAAATTTATTTCCCAAAACTTTTATTTTGAAGCCCACCGCTCCGTCTTTTCCGGTGTTTTAGACTTTTATTTTGAAGCCCACCGACCGGACCGGAAGTATTGTTGTGATTATCCTAGCAGAACCTATGAGCCGACAACTTGTCTCGTCCGGTTCTGTGTTTTTGAGCTAATGATAAAACAAATATTGAGATTGTTGGTGAACAACTAACTTTAGGTTAGTTTTAATGTTAGCTACTAACGTTAGATGCAGCTACTACAGGCAATCAACGATGAGGAGGAAGCGTCAAAGCAGTATATAATAGAATAGCTGTGGTGCGTAGGCACTGCAGCACGACTCGAAACTACCTACTACGTTATAATAAATGAATTCATGTTTAACTTGTCCCCGTGTCCAGTCCTTTGACTAGCCCCACCCGTTCATTGTAAACAATGATGCATGTAATTGTATTAACGTTATTCTGTGTTGTAGCTATGCTATACGTTGTATTTCGTTTGTTAGCTATTTAGCTAATGTTGTTAGCATTGAATGAGAATCAACACTCGATCTTTCATCTTTATTTAGCAGTCCAGTTTCTCCGGGCAGTAGCGAGTAACTACTTGGGTCTAAAAATAGCTAACGTTACACTATAAATAACACTACTTGGTTAAAAGGAGCAACACTATTGAGAAAAGCTTATTGTAGTTAAGCTATGTGGCGTTGCCCCACGGAGCTCCTGTGCTGTGCTCTGTAGTAAAGCCAGCGGCCCGCCTCCCAACACGGACAGTGACTGACAAGGGGCACTGGTTCCGCCTCATTAAAACAAACGCGCAAATAGCAATTAATCGCGCCCGTCAAAATCATTGCATTAATTTGAATTATCGCGGCAATTAATCGATTTATTGCTTATCGCGGCAGGCCTATGTATAAGTTTGCGCGTTATCCCGTGGTGAATATTGTATAGTTTAGGAGTGATCTGGGCTAATTCCTGAAAAGCTGAGTTATAGGGCGCTATGTGAATTATTTTTTTTAAAGATTTTTTTTTTTTAGCGTTTATCGCTTTTTACTACTGGGAAGTCCAGTAGAGAGAGAGGGAGAGGAGGAACGGGAGACAGAGTGGGGGGAAGACATTCGGCAAATAGCGGTGGGTCCGGGAATCGAACCCGGGTCGGCCGTGCCGCGATGTAGCACGTTACATGGTTTGCCACTT